>NC_142017.1:22337787-22637787 GCF_049901735.1 Notechis scutatus
ATTTAGTTTCATATCTTACCATTACTTTACGTATTTTCTATTATTTCTCTCAAATACTTTCCTCAAGATTATTTTATAAATTTGCAATTCATTTCTTAACCTATTTCTTTTAACTTTAAATAATTCTCATATCTTCATATTCATTGTACTTTATACTTTTATCTGTGAGGTTTGCAATTTCATCGCATATTCTTATTTCATCATTTCAAAAATTCCATCTCAATTCAAACATTTCAAAAAGATTTGTTTTAGAATATTCAGTCAGCAGTAAATTCAGTGGTATGAGTGGGAGGACCCTTGGAAGATGCCATCAAGCATTGGGTGGGAGGAGGAATTCCAAGACTAACCCAGCCCTTGTGATTTTATTTAGCAACCAATCCAAAGCTACTGTGTTTTCTTTGTGCCTTGAAATATTCTCCGTCTGATTATTTATTTGTAATTTTTAAAAACATTTGGATTATCTGCAAGGAAACAGAAGGGCATATTTAAAACGGATACCTGAATATCATTTTTTTTTAAATCAAAGCTGCTAAAAAAGAAAGTTTCCACTATGATATGCGTAGGATTATGTTAGTTGTAAGTGGAAAATATTCCAGTTCCTGGAATTCTCTAACTGTGTCTTTCTTCTCCATAATTTTTGCAGAGTTGATTCTGTAACTCATACTTGGAAGGAATTGCTTTCAATTTTATGCACCTGCCAAACAGCCTTAGAGATGTGCCATGCATGCATTAAACCTCATGTGATAGTTCTCGCTGCATTTTTATGATAGACCCTATGAGACACGGAATGCTGCATCTGAGTGCCACATTTTAGGAAGGATAATGTAAATTGGAATGTGTCCATTGCGTGATGATTTAAAGATGGGAAGGCATTTGGAAATGACAGAAAGGACTGAAAAATTTAGTCTGTAGAACAGTAAGATTAGACAATGAAAGCCTGCTTTTTGAAATGTTGCCATGTAGAAGTGTCTTGTGGTTGCTCCAGAGAAGGACTACAACCAGGAGGGAGGGAGAAATTGCATGAAATAACATTTTGGTTCAACTTTGGGTGAAGCTTGCTAGAATAGCTGATATTGTAAGTTTCAATTTGCTTGAGGGAAATTAAAGAAGCTCTGCTGTCCCTTCCAATAATGTGATTTTTTTTCCAAATGAAGACTTACTAAAATAAATGTTCATTAATTTCATTAAGTGGGCATGTTAGCATAAGATTGCACTAATTTCAGAAACTGAATCACCCATTTGTGAGTTGCTTTTTTACCCAGGCAAAAATTTCACACTTGTAGTGCCTTGAGTTCAGGCTGGTACAGCTAGTGCATTCCTCTAGAAGAGCGTAAGGGATCTTGTCCCCTGTGAGTTGATCCTATGAAATTCCAGCTGCTCATGACTGTACGGCTGTAAATCTAAGTGAGCTGTCATAGTATTTGTACCTGGCTAAGAAACAGGGCTATATAAGTAGTTGAAGTCTTGTCTTCATTGTAAGTTTGCTGGGTGGTTTTAGGAAAGTCACTGAAATTATATTATTATTATTGTTGTTGTTGTTATTGAAGAGCTTTAATGTATGTTAATTATTGTTTCTATAGTAAATTACAAAGATTAAGTAATTTTGTTATCAGTTCTGAATAAGGGTATTTGCTAGACCTTGTTATGGACCCAGATTGGGAAAATTCTGTCACTGCAGAAGAATGCCTGGGTTACTTTTTTCTATCAATGGAGAAGAGATCTAATCTCTTAACTCGGGGGCAGGGGGAAAATATTCACTAGACATGGGAAATTATTGAAATGTACGTAAACATGGTATTAACTGTGTGTTCTCTGGATGTGTAGGGACTGCAACTTCCTGCTTGCTCAAAATTGTGGGGATTGAAAAGCCAGGATTTCTGAATGATGCTCACTTAGGAGAAACTCAATGTTTAAAGTCACCAATGTTTAAAGTCTTGATAAACTATGTCTTTATGGATCTCATAATTAGCTGATACAATTCGCTGCCAGTGTGAAGTTATAGATAACAGCTTGGGTGGCTTATAGCAAATTCTGTGTTCTATATCAGGGGTCTCCAACCTTGGCAACTTTAAGACTTGTGGGACAGCAAAGCTGGCTGTGGAATTCTGGGAGTTGAAGTCTACAAGTCTTAAAGTTGCCAAGGTTGGAGATCCCTGTTCTGTATTCATAGTGGGCAGATACAATAACGCTACCAAATGACCTGGGTGACTGAGAATCTCCGAAGACATTGACAATAACTGTACTTGATCGCAAAAGTTCCCTGCATTGGAAAGCACAGAGGTAGGTGCTAAACAGAGACACAAGGAATCTTATCTTATCTAGAAGCATCTGAGCAGGTGCTGCTAGGAGTTGGCGCCGGATTTGCATAGTACAGCGTTTAGGATAAGGCTGACCAAATCACTTTTTCTGCTGGTCTTTTTAATATGATCGTCCCAAAAAAGGGGACCGCAGCGTTTCTTCATTCTACAGATGCTCCAGTGCCTCTTTGAACAATTTTCCCAAGTAAAATAGCATCTGTTTAGTGGAGGGAAATGACCGCGAGCTCTACACAAATGTTCTCCCAAAGTACTAGAATTGTCCGTGGGCCAAATTTTATTTTCAGTACATAACTTTGGCAAACAATGCAGCTGTGTTTTCTTCCAGTGACTCGGCAAATGCTACTCTTTGTTCTTGTTCTCTGGTCTCATGTAATGAGTATTCCTTCTTGCCCCTTGCCAAGAGTTCCTTAATTCCATTCCTAAAATACAAGAGAACGTGCTAAATGTACACATGCAAATTTGCAAGTGGGGCTTTCTTACTTTATTACAAGAATTGGCATTTGTTTCTTGTGGAATCTCGTCTCTGGTTTCTGCAAGAGTTGCAGGGTTCATCCTAAGGACCAATTCATTTGGGACCAACATCACCGAGCAAAGGTTCTTCTGTGGTTGTCGAGTGTTGAAGGTGCAGGAATGTAATTGGCAGGGTTTTGTCCCATTCCCCTGGTCCCTACTAAAACTTGGGCAGCCCACCTTTCACACACACATTGGCTGAGTCAAATGCAGGGGTGGGATTCTACCGGTTCTGTCCACTTCTGTAGAACCGGTTGCTCTGAAAAGCAGCAAACAGAGAGCATACATAGAACCGGTTCTATGTCTGCTGCTGTTTTGGCCCACCGACCCACCCGGGCTCTTACTTGACCTTTATTTCCTGCTTTTTCAACCGCAGCTGCTTTGCACAGCACAGCTCTGGTTGAAAAAACAGGAAAAAGGGGCTTTTTCAACCGCTGCGCACTTGTACGCAGCACTGCTGAGCTGTCAGGGCAACTCAGCAGGTTGTAGATTGCACTCGCTCGATGCAGAGCAACAGTTCTCCCATCCCTGGTCAAATGGCTGTCAGGGAAGACAAATGACAGAAGCCTACAAGATCAGGACTGCATGGCAATCCATCAAATCTTTTATTACAGCTACAGACCAGCATAAGGAAGATGGGATAAATGGATAATTTTTAAAAACTAAATATTAAAACAAAAGTTACACAAACATTTTAGAAAGCACATTTTAAAAGTATGTGCGTGTGTGTATTTATATGCATACAGAAATATGCGACTCGGTGGTTTGTATCCACCAGAAAGCTTTGTTTTCCCGATTTCCTCCCTCACCTCAGTATATTGATCCAGGACACATGGACTGTTAACAGACTGGTATTAATTTCACTCATTCTCAGTTGGGGCAGAACCAGATGGAATGCATGGAAGTCCAAAAGTGGGCTTGGATGTTCCTAGCTCGCATATTTTATATGTCATCATCATCATATGCCATGGCAGCCTGAATTCAATTCAATCAATTGATGATAAATACCAATAGAATAGAATAGAATTCTTTATATATGCCTGCAGTGAGCCAGAAACCCCAGATATAAGGGATTGGACTGATAATATAAGGTTTAGAAGGTTCATAGTCTAACTCCATGCAAAAAACAGGAATCCATTACAGCATTTTCAAAAGAACAACATCAAATGAAGCAACGTTGGCCTGTCCTAACCATTTGAAGCCATTATTTCTTGTTTAATTCTGTCTGTGTTTTACATGACAGCTGTTCAGATAGTTGAAGAAATTCAGTTTCTGTTTGTTTATATCCCACCTTTACAAATACAGCAAATATAGCCAACACACCTTCCTCCTCCTATTTTCTCCACAATAACAACCCTGTGAGGCAAGTTGAGCAGAGAGAGAGTGACTGGCCCAAGATCATCCTTTCATGGCTAAGGTGGGACTTGAACTCACAGTCTCCTGCTTGATCATAATGCCAACATTTGGCCATAAAGTCACCCCTTCAGCAAATTTTCCCTGTGATTTGTGGAGGAAAGGCTGTGTCCATCTTGCCCACCATATCCTTCTCCCTGTAGCTCATGGGTGCTGAAAAAGGCCAAATGAGCACCAAGAAGTTGGTTTCTTCAAACCTGGAGCCAACAGCGCAGGATCTGTGGCAACTCAGTCGTTCACTGGGTCTGTCTCAGCTTCCCAAAGCAGCCCCTGTTCAGCGTGTTTGATGTGGCAAACCCAGGCCTCTTCCAGGGTGCTTTCGAGGAAGCAGTTCGAACCCCACCTTTTGGCTGCTAACTCAGATCTTCTTTCCTTACGTAATTTCTACATCCTGGAACTGAAATCAAGTGGCACAAGCTTTTATTTCCACACAATTCCATATCGGTCAAATTTGTGCTTAAGTGGCTTGGACAGATGTTGGCATTGGCTTGTTTCTAGGATCCCCTCCCAGCCCAGGTGTTTTGATCAGGTCTCGCCACCCGATTTCCACTTCCCAGCTGTTGGCCTGCAGGGCAGGCCAGCCTTGGAGGCAGGGTAGAAAAAAGAAACACCTGTATCCACAGCTGGGAATTCCTTTTGATTCTCCGTATTTTAAGAAAAGCAGCTAAAAATGTTGTTCACCCACCTTTCTGAAGAGACCTAGATTCCATTCTCCTCTTTCCACCTCCCATTTTTCTTGAGAGGAGGCAGCTTTCTTTCTGACCCATCAGGGCAGCCTTCAAGAGCCCCTCTGGTCTCTGGTCTCTCTCGGCCCCCTGACTCTGAGCTGCAGCCACCCCGGAGCCCCCCCTGCACTCCTAGGCCCTGTTGCCCTGGGCTCTGCTGCCACTCTAGCTGCCTTTCAACCTCTTCTGGGGAAGGGGAAGGTTATAAGTGTGAGTGGGCTGCCAAGTGCCCAAATTTTGGTCACATGACTGGGGCAGCGCTGCAATGGCTTTAACTTTGGGATGATGGCAAGTCACTTTCTTCAGCGCCATCGTGTTTTTGAACTGTTGCTGAACAAATGATCATAAGTCGAGGGGAACCTGCAGCGGTGGGAGGGATTCTATCGGTTCAGACCGGTTCGAGTGAACCGGATGTTAAAGTTACACCTGTAAAGTTTGCCAAAGCGGTATTTCAACTGACCGGCTGGCCCCACCCACCCCACCCCTCCCAGGAGTCTCCACATGATGCAGGTAAGGGCAGGGTCTGCGTGGAGGCTCTGGGAGGGGGAAAAAGAGACTTCGGGAAGTTCCAGGAGTCCAGAAACGGGCCTGTTTCCGGCTTCCATCAGGCCTCCAGAGCCCGGGAGAGGCTGTTTTCACCCTCCCAGAGGCCCGGGGGAGATTTCCGGACCCTTGGGATGGCAAAAAACGGCTGTACCGGAAGTAGCAAAATGGGCCTGTTTCCGGCTTCCGGTGGGCCTCCAGTGTCCTGGGGGGGGCCATTTTTGCCCTCCCAGAGGCCTTGGGAAAGCCTCTGGACCCTTGGGAGGGCAAAAACAGCCGCCCCCAGGCTCTAGAGGCCCTCTGGAAACAGAAAGTGCTGGTAGGCCACACCCACCCAGCAACCGGGCAACGAACCGGTTGCTGGGATTTTTGAATCCCCCCCCCCCCGCCTTCAGCTGTTTGTTGGCCCCTGTCTGGTGATCTTTGCTCATCTCACTTTATTCCTTACTCTTGAAAAAGTTGTTCTCAAGCAGCATCCGCTTAACTTGGGAGTGTTGTTTATTCTGCTTGCTTTCTATTAGCTTTTTTTGTGTGGATGTTTTTATCATGGTTTTCGTTCTTTACATTTTGCACTAGCTGCTTTTTTTAGTGTTTAAAGTGATATACATGTGAAAGGCAAGATACCAGTTTCTACATGTTTATTTGTATGTTGCCCATCTCACACTAGAAAGTGGCTGTGGGTAGATAAATGTATTTATATTACATTTATATATTATATGTTATGTTTATAAATAAAAACTGGACATTTTAATGCAATTGACAGTAGAATATCAACAGTTGCAAAAAAAAATTATCTTTCGTGCACTCATGATGCAATGTGCGTCAGTTCATTCAAGTCATACATATTTTGCATAAATTACATCAGGAATAATTTCAGTTGTATTGATGACTTACATGCTGAATGTCCTAGAACACAGGTGTCAAACTTGCCACGTCATGTTGCCATCACGATGTTTCATGATATTTTCCCCCTTCATGGAGCTGGGGTGGGCGTGGCTTGCGTATGACGCATTTGGCCTGCAGGCCGCCAATTCGACACCCCTGTTCTAGAAAACACTTCTTCAACCTGGCAGTTGTTCGTGATTCCATTTTTTAATCGAATGCACTGCAGTCATCAGGAAGTTGCTAATAGTCAAAAGGTTGAGGAGGCAGATAAAACACAACGGGCTGTTTCCCAGGAGAGGATTATGAATGAATTGATTGAAGGTGGGGCCAAGAGCTGGCCATGTTTTATGAATGAGTTTGTAGAAAATGAGATGTTTCATTAAGGATGTTTGGGCTGAAACTCGGGGAAACCGTTTCTATTGTTCTGAAATGTTAACAAACTCAGTTAATCAGTGTTGTGCTCAGATTCTGGAAGTTGGAGGAGGGTAGCGAAAAGCTGCCCAAAGACCCTAGAAAAATTGTTGGCATGATCAAGACACTAATTCAAGGAACATGGGGTTGAACTGAAACAGGGAGGATCAATACTTACTCTGTGGGACTGAGCCCTAGTCCAAATACTAGGTAATATTTCCTTGGTGATTTTCCATAGATCAAAAACACTGCTCAAAAAAATAAAGGGAACATTTAAACAACACAATGTAACTCCAAGTCAATCACACTTCTGTGAAATCAAACTGTCCACTTAGGTAGCAACACTGATTGACAATCAATTTCACATGCTGTTGTGCAAATGGAATAGACAACAGGTGGAAAGCAGAGGCAGTTAGCAAGACACCCCCAATAAAGGAGTGGTTCTGCAGGTGGTGACCACAGACCACTTCTCAGGTCCTATGCTTTCTGGCTGATGGTTTGGTCACTTTTGAATGCTGGCGGTGCTGTCACTCTAGTGGTAGCATGAGACAGACTCTACAACCCACACATGTGGCTCAGGTAGTGCAGCTCATCCAGGATGGCACATCAGTGAGAGCTGTGGCAAGAAGGTTTGCTGTGCCTGTCAGCATAGTGTCCAGAGCATGGAGGCGCTACCAGGAGACAGGCCAGTACATCAGGAGACGTGGAGGAGGCCGTAGGAGGGCAACAACCCAGCATCAGGACCGCTACCTCCGCCTTTGTGCAAGAAGGGACAGGAGGAGCACTGCCAGAGCCCTGCAAAATGACCTCCAGCGGGCCACAAATGTGCATGTGGCTGCTCAAACGGTCAGAAACAGACTCCATGAGTGTGGTATGAGGGCCCGACATCCACAGGTGGGGGTTGTGCTTACAGCCCAACACTGCGCAGGACATTTGGCATTTGCCAGAGAACAACAACATTGACAAATTTGCCACTGGCGCTCTTCACAGATGAATGCAGGTTCACACTGAGCGCATGTGACAGACGTGACAGGGTCTAGAGACACCGTAGAGAACGTTCTGCTGCCTGCAACATCCTCCAGCATGACCGGTTTGGCAGTGGGTCAGTAATAGTGTGGGGTGGCATTTCTTTAGGGGGCTGCACAGCCCTCCATGCGCTCACCAGAGGTAGCCTGACTGCCATTAGGTACCGAGATGAGATCCTCAGACCCCTTGTGAGACCATATGCTGGTGCGGTTGGCCCTGGGTTCCTCGTAATGCAAGACAATGCTAGACCTCATGTGGCTGGAGTGTGTCAGCAGTTCCTGCAAGACAAAGGCATTGATGCTATGGACTGGCCCGCCCATTCCCCAGACCTGAATCCAATTGAGCACATCTGGGACATCATGTCTCGCTCCATCCACCAACAGTTGCACCACAGACTGTCCAGGAGTTGGGGGGATGCTTTAGTCCAGGTGTGGGAGGAGATCCCTCAGGAGACCATCCGCCACCTCATCAGGAGCATGCCCAGGCATTGTAGGGAGGTCATACAGGCACATGGAGGCCACACACACTACTGAGCCTCATTTTGACTTGTTTTAAGGACATTACATCAAAGTTGGATCAGCCTGTAGTGTTTTTTTCCCACTTTAATTTTGAGTGTAACTCCAAATCCAGACCTCCATGGGTTGCTAAATTTGATTTCCATTGATAATTTTTGTGTGATTTTGTTGTCAGCACATTCAACTATGTAATGAACCAAGTATTTAATAAGAATATTTCATTCATTCAGATCTAGGATGTCTTATTTTCGTATTTCTTTTAATTTTTTGAGCAGTATATTATATTTTCATTTTGGGAAGTTGTTTGCACAGAATTTTAAAAACTTCCCATTACTTCTGAATTACTAAAACTAGGATTTTTAATATCAACGTTTTAATCCATTTGATTTACTGTTTTGGGATACCTTGTGCTGATTGTCCAAGAGATGTTGCTGCCATGTGATGGACAATGTGGGTTCTCCTTTGCCAGAGGTCTTCAGAAAGGTTAGGCGGCCATCTGCCAAAGAACTTCAAAATGGATCTTGTATTGAGCAGAGGGTAGAGGATGGATTACACGACCTCTGTGGCCCTTCCAATTTGGTGATTCTGTTCTCTTTATAACTAGAAGGACTTTCTTTCTAATCCCAGTTTCGCAATATGAGGGATTACCCTCTAATGTACATATGGCAAGAAAATATAATAGGAAGAGAACTACCCTGTTTCTCCAACAGTACGGCCTCCCCCAATAGGAAGTCCCAGCATGTTTTATAGGCATGAAATGAAATTAAGCCCCTCCCCCAAATTAAGGCCTATATTAAAACATGTGAAATGGGGGAATGGCGGTGGGGGGTCTTGCGTTAGGAAGTACTTTTGTTGCACACCCGGATATGGTGCTGCCTGCACTGACCCCAATACGAAGTGCCCCACCAACGCCGAGGTCAACATCCAAGCCATCGCTGCCCGCCCGCCCAAAGATGCAAGGGGAGGGGAAATTAAGTGTCCCCCGAAAAGACGGCCTAGCCATTTTTTCGGGGCTCAAAAAGAAATAAGACCCAGCCTTATTATATGAGAAACACGGTAACAGATTATCCTCTCTACCTCTGGTAATACTAGAACTTAGATTTTGCCTGTTTCTAGACAAATGTAATAAATTCATAAAATTAGTACCATTTTCTGATTTTCCAATAGGCTACTATAAGCTATAAGATTTCCTGGTGGCCTCCCATCCATATCCTAACTAGATGTGGTCCTACCGAGCTTTTGAGATCAGCCAAGGTAGCCTAACAAGCCACATAAGAATTCTGACACATCTTTGAGTATCCCCCCCTCAGTATCAGTGATGGGCAGATAGGAAGAAGCGATACTGTATCCAAAAGGAGAGAAATTTAAAGTGACCCCCCCCCAAAAAGGAAGAATAAACAGAAAAAAGCTAATCAGGGAAATTCCTGTCCGATGTCCAGTTTCCTTGCCTTGTCAGCTGAGGACATCCAACTCCAGTGAAAAGCCAGCATGGAAGCCCCTCCTCCTTGTCCCCCCATGTCAAGAAGAAAATAAAAGCAAAAGCTGGCAAGAAAACCAACTTGCTTCTGAAATAAGCGGCTCCTTGGCAAAAATAACGAATTCCCATGTGAGTTTAGCAGCCATGCTCACTCATGCACAGCAGCACGTAGGTATAAGCATGTTCATACCCACCTCGCTCGCTCGCTCACTCCCTCCAGCAGAGCAGAAAAAGATGGAAAGAGAAAGACGGGAAAGAGGAGGGAAAAAAGTGGGAGAAGAAATTAAAAGTGTACCCCAGGGGTTGGAGGCATTTGCACCCCGTGGCCCTTCTGTGGGAATGTCATGTTTTCCTTTAAATGAGAGACCTGCAGGACGCTCGTGGAGAGGGGGGTCTGCAGACCGTTAACAAGGTCTAATGTGCCTTCTGCTTTTTTTTTTTGTCTCCAAAGGTATTTGTATCAAGTGTGGAAAGGGGGTATATGGGGCCAGCCAAGCTTGCCAGGCCATGGGGAACCTTTACCATACCAACTGCTTTACATGCTGCTCTTGTGGTAAGTTCCACATTTATCCTTGGACAATTCTTAAGTTCTCGTGCCCCTGTTAAAAACTGAACCCTGCCAGTCCTGATGGTTTGGTCTGAGTTTTGATTAGTGCAAAAAGCCTTATCGTGAGAAGGAAGGGGGAGGTCGTGTAGAAGGTGTGCAGAGGGGTTAAGTGGTGTGCAAAAGTTATGATTTTGCCAGAAATGGGAAAGGAAGGACGGCATAGCCGTGGCGAGACAAAGCGGCAAAATATGTATCACAATATCTTGCATTTTGTACTTGTCCGTGTCCATGGGACAGAAGTACTAAGGAACTGAGCAGAGCTTGCATCGTTACATGCTGAGCAGGGGTGGGATTCTACCGGTTCAGACTGGTTCTATAGAACCGGTTGTTACGATTCTGCGCAGTTCGGAGAACCAGCCAATCGTGCCCCTGGCTGGCCCCGCCCCTCTCCACCCGCTCCTCCCCACCCAGTCAGCCCTTATTGCACATGGACGACATTACGCGCATGCCTGACATTGCTGACTGCATCCTCCCCCGCCCAGTCACTCCTTACAGTATTCCTTTATTTCTTTTGTCCTCCCGACGCTATGCCAGGATCTCCTCGCTGTCTTACTGCTTCACCCAGGAGGCCAAAAATGGAGCACGGAGGGGTGCTGCGCCCCACACAGTGCTCCGTTTTTGGCCTCCAGGAAACCACCTGGAAGCAGAAGCAGCCTCTCAGGAGGCCAAAAAAACAGAGCGCTGGGGCGTGCTGCAAAAAAGGCCACACCCACCCAGTCACATGGCCACGCCCACCTAGCCATGCCCACCTAGCCACGCCCACGGAACCAGTAGTAAAAATTTAAATGGTATGTAGATATTGTTCAACGTTTTCTTTTATTGATAGATTTGGGTTTCTTGTTCAAAAAATGTGGATTGCTTGGTAAGAGAACATTTTAGTCCTGTGTAGCCTTTGGCCAGTTTTTCTCTGCCTTCCACACAGAATGCTTATTTTTTGCAATGATCTGTATACAGACAACTTTTTTAAAAGAATGCTCTTCTACTCCCTTCCCCCACATTTCTTCCCACTGCCCAGAACTTATATTTTTAACATTCTTTGGATGCTAAAAAAAAAAAAAAGATCTCCAGCGGCTGTGGGAATCAAAACAATGTGGGACCCAAATGCCCCATCTGGCTGATCAGAGCAGCTTGGCATGAAGCCTGCTCAGAATTCCTCCTGTGAAACGGAAGGTTTCCATATGAGGCTGTCCAAAGAAAATTATCCTTGGAAATCCTTGAAGGAAGGCTGTCGTTGCCCCTCACATGAGCGCCGGGTTTTATTTTTGTTCATTCTTAATGTCACAAAATGGAATTGGATCCATAATCCACAACGTGACGGATGTTAGTTGGTTGTAGCCTCTCTAGCTTTGTCCTTGGCTGATGTGTGTGCTTCTCCAGCTCGCCTTTTAGCCATTTTGACAAGGTGGTTTGAAGGATGTGCTGGATTAGGGAAGAGGGGTACCGTTTGGCGACTTTTCTCTCAGGGTTCATAGCAAGGAATCACAGTCACTCATGATGAAATGGTGGCCAAAAGGTTGTCTATTCCTCTCAAGCTACTGTATGCTTTCAGGGACAGTGCCACGTAAGTCCTCTGGCACTGCAGAATTCCTAGGTCAGGTTCTCAAGTTGATACTTGACTCATAGGGAAGACGAGATGAGAAGCCTTCAAGTGCACCTAGCGGAAGAGTCCATACTTGTAGGTTTGAAAACTGCCCTGATGGAAAACTTGGGAAGTAGGGTTCCTATAGAATGTAGTTTGGGGAGTGGGAATAAATCCACACCATGAATACATGTGCAGTTCCTACATATTTTAAGCTTCTGGAGGATTCTTGGACAGGTTCTTGCCCTCTATAGTACGTCCATAGTTCAGGCTAGCTCAGGGTATCAGCAGGCCTCCATTGCTGTTCTCTGTCCTGGGAGGCGTTTTAGGATCTGCAGAAGGAGGTGGGGGTGGTCCAATTAAAAGGCAGCCCAAAGTCTGTGCAGATAGTTAGATCTTGGAGGCCGTCTTCCTAGTAGGGTCCCTTTGGGGGCAGTCATCTTCCTGGTAGGGGTGAACCGGCTTCCTTTTGTCTTTCAAAGACTGGTAGAGCTGCTAAAGGCATTCAGGGGTGCAGGAAATTAGTTCCTGGGATGACCCTGCATAACTTGGGGTTTTGATTAAGGGGGACTTCTCTCTCTCTCTCTCTCTCTCACACACACACACACAAACACACACACCACAAATAGGTGACCTGAGCAATCTAGTCCTGCCGGAGAGTCCCATGCCTATTCCCCCACACGTTTTCAAACAAATCAGTGAAGGTACATGAGCTAAAACTCACTCTAATAAAAAAAGCTGAAATTTTCAAGAAGTTGCACGTGAACCAATCCAATATTTTATGGGATTCCCAATATTAATATTGGCATTGATTTTTTTATATAATTTTATTTAATTATTTTTCTTTAACATCCATAAGTGTTTGGTGGACAATGTATTACCAGTATTGGCAGTGATTGATGTTGTTGAATAAAACAATGTACCTTTTAAGAGATGCTCCAAATACTAACTTTGGTGAATGAATAATAAATATAGGAATTAGATATAAAATATAATCAGTGTAACCACCCCAGATTCTCCTATTCACACCTGTGTGCATTACTTCATTCTTAAAGAGGGATTTTTCCAACCCTTCCGTGTCTTAACACTAACACCATCTTTACTGAGGACAGAGTGTGCATTGGGGTAGAGCTTTTCAAGGAACAACTTGCATTCTTCGAGGCGTGCATGTATGTGCATGCAGCGAGGTGGGGTGAGGGGGAACAGGGCTGCCTCTCCCATGCTTAAATTGTCAAATTGCAGACTGGGGTGAAATATAACTGAGCAAGTCAGTGACCTCAGCCTCCAAGAATGCTCCTTGTTTATGTAGCGCTCCTGCTAGTTTAGCAGCAAGCCTTTTGTTCTGCGCAGACATGGTAGGCCAGGTTTGTGTTTATTGGCCAGCCAAAAGCTTGTGCGATATGAGATTTGCATCCTAATACTTGTTGTAACAAGACACATGCAGCCCCTCAAAAACACAGCCAGCGCTGGGATCCTTTTACTGTGTCTTGGAGATGGGGAGTGGTTTTTGAAAAGATCGGCTGCAAAAGTTGTGAATGCTTCCTTTTGCAGAACTCTGATAAAAAAGAAAGAAGAAAGAAAGAAAGAGAGAGAGAGAGAGAGAGAGAGAGAAAGAGGAAGGAAGGAAGGAAGGAAGGAAGGAAGAAGAAGAAAGAAAGAAAGAAAGAAAGAAAGAAAGAAAGAAAGAAAGAAAGAAGAGAAGGGGAGAAAGAAAGAAAGAAAGAAAGAAAGAAAGAAAGAAAGAAAGAAAGAAAGAAAGAAAGAAAGAAAGAAAGAAAGAAAAGAAAAGAAGAAAAAAAAGAAAAGAAAAAAAAAGAAAAAAGAAAAAGAAAGAAAGGAGAATTGCACTGGCTTAATTTTGTTTTAAATAGCAACTTTTGCCTCCAGGTTCTGCCTTGATTAGGCAGGAACTTTCTTATTCAGAGGCCTGAGACTTCTAAAGTATTTTGGGGTCTTTTGAGGTACTGAACGACTGGAATGCACACTTGCTGTAGTGCAGGAATTGTGAGAGTGTATACTTTCTCCTCAGGATTGTCCTTCCCTTCACCACAAAAGGCTTTTTTGGCTTGTCCTGGCCTCGTATCTGATGCATCTCCAGTTCCATTTGAAGACCACCGGGGTGCTTCTGCATCAAACTTAGCATAAAAGAAAGTGTATATCTGGGGAGAGGCCTTGTTGATGTGGTCCAGGTTCATGAGGAATGTTATTTTTATCTTCCTGTCACCCAGGAATAAGAGCATGTGAAAGAGAAGGAAAAACCTGCAGCAAATGCTTTGCAGACGCCAAAATGTAGTTTCGTCTGTGGAGAAGAATTTGGACACCAGTCGTTTCTCCACAGATTCTCCCCCTTCCTCCTTGCATAAATTGTTTATCAGATACAGCAGGGGTCCCCAAACTTGGCAACTTTAAGACTTGTGGACTTCAACTCGCAGAATTCCTCAACCAGCTATGCTATGCTGGAGAATTCTGGGAGTTGAAGTCCACAAATGCTAAAGTTGCCAAGTTTGGGGACCTGAGATACAGTAATAGGAAAGAGGGTCAGAGCAGACCAGTTAAGTGTAACCTGGAAAGACTTTGCTCCTTGCCAACACTCTGGTTTTGAGCAGCTTCTGTGCTTTGCTTCCTTTCCTGCCAAAATAGTGGCTTGGTTCTCATATATTCTCAAAGGAATGGAGGGTTTCCCACAGGGCAGATTCCTAGCACATTTCCAAAGTTTTAGAGAATTGGTCACTGGGCAGATACCCTTAGATATTTGGCAGCAATGATTTTTATCCTCTATTCTTTCTTCCTGAGGCTAAAGGTCCTTTCATTGTTACTCATAAGATAGTTTGCCACACCCTTCACCATCTTGGTAGCTCTCTTCTGGGATTGCTCCAATTTGTCATAGTCCTTTTTTTGGAACTCCGGTACCCAGAATTGCATATAAGAATTGCAAATGGGAACTGATGAGGGCAGATGAGAGAACAATCACTTCAGGTGATCGGAGCCCTAGACTCTTGTTAATCCATCCCCAAGATCTTCATTAAGGATTTAGGGGACTGGAGGCGAAAACATATAACGAACGGTTGCAGGAACTGGGCTTGGCTAGTCTAGTAAAGAGAAGGACCAGGGGAGACATGATAGCGGTCTTCCAATATTTGAGGGGCTGCCACAGGGAGGAGGGAGGGGTCAAGCTATTTTCCAAGGCACCTGTAGGCCAGACAAGGAATAATGGATGGAAACTGAACAAGGAGAGATTTAATCTGGAAATAAGGAGAAACTTTCTGACAGTGAGGACATCAACCAATGGAACAGCTTGCCCTCGGAGGTTGTGGGAGCGCCATCAGTTGAGACTTTCAAGAAGAAATTAGACTGCCATTTGTCAGAAATGGTGTAGGGTCTCCGCTTGGGCAGGGGTTGGACTAGATGACTTAACAAGGTCCCTTCCAACTCTGATTATCTGTTAAATCTGTTAAGATGCCTTTCCTATTTTTGCAGCAGCATCACTACATCCCTGGTTCATATGCAACTTGTGTTCAACAAGGACTCCTTGTTTTCACTTGCTCATTTGTATGCCTTTCATTTTTCCTACTCAAATGCAAAGCTTACTTCTCCAATCCCTGTCTACTCCTATTTCAGCCCACTGGCACATCTTTGGCCAGTCCTTCACCTTTCTGACTTTCTTGCATTTTGAGCAGGAAGTCTACAGCTTACTCCTGGGCAGTTGGTGGCCTGCAGGAAGTCATTGGCAAAGAAGGGGACGAAAGTTACCAGGGGTTTGGAGATGCTAAGGGCAGGAGCAAGCAAGCAGCAGGCATACTACAAAGGCCTACTACAATTGGACTCCACCTCTAAAGAAGGCCGTTCTCTTGATACCTCATGAAATGTTGAAGGGACTTTGATAAACATTTTGGGGTGAATTGAGTCGTAGAATGAATAACAGAATTATTACCAGTAGCAATTTTGGAGAGCGTTCAATCCAACCTCGTCCCAGTGCAGAAATCTGTTACTGCAGCATCTCTGACAGTAAACACATCTGTTTAAGGAGTCTGTTGCCTTCCAGGGCTTCCTGCTCCCTTGGAATTGTTTTCCTGATTTATAATCCAAAGTTGCTTTGCTTGCTTGCTTGCTTGTCCTGCCTCATGGACAGGAGCAGTTCTGCCTTGTCTTTTGCATGATAACTTTTCAGATACTTGAAAGTGGTGATTGCATCTCCTCTCCAGGCTGAATATACCCAGCATCGCATTTCTACCATTCCTGATGCATTTGTTCTTCTAAGTCCTTTTTCATCCTCTGAACAGTATGATTGCCTTTCCCAAAATGCGGTGCTCAGAAGTGGGGCTTTAAAGGCAAAATGAGCTGCTCCATAGTTCTTCACCTAGACTGGCAGGTGTGAAATGGAAAACCACGTCCAGTAATTTCCGAAAACTGGTCAGGCCACATTACTATGCCAGAGGTTCTAGCCAGATAAAACCACAGCAGGAGGAGGAAGGAAGCCGTGCATCTGGAAAACATTCTTGAGATGGAGACTCGTAACAAAGCTGAGAAGCAGGAACTTTCTTTCTGGAATAATTGGTCTCTGCCCCAGAATTCTTAGAGCAGAGGCATTGCAGGATTCAGCCCCAAGCATACAGCATCTCCGAGGAGTCTGTAGAGCAGGGGTCCCCAACCGCCGAGTCCGCGGACCGGTACCGGGCGCGGAACAAGCCTTACCGGGCCGCTGGTTGCTGGCGCCGCCATCTTTTTGGTAAAAAAGCAATTTTTCGCAAAAAGATGGCGGCGCAGTTGGTGAGCTTTTCCGGGTGAAAGCCATTTCTACCGAAAAAGCTCACCAAGCGCTGGCGCCACCATTTTTGACGAAAAATCACTTCGGTGACGTCACCGGAAGTGATTTTTCGTCAAAAAGATGGCGGCGCCCAGCTGACGCCGGAACCGGGCCGCGGCGTCGAAAAGATTGGGGATCCCTGCTGTAGAGGACAGGAGAGCTTTCGAGGCTTCTCCCCTTTCCCTTCCAGCTGTTAGGCCTGCTAGCTTGGCACCAGGGTGGATAAAAAATCAATGATTTTGTTTAAAAGTTAAATCTGACTTTTTTTTAATTTAAAACAGATTTTTTAAAAATCAAATTTATTTTAATCAAATGCTTTTGGAGTAAAAATCTATCTAAAGATAGTTTTCTATTTAAGATCCATTAATAATTTAGTTTATTCAGCATGAAATGGAGTTAGTTATGTAGCATGAGGCTGTATACACTGCAATATTTACATTTTTGGTAAACTCATTCAATGAATCCAAGCTCTGCAAGCTAAATAGAAACCTTCATTTTGTTTGCAAATAATAATATTAAAGATCCTAACTACCAGCAAGAATGAGTCCTTATATTTAAAGAACCCGTCATTTCAGATCCATCATGGCAGCGCCTGTTAGTGGGCATCCACTCACCTGCTGCCCACCGTGTCCCTCATCTTGTGGTGTCCCTGCCGCATCACCAGCTGCTATCCCATTGAAGTGAATGGGACTATTGGTGAGTCAACAGCGGGTTAGAGGAGGAGCCACTGTGGGACAGAAATGACAGTTGCTCTTTAAAAATTATGATTTAAATCAACTTGATTTAAATCAAATCCACCTTGCTTGGCACTGGCTGGCTAAAATGGTGGACAACAGGAGAAATGAGCTTGCTGATATTGCATTCGGGTAGCTGAGTCTGCAGCTGACCTCTGCCACTTAAATTCCGGAAGTTCCCCTAATTTTTTATGGAAACTCAGTTAAATAATTTAGCAACAGTAAATTCCATCCTCCTAAATTAGTTTGTAGAGATCTTTCGGTTCTCCTGTATGTTGATGACATAGTTAGTCTCTCATTGTCACAGTGATGCAAAAGGCCTTAAAAATCCTTCCTTCCATATTGTGAAGAAAAAATATGGATGGTAAATTACCAAGAGGCCTAAATTGAGTAGCTGGTTTACTAAGCATCTCAAGTAGTTTAGAGTCGGGGCCTCCAACCTTGGCAACTTTAAGCCTGGAGGACTTCAACTCCCAGAATTTGCTGGCTGGGGAATTCTGGGAGTTGAAGTCCTCCAGGCTTAAAGTTGCCAAGGTTGGAGGCCCCTGGTTTAGAGGGAGTGCCACAGCTATATTGTCCTTTTATTTTTCTAAAGGTGGACACTGTATTCCACCTTCCTTAAAATTATTTGAGGCAATAACAATGTGGTTCTCAGCTGCCCAAAGAATGAAGGATATAGAAGGATATAGAAGTACCAAATACAAACCTACTTTTCAAATCGCTATTTAAAGTTACAACCGCCAAAACATCTTAGGGAGATTGTTTACGCAAGCGAGATTCGAACAGCTTGATACAACGGTCAGATATGGGAGATTCCATTCTATACCCTATAATGGACGTCTTTGCATTTGTGGAACGGCAGAGGTAGAAGAAGCTTTAGGGTTATAATTTAAGAGAGTATCTGTAGTTCTGGGTTGAGCTGTGGAGTCCTTGGTGCTCACTGAGGTTGGTGCTGATGAGCATGGAGGGGTTTGCTTCTGCTTATATGACATCACCTTGCCCTGCCACTGTTAGTGGGGTATGTGGTGGTTTCCCCCTTGGTAGTTCCTTGGTTAGGGAGGGTGTTGTCTTCTGCTTGATTGTTGGCTTGATGTGAATCCCTGCTTATCTGGGGCTTATTGTCTCTTTTGAAGGAGTGTAAATGTAGTTTGTCTATATATCGACAGAGGTCTGAATGCCATGCTTTCTGCTTCCCACTTTTCAAGATTTAACTTTGTCTAGGACTGGGATGGCAAACCTATGGCACGTCGCCCCAGTTCAGCTCTGCGCATGCGTGCACACGCCTCCTGCCAGCCACCTGCCGTCTCTCAGGTCTCTGCCGTGCATGCGCAGGGGGCGTAGCACATCTGCATGGGTCATGTATGCATGTGCATGTGCAGGGGCAGGGCGCATGTGGGGGAGTTGTGTGTGCATGCATGGGGGTGCACGCCATGCACGTGTTGGATTTTGAGGATGTGGCGCGCGCACTTTGGAACTTGGTGCCAAAGGTTAGCCATCACTGGCCTTGGTTTCCAAGTTGAAACTATGGTATAGTCCCATGTTGGTGAACCGATGGCATGCATGCTAAAGGTGGCAGGCAGAGCCCTCCCTGTGGACACACACGCCCTCACCAGTTGCTCTTCTGGTGCGTGCTGGCCATCTGGTCTTCGGTTTCTGACACTCTGGCACACACACATGTGCGTGCGCATTCCGGTTTGGGCACTCGGTGCCGAAAAGGTTCGCCATCATTGGTATAGTCTGTCTGTGTGGTGAGAGAAAATAGGTACAATATCCTAATCAAAGAACTACTAAGGAGAAAATCCACCCACAACACTAACGGGGCAAGCTACTGTAGGTAAATAGGGAGCAAATCCCACCTCACTCCCACTGATGAAGTTACCTAGTCAGGTAGGTAAAATGTCCAGTAAGCAAACAACCAAGTTAAAATTACAGTTAGGAACCACAAGGACAGACACCAGGAATGCCACTGTAAACTACCAGTTGAAATTAATCTTTAACCTGATGGTTGATCAATAACTTTCAGTCAACCTATATCAGAGGAAAAATGTGCTGCGGGTGTTTTCTCGAGTGAGGAAATGCAGAAAATGAGATGTGCTGAAGCAAAACAAACATTCGTGGTGGGTAGATGGGTGGATTCTTGACGTGGGATGACAGCGAGTGATTGGCATGGCACCAAAATAATGTAAATCTTTAAGGCGCGCTTGACCATTAAGCCAGCTGATGACTGCCAATCCTTAAAAAAATCATAGACATGCAGAGAGCATAGGCCTGAGCTAATTTTGATGCCCTGTCAAGTAGTTTATAGAATCATAAAAGTTGAAAGGGGCCTAAGAGGTCATATACTCCAACCCGCTGCATACTGCAGGATGTGTTATACTATACCATCCAGCCTTTGAAAACCTCCACTTTATTTTCTGAAAATGAAATTTTAATTAGAACTACAAACACTTGGATAAAAGTATGACCCCAGAAGCAAAATGAAAAGCATCTCCTAGATGTCTCACCGGCCCTCAGTAGTACCATCCACTGTCGTGTCCCTTTGGGCTGCCTGAGGGAGTTGGAGACATGGGGTGCCTGTTGTGTGGTTCTCTCGGTGCTCCTTTTCAATAACTCCATGAAGCCACCAGCAGACTTCGTCAGTAGGAGAGGGTGCCCAGTTGCGCAGGTCTGTCATTAGCTCTCCGAGGGAAGCTCTTGAGGTTCTTTCCCAACCTCTGATGGTTGTGGGCCTGGCTGGGGAAGGAGAGTTCAATCCGGCCAGGACTAAGGGATGATGGGCTTGAGGTTTCCCAGATCTGGGAGCTGAAGGATTTCTATCTTTTGTTCTAGATGGGGTGACACTGCTTCACTCAGACTTGGTGCCCAATCTGAGGTTTTTCATGGACTCGTAGCTTCTGCTGGAACTTCAGGTGGCCGGGTGGCAGCATTGCCTGGCGGGTGCCTTAGCACAGCGGTTTGCCTTGTTTACCAGTTGCTTCCATTCCTGGACCAGGAGGCCCCGCTCATTGCCGCCTCCTGATGGGATTATTGCAGAACATGGAGATAGCCTGGAAAATGATCTGGGAGCTTCCGTTGGTCCAGAATGCAGCAGGGGTGCAGCATTATATGGCCCCACTATTCTGCAAGCTGCACTTGGCTTCTGTAATAAAACTTGCGCGGAACCCTTTTAGAATGAAACACAAATAGGCTTTAACCCCAGGGAAATACATTAACAAAATGTAGAAGTAGGAAGGTGAGACAAGAGAATTGGAGGATGATTCAACCCCTTCCAGCCCCCTTCATGAGAAGTCTGAATTCCACCTGTGTAGCCACACATTTGATGAAATTGTTTGCATTGGTGTTTTTTTTTGCTGATGTGGGGATTATTTTTTCCACAGTCACCCTTGTAAAGTAGACTCATCTCATTTTGTATATGAGGAAACAAGCTGTTCTCCTCCACCTCCTCCCCTGCTCCACTCCTTCACGTTGTCTGCAGGCAAGTTCTTGCTTGCTTCAAGCTTCCATCTGGGTGTAGATCCTAAACAAGTTGCTACAAGCCATCTCCCCTTAAGAGCCTGGGGGGGGGAGACGGGGACTTTTTAAGTCTGGGTAAAAGAAGGCCTGAGCCAGCCTTCTGCCTCCTCCCTCCCTCCCCCAACCCTAAAAATATTCTTCCATGTAGTCCAAATTCCAGTAGCTTCTATGATTCTTGGCAGGAGAAGGCAGAGCAGACGATAACAACAGAAAGAAGGGGGAGGAGGGCTCGGCAATTATTGGATATAAAATGAAGGCTCCAGTGTCATTTCAGAAAAACATAAAATATTAACCCTCCGTTCCCTCCCTTCTCTCTGCAGGGTGGGCTAGAGATGTTGGGTTGAAAGGGCCCCAGAAGCTCCCTGACTTTTTTTCCCCCAAAGGGAACCGTGGCTTGGAAGAACCATTCGGGGTAATGGCTGGGTGAGGGTTAGTAACAGAGCACGGATAAGTTGGAAAAAGTAGCCACTGCATCTTTGCAACTTTGGGGATCCAGGCAATCCCCCCACACACACATTTTACAAGCGCCATAATTGGGACTGGAACTTCCATGGCTAAGCGGTGCAGCCACAAATGGGAACTTGCATAATCCTGTTGCCGTCACTAACCAAGAATTATACATGGCTTAGTAAGTGCTCCCCCCTCCCCAAAACCTAAGCAACCTTGGTAAGATAAGAGGCGGCTTTCTCTTCAGCTCCCCCAAGCCTCCTCCCTCGTCTCCGCCTTTTGACTCCCCTCAAAATGCCTGCCTTGCAAGACCACGCAGCTTAGGGGGGCTGCAAGAGGCCGCAGCCGGCAGCGCTACACGCAGCTGCCGTCGCAGGAAGCGCCAGCGCTGTAAGCAGGAAACCACAGCCACGTGCAGCCGCTGCCCTTCGAGAGGACATTTTTTCCCAGGTCTCACAAGGAAACGGCTGTGCAGAACCTGGGGAAGAAACCTGCTCAGGTGGGCATGCTTGCTCAGAAGAGGGAGCAGGAAGATGGAGGAGCGTGGAATCCAGGGGGCCTAAAGGACATGGGGAGGGGGGATTAAAGGGCCCCCTGAAAGTCATAAATGCAGACAGGGGACTTCCCAACACCTCAATTTTGATTGTAAGGCTTTGGACCAGGTTATTATAAGTCACTTTGGTCAGCACCACTGTAACTTCAAACTTGTCAGTCGTAAGTCAAGGACTACTATAAAAGTCCCATTCCCCAGGGGAAGTAGAAGGAATAGTAGACCATTTACGTGGAGTAGACCCTGCAGCAGAGAGGTGGTGGTGCGAACTGATCAAAGCTGAGGATAACTTTGAAACCTAAGTCGATGCTGTAGCCCTGGTCCTCTCACGACAGGGGTCTCCAAACTTGGCAACTTTAAGACTTGTGGACTTCAATTCCCAGAATTCTGGGAGTTGAAGTCCACAAGTCTTTAAGTTGCCAAGTTTGGAGAGCTCTGACTTATGGCTTCTTCAGCTCAGCCTAGATCTTATGGTGACTTCAACACAGTCATAAGATATAGTTGTCATGAGGTATGGTGTTAGCCTTCAAGATCTTCCTTTGCTTTGCTTCTTTCTGGCTGTCATGAGTAACGGGGGGAGGAAAGGGGGAAAGTATGGGAAGTGAGCTGGAGGTGTTACTAACTGATATTGTATAAACTGAGGAGGGTTTCTATTTCTTGCTTAGCTTTCTCTTCTCTGCGCAACTGCAAACCTTTATCTGAGTAAGCCAAGGTCAACTAATCATCACCACCTGGAGATGTCCACATGATGAAGTTCACAACTTTTAATTGGAAGAACCGTTTGAACTATTGGGGGTGGGAACATTTCACTCCCTTGATATATGTGATGTATGTGCCTATTTCCCCAGATTCAGAATTTTCTTGTTGCTACCTCTTGACTTCCAGTAAAAGATATCTTTTCTCTAATTACAAGAGTCTTAAGTATTTCTTTCTTGGATTTTGAACGGAGCACCAGCTGACATATGGTTGTTGTTTTTTTAACTTCTCATTGCCCAAAGATGCCTGCATGTCCTAGGAAGATCGTCTGCCAGGAGAAACTTTCTAGTTTGACTTCTGGAATGTTCCTTTATAGTAATCTTCCCCAACTTAGTGTCTCTTCTTAAGCAATGTCGATTGTAGGACCTCAGCATTGGAAACAAGAATCTTTATTGTGACCAGTGACCTGTCCGTAGAATACCTGACATTCATAAAATACATAGCATTATTTCACCAATTAGGTGAACAGATTATAAGTTGATAAAATTTGGGCACATTTAAGGAACTGAAATAATTTGAATCTGAAAGTTTTAGGTAATACCGATCAGGATATTTAATTAAGTGTGGAATTATGAATTCATGGCAAGTCCCAATACAAAATGGATGGTAAATTTGATTCTCGTGAGCTAAGGAAAAACCCAGAAGTTGCCATTTTTTTGTGTAGTGCCTTGACCCGAGAGAAAATAAATTTGTCAAAAAGTGGGTTTAGTCATGACAGGGAGAAATTTAGTCCTATATGTGAAAAAATCCAGGGTAATAGATTCAGTCTTGCTAACGGACAACTTACCTTTGACATTGTGTCATGTTTGAGACATAATATGAAACTTGAAAAAAAAAAACTCTTGAGGAATTTAATCCAAAGGAGAAAAGAAGAATAGTGTGCACCTACCTGAACCCCAAACAGTAATTGCACCCAGAGTCGGGCTGGTTGTGTTAAATATGCAGCAGGAACATGGAGTATAAAAGAAAGTTTCAAGAACTGTGTCAGGGCTTTTTGAATGGCATATTTCATAGGCAGCCTACATTTGGTTGTGGCTTGAAATACAGTGCTGAGATATTTGGATGACTTGACTTGCTCAGCTGGAATATTTAATTCCTGGGTGTGTTTAAGGTACTTTGTGAATACCAGCATGTTTTACTGTGCTGTACTTAATTTCTACGGCTTCTGCATTACAATCTTCATCCAGGGCGCTGAATGCTCTATCATGGTTTCCCAGGTTGGGGGAATCGTGTGAAAGTCCTAAAAATTTGATATAATACTTAAATAATGAAGGTATCCCTACTGAACTCTGTAAACAGCAGTTTTCTTGGGATAGTGATTCTGAGAGTAGTTGCATCTGGTTTTTAGAGTTGAGTTATCATAGAATTTGTAGACAGGTGAATAACAGAATGTTAGCAGAGTTGGAAAGGACCTTGTAGGTCATCTAGTCCAACCCCCTGCCCAAGCAGGACACCCTGTACCATTTCTGACAGTCTCTTCTTGAAAGCTTCCAGTGATGAAGCTCCCACAACTTCCGAAGGCAATTTCTGTTCCATTGGTTGATTGCTGTTGCTGTCAGAAAATTTCTCCTTACTTCCAGGTTGAATCTCTCCTTGATCAGTTTCCATCCTTTATTCCTTGTCTGGCCTTTGGGTGCCTTGGATAATAGCTTGACCCCCTCCTCCTCTCTGTGGCAGCCCCTCAAATATTGGAAGACTGCTCTCCTGTCTTCCCTGGTCCTTCTCTTCCCTAGACTAGCCAGGCCCAGTTCCTGCAACCGTTCTTCATATGTTTTAGCCTCCAGCCCCCTCATCATCTTGGTTGCTCTTCTTGGCACTCTTTCCAGAGTTTCAATTTTCTTTTTTATAGTGTGGTGACCAAAACTGGATGCAGTACTTTAGGTGTGGTCTTACTAAGGCTATATAAAGTGGTATTAGTACCTCACATGCTCTTCTGTCTATGTTGGAATTTTGGAGTTTATGTCAAAGATTAGAGTGGAAGTTTAAATCATGGGCCACTATGAAATCTGTGAATGCTGCATCTAGCTTCATGTGTGATTTTGAAGATAATTTCTCTACCAAGTGTTGTAGAATAACAACGTGATCAAAAATAGAGCCACAGTTTTAAATCCAGCTTGTTCCTTGACTAATTATCTATGTCTAACCAGTCCTAAAACTTTAGGGATAGGTTTCTCACATATATTTTGCAGAGTGCTCAACAGACTGATGGGACATGATCAACTGAAAGATTCTACCTTCCTTGTAAACAGGAACTGTTAAGGCAAGGCCCTCAGTCTTTGGGAATCAACACGGTATGATAAATGTATGTAAACAGAAAGGCTAATACCAGAGTCCACCAGTCCAAATTATTTTAAAGAACCTCAGCTATAATAAAATCTATGCCTGGCAGCTTGCCTGGGCTGAATTCTTGGAATCCTTTGCAACTTCAGCTTACCGAGCATATATGAACTGTCGATTAAATAGAATTCTGTGTCATACATAAGTCTTCTACCATATATAGGGTTCAAAAACAGCTCTCCCATTTGACACTGGTACCGTATTAAATAGGGAGCTCAAGGCAGTTTAGTGCAAAAATAGGTGGCAATATAATACCAAAGCAAGATAATGTATTCTTGCACATGCTGTGCCTATTAACTGCTGTTGGATGTGCCCAAATGCCTCTTTTCATTTTATACCGGTCTCTTTTATCACCCTTTTAAGTTGAGCCTTGTGAGGTTGTGATGCAGGGGGCGTTCTCTATATTTTTTGAAGCCTGGTATTCTGGCAGTTTTGGTTGCTCATGGTTGGTTTAGGAGTGGAAGGCTCTTGCTGGGTTTTACTTGCTGTTGTTGTAAGAGCTGTGTAAGATGTTTATGGACAATGAGGGGTATCTCTTTCAAACGTCCCTCTTTGAGGCTAATGCTTGTCCCATTTGTCTGTGAGTTGGGAGGGCCGTCTGACATGGCTCCATCCCAATTCCAAAAGCCTACAATCTCAGGATGCAGGGAGAGGACTGATTTTGGGCCAATAGTACATTCGGAAAGTCCATGTAAAGGGACAGAGGCTTCTAGAAGTGGTAATATAGTCCAGGGGTGTCCAACTTGATTTCTTTGACCGTGGGGGCCGGATAGGCGTGGCCAGCTGGACATCACTTCTGTTGGGGGCACCTGTGGTGGCCCAAGAGCTCTGCCCACGAAAATGGGGCCCGGGAGCCCTCTTGAGCTCCGTTTTCGCTGGCAGAGGATTGCAGGAGGCTGTCACAGCCGAAAATGGAGCTCAGGAGCCCATTTTTGCTGGCAGAGCACTCAGGCCGCCACAGACGCTTCTGACATGAGTGACATCAAGCTGGCCACACCCACCCTGGCCCCCCCAAGGTCAGACACAACCCTGATGTGGCCCTCAGTGAAATCAAGTTTGACACCCCTGCTCTGAAGCATTATAGCAGTACAAGCTTTCGGAAGCCGATTAACATCTCGGCCGAGTCCCAGAAAGCTAGAAGATGAAATTGTTTTAATTAACTTCTAATTAAACTTAAACTTCCTGAATTACATACATTTCTATGACTGCATATATATTATATTTGGCACTTTTCCCCTTCTGTTATGTGAAAAATTGCTTTTATACCCACAACTGTAGCTTGAGCAGAAATGCCTGAAGCCCTCCGTTCCTATCCATTGTATTGCCCCTAATCCCCTTTTGTAATACCCCCAAAATATGAAAGGTCTGACAGTGCAATATTTTTAACAGGGAGAAGATTACGAGGGAAAGCCTTCTACAATGTTAATGGAAAGGTCTACTGTGAAGAAGACTTCCTAGTAAGTAAGATTTTAGGCATTTCTGAGTCTTGTAGGGAATTAATGTATGTGTGTACAAAGTTCACAGGCAACTAATTATACATTAAATGAGGCTCGATTTCATTTGCGTGAATTTCAAAATCAGAGACAAATTGTGAATAATTGGTAATTGGTCAAATCCTTAGGAAATTGGGTACTGATAATAATAATAAATTTCTTTTGTCCCCCAAATTACCTTGATTATGCCGCCCTCTGAGGAGCAGCTTTAGTACCAGGCAGGTGCTGGTAAAATCCAGTATACTAGCCTTTTACCTGCCACCATGTGAATTTTTGCACAGTGACTTGAGCCAATTACCCGGAGATGTTGAGTTCTAATCCATCCTTAGCCATGAAAGTCAATTGGCTGACTTTGGGCCAATCACCTGGAGATGGTAGGTTTGTCCCGCCTTAGCCATGAAAGCCAGCTGGGTGACTTGGGCCAATCACCAGGAGATTGTGAGTTCTAGTCCTGCCTTAGTTATGAAAGCTGGCTGGATGACTTTGGACTTGTCTCTTTTGCTCAGTCCAACCACCTCACGAGGTGGTGGTTGTGGGGCAAATACGAGGAGGAAGATGTGTTGGGTGTGTTTACCACCTTGAGTTATTTGTAAAAACAGTAAAGGTGGAATGCAAATAAGTAAGCATTTTGACTATCTTGGAGCAAGAGATAAATATGAACTAGTAGAAGATCAGTTATTTGGATAAATCCTAAAATCCTGTGATCAAATGTTGGGAGGCACAAAATATGCCATAGAAGTAGTCCGAGGATTGTGGGTCTTGCTTGCCCAGTTGTTAGACCATCTCCGTAGATGGGGCAACTTAGGCTGAAGAACCTCCATGGAAGGCAGCATTTGGGGACAGACAAATTGTCATTTTGTGTAGGCAGCAATTAGGTTGCATTGCCTACTTAAAATAATCCTGAGTTAGGAGATGTAGGGTCCAACAAATCTAATTCTCTGCTCCATGTAGAAGTCTAAACTTAAACATGCATGCATGTCATGTAACATTCAATCATAAGCTGTCTTGTTGTAACATAAATCTATAATTTTGGTTTTTTGTGATGACATCTTTTTAGGTATTTGAAGAATGCTGTTATATCTCTTCCCAGTTTTCTCTTTTCAGGACTTCCTAGCTCCTTAACATGTCCTCATAGGACTTGGTTTGAAGTCCCATGATTATCCCAGTTGTTTTTCTCTGATCCTTTTCTGAAAGCCAGATCAGGTGTCTGTCTGTGTGTGTGTGTGTGTGTGTCTGTGTGTTACACACCAAACTATGTGGCAATGATCAGGCCCTACAGTTCAGTGAGAGCAGTTTCCACGAGAGGACAGTTTATCACTTTAGATGTCTTGCAATAAGATCTCAGTACAAAAGATGGAGCACTTAACCGGGCAGCTCCCAATATCTGTATCTGAAATTAAGCAATTTATCAAAAAATATTTAACAACATGGTATCATTATATGCCACCTTTATAGATCTTAAGACAGCTTTTGATGCTGTATGCAGGACCAAATTATGGGAGAAGCTGGAAGCCTTGTCAATCCATCAATGAATTGTAAGCTGCTCAATTTAATTCACTCCCTAGAAATCCATATGATTCTTAGGGTCAGGTGCAGAATGCAACGGTTCTCGAAGCCAGTTACAACACAAAAGAGGGGGGAGGAATTTAAACCCCCCCCCCATTTTTCAGTGTTTACGTCAACTGTATGGTAAGATGTCCACATGGCCCAAAGTTCCATCCCCTAAACCCGAGGATGGTAGCATCACCCTTCTACTCTGCACTGATGAAGCCGTAGTTCTCTTCAGACATCAATAGGCCTCAAAAAAGCTCTGAGAACTTAGTCCATTTCTGCAACAATGATAATCTGGAAATAAACTATCAGAAAATCAAAATTATAGCTTTTATCAAAAGGTTGAAGCTCGTTTATGGCGCATTAATGGCCATAAAGTAAAACAAATGATTAGCTTTATGTATTTAGCAGTAGTCATGCATGTCACTGGCCCATTGCAAATATGCTGCTGCTACTGGACCAAGAACTGCCAATGTCACCCTTTTTTGGTCCAAGGGAGAAAATTAGGTTCCAGCTGCACTTCAACTCTTTTAGGCTAAGCCTCAGCTCAGCTCCTTTATGGGACACTATGATTGGCCTCCCAGCTTCATAAGAGGGCGCCTTAAGAAAAAATGAGATCGTGGGGGCAACAGGGGAAGAAGTCCTTTTGTGTTGCGTTGCATAGTTGTGTGCCTAATCTGAGTTCTGATTTTGCAAAGAATCCTGGAGTACGGCTGAAACGTGGTTGCCAACCATTGGTACTGCTGCACAAACTCTCACCATTGGGACTGTTTGGCTGACCAGTTGGATCAGGCTGGCATTCAGTTAGGATGATCCTTTCGCTGGCTTTTACTCACATAACTATTCCCAGCCAGATATTCTTCCTCCCTTTTGACGATAAACCGCAGCATTCTTAAAGCCAAAGAAAATAGGGACTGTTATTTTTAGTCAGGAACAATCTGCTCTCCCTGCTGGCCTTTGAATACCATGTTAGAGAAGGGAAAAATAAATCATTGTTGACCTGGCAAAAGATTTAGGAGAAATGTCCATAAATTTGGACCAGAACAAATTTTCTGGTTTTTATACCCGTAGGTTGCCAATATGGATTGTGTGGTCATTTTTAAAGCTATGACATTTGGAAAACAAATGTTAATGACCTCCCGGCAGAGTTCTCACACTGGGCAGGCAAAAGGCCTTCCTTGACTGACTCATCAAGAAACTTATCTGCCTCAATTCTTTGATTTCACATTGACAGCCATCCTAGGAGTGTTCACTGTGCCAATGGGTTGCTTTTGATGCCCTCCGTTGCTCCCTTTTTGAATCCCTACCCTGTCCCATCTAAGGATAATCCTAAGGGATAAATAAAAACAAAATGGTCAGAAAAAGGAGAAATGGACTCAAATGCTTTCCACCCACGAGGGGCTTCAGGTATATACAGCTGTTGTGGACAGCAGGTCCCCCGAACAGACCTTGCCATCCTCCATTCAGCTAGTCAGCCTTCTTCAGCCGTTCTCTCTACCTATCCATCTAGCATAGGATGGGGAACTGTGGCCTTCTTATGACTTGTGGACTTCAACTCCCAGAATTCCTGAGCCAGACATGTCCACAAGTCATAAAAGGACCATAGTTCCCTACCTCTGATCTAGCATGGGTAAGAGTCGGAGCTCTTTCGACCAACCCTGGTTCAATGGCGATTGCCGCACAGCTAAGAAACAATTTCCTGGGGCCTGATACAGCATAGAGCCAATTAGTAGTGCTTTCTCTGCACTCTCTGTTATTTCCTTGATGCCTTCTCTCATTAGTGAACCAATTGTTTTCTTGACTTTTTTCTTGTTTTTTATATGTTGAAAGGAACTTTCTTTTATTATTTTTGACATTTGTTGCAAGTTTCCCCCCCTATCCAACTGTACTTCTCATTTTTTTAAATTCTTCTGGCCAATTTCTGGCCATTTTTCGAATAGTCACAATTGTTGTCCTTCTGCTTTCTTCTGATTTGATAATCCTCTTTTTCCACCCCCCTCATCCAACTTATTTATAAATATCTTGAACAAAATAGGGCCTAGAACAGAGTCCTGTGGTACAGCCCTTGGCAGATCTATCCAGGTCACTCATCCTCTTTTTGTACAATTATTCAACCATTGAATCCATCTGTTGGTAACATAGTCCGGCCCACATTTTGCAGCCTTCTTCTGTACTGGAATCTCATCAGAAGATTTTGTCAGGTGTTTTTCTCAAGTCAAGTTAAGGCACAGTATACATACCACATTCCTGTGGTCAGCTTTACAAAAAAAAAAAGAGTTGAGGTTGGCTTGCCATGATTTATTTTTGCTAAACCTATGATATTCTGTCCTGCCAAGTAATGCATTCTTTTCTAAATGCTCACAAATGAAGTACCGAATAATCTAGTGCAGGGGTGTCCAACCTTGGCAACTTTAAGACTTGTGGACTTCAACTCCCAGAATTCCTCAGCCAGCTTTGCTGGCTGAGGAATTCTGGGAGTTGAAGTCCACAAGTCTTAAAGTTGCCAAGGTTGGACACCCCTGATCTAGTGGTTCATATCAACAGACTGGTCTGAAGTCACTCTAGTCCCCTCTTTCCAAGACAGGAACAACCTTTTTTTAAAAAAAAAAAACAAGTTTTATTAATTCTTCAAGACATACAATACATAAATACACAAAAACACAAAACATAAAAAATCTTTTCTGAAAGTTGCTTAGTCCCGGGTTATAACTCTTGGTACAGACACAAATTCAAATTCATATTCCTTTTATATACCATTTCATATCTTATTAACATTTTCAATTTTCTATATAACTTCTCCTCTCTTTTAAATTTTCTCAATTTTATTTTATTTATCTCCTCTCAATTCAGATCATAATATTTATTATTCTTTGTCTGTTCTATTTCCAGCCATCCATTTATTTTTCTTCTTTAAAAAAGAAGAAAAACTTCTCCTGTACACTAAATGGAGTATGATGCCTTTATCTCCTTCCCCTATATTTATAATACTTAATATAAAACACATAACTTACCTTGGGATTCTGTCTGGTACATTCTAAAATTATACTATGTTATCGAAAATGATACAAATCTATTCATTAATATTGATATTCATTTATATCTTGAACGTTTAACACATTACTTTTCAATTAAATCACATACTTTTATGGGAGCCCTATTTTCCATAGTTATTCCCCCCCACATCACATATTATAGCTCATTATTTCATTACGATGTTCCTCCTTCTTCTACTTCAAATCTCTCATTTCACAAAAATTTTCGCTAATATACCATAGTCTGATCATTAATATTAACAATCATTTATATCTTAAACATTTTATCCATTTCAATTAAATATCATGCCTTTGTGGGAACAATTATGCTTTCCAAAAATTATTACCCCCGCCCCCAGATCACAATCTTAAACCATATTTCATTGCAGTACTCCTTTTTTCTTAACAAAAATTTCACTAGTTTATGTTAAATATCTTATCACATTTTAAATTACATATTATTTCCAATTTTCTATGGTTATTTCTAAATACAAATATAAAAATACAGTCTTATGTACCTTTCTGGAATCCCTTTATCAATAAAGTTTATCCATTATCTCTAAAAAACTTTTGCTTCTTAACATCTTGCTCCCCACCATTAGGGCTTCTCATCCCTTCCTTTCTCCCTTGCTTCTTCTTCTCCTTGTCCTCTTTAACCCCTTGTCTCTCCACCTCCCTTTTATTCTGTTTTCCCCCTTTCTGTTGTTTCCTAACATAATGACCCTTTTTCACCTTATTCTTCTCTTTTTGGGTTATTTTTCCAGATCTTAGAGTCCTCTTTTCCTTTTTCTCTTTCTTTTTCCCTTCTCCAACCAAAGTCATTTGTTCATCAAAGATGGCTTCTTCTTTGTCCCCATCATCCTGTTGCTCATTCTGCTTCACATAAGTATAAACCGCCATTTCTAAAAATTGAAAAAGAGTGCCAAAAACATATTTCCCTTCTTGCTTTTCTTTTTCATATTTTTGATATACAAGTTTCAATCCATCCACAAGTGATGCCATTGTGTAGAGAAAAGGTTTTCCCAGACAACCACCCAGATGTTTTAATCAGAAATAATTCTCAAAAGTTCCAAAGTCACCAAACAATCCAAACAGGCTGTTTCTTTTAAATACCTTCTCCTTCTTCACTTTCTCTTTCTGGAGTTAAAGTTTAATCACAAAGTTCCCTTTCAAATATCTTTTTTGGAAGTCTTATTGATATTTAGTAACTCTTTAAAATTCTAGGCAATCTTCTCCTTATTTTCAAATTTTGCTCCAATTTTTTTCCCTCTCCCTTCCCACTCACAGCCAACAGGATTTTTTCCCTCCGCTGTCACTTTAGGAAGGAGAGTGGAACAAAGAAAAAACTTTCCCTTTTATAATATTCGCAGCTTGTAACTCTCACTAGAGACAATACATACTTAGCAGCCTTCAAGATTCCAGGTCACTTTTTCTAGTCTTGTCCCGGTTAGAAGCAACTTTCACTATTCTTCCGACTCTCTCCCTCCTGCACCTGCTTGTCCGGCTGCAGATTTCTTCGTGGCGGCCATTGCTGACCGCCGTTCTTCCGCCTCGGGAAAAGGGGGTTTAGCCGGCTGGGGAGGGGGTCTGCAACACCCCCAAACCCCTTTCCGGATCCCCCCTGTCTTCAGCTGCCTCTACGGGGCAGCTATATCCCCCAAATCCAAACGGATCGGGGGAACCTTGGCGGCGAACGCAGCAGGGATTGCGCGGTGTCGCGAATCCCTGCTGCCGCCGCAAGCTTGCAAACCGGAAGTCCCAAGACAGGAACAACCTTTGTTCTTCTCTAATTTTCTTGATCTGATTCTAAAGGCTAATTTGCATTAATGCTAGCCAGGGACTCCTAACCGTCTCTTTATTTACCTTGGGTTTTTAATCCTTTTCACCAGATGATAGTTTCCCTTTGGAAAAAAGATTAAAGCAAAGTAATTCTGCCCTCTTTCCATCGCTTGTTACTATCCATCTTACCAACTTTTGAATCCTTGAGTTTCACTTGCAAGCAGAAGCTTTTTTATGTTTTCTCATACTTGTCCTGCAAATATAAACTGTGTGCAACTCCTCCTCCTTGGTGGTTATGCTCATTTTCTGTCCCTTGAAATTGGAACGGCTTCTGAAGCTGCTCCCTTATTCTACATTGGTATGGGGTACAATTTGTTTGTAACCCTTATTTTAAGCACTTTCCAGTCTTCCAGGACTCCCTTAAATATGAGGATTTCAGTCCATGGGATTCCCTCTGTTATAAGTTTGCTTAAATTTGCTTCTTGAACAAGTATGCATATATACAGCTGTGTAGCAGATCTTCTTTCTGATGGATCTTGCACCCCAAGAAGACATGAGTCTCTTTCTGTCAAGGTCTCCACAACTTTTACCTCTTCAATCATCTAACCTGCTTGAATGAAATTTTTGAGGATTTTCTTTGCTGTCTTGGCTGAGTTGGTTCTCTTGAGAGTTGTCCAGGTGATCTGACCTAGTAGAGTATTATCTAGAGCAGTGATCCCCAACCTTTTTTACGCCGCGGCCCGGTATCCCCAACCTTTTTTATGGCGCGGCCCGGTACCGACATCAGCTGGGCGCCGCCATCTTGTTTTGATGAAAAAGTGAAGCGCTGGGCGCCGCCATCTTGTTTTGATGAAAAAGTGCTTCCGGTGAGCTTTCTACCCGGAAAAGCTCACCGGAAGCACTTTTTCATCAAAAAAAGATGGCAGTGCCCAGCAAGCCAGCGGCCCGGTAGGACTTGTTCCACGGACCGGGACCGGTCCGCGGACCGGTGGTTGGGGACCCCTGATCTAGAGCTTCTGCCTGACTTGGTGGTTTGTACCACATCCCCACAACACTGTTTTTGCTCCTTCCCTTACCATGTTTTCTTGCAGGAACCTCAGGGTCAGATTCCTGCATCTGGGTGCACGTGTTCCCTTTTTTTCACATGAAATTTAATTCCTCCTTCATTCAGGCTATTTTTGTCCTTTCTCTTCCCCAAACATGGATGCAGCCATATTTTGGCTACATTCGTCTAATGTGCCTTTGCCAGGTACATATTTTTAATACGTTCTACATCCAATCCTTGCATTTCATCCATGAGTTTCATCCTAGAGGATTTAGTCACACTGAGTAAGCCATTCTTCGTGTTTTTAGATTTCCTAATGTTTCCTGTTGCTCCTCAATATTTGTCGGTTGCACTGAGAAGTTCCTGGGTTGCATAAGATGATCTATTTCCATCCTGTTGATGTACTTATTAATGATTGTCTCCACGTTAGATCTATTTGCTTTTAATCTTGGGATAAAAATATTTTTATTGACTTATTGCACTTAACCTACATGTCTTCTTCTTTGATGCCCTTGTCATTCTTTCATGCCTTGTCTTCTCCTTCTGGCTTAGTGACACTAGGGCACAACATTAACCAAAGTGAGGGCAACATTGATGAGGAACTATTTTTGAAGGCAATATCAGATAAATGGGCAATTTAATTATCTTACATATTGTCTTTTTATCTTACATATTGTTTTTTGTTTAAAGTATGATTTTACATTCCGTAAGCTGCCTCGAGTTGCCATGGGTCGCCATCGGCGGCAATATAAAGTCAATAAATAAATAAACATTTAGTTTTTAAAATGTAAATTACTTGCAATCTCTAATTTAAATGCTGATATTATGAATACAACATGATAGAATTGAGGATGGAGGAGGAGAGTTTTAGTAGAATCATCATTTGAAAAATAACAATTTGGAAAAGATTTAAGAAATAATACCTTCCCTATCCATCCAACAGCACAGAGATTCAACAATTCCACCCTCAGTTGTGACAAAGTAGAGATGCTGGTTTCCTTTTGTCTGATGTGGCAAATTGAAACAGGATTCACACTTGCTGTTCTCACCATCACTTGGGGTTTTGCCCATGTTGAAATGAGTTTTCGGCATTAAATATCACTGGTATCTTCTGTTTGAGCAACAGTTTCATTTTCACTAGGTGAAAAAGGTTTCAGTGCAAGCTTGCAGTGCAAATTGAAATGCTTGGATCAAAATTCTATCCTCTTCAGTGCTATTGTGAAAATGTTGGGAAAGTAATGCGTGAAGAACCATTCTCACTTCCACAGTCTCATTTTCAGTTTAGTAGTTAATCGTGAAGATTTGCTTGGTTGCTGAAAAGAAAACGTGTTTGTGACTTAACAGGATGGAAAGAGAAGGCCTTCTAACTGTCTCCCTCCCCCTTTTTTATTTTATTTTTATATAAACAGTATTCGGGGTTTCAGCAGACGGCAGACAAGTGCTTCATTTGTGGCCATCTCATCATGGAAATGGTAAGAGTCCTGGCGTTCTTTTTTCTCCCCAGGCACACACACAACACCATCACAATGGAGGCCAGGTTTGCCTCGTATGCCGAACAGGTTCAGGAAGGTGCCAGCAGCTGCATTTGTACAACCTGCTGAGCTTGATTATTTTTTATCATTAATTTTTGGTAGTCTAATGTTATAAGAACTTTACCTATTCACTTTCCATTTTAGTCTGTTTTGTGCAGACAGAAAACAGATGGGTGCTGATGTTCTAACCAAGGCTTCCCGAGACCGTAATTAAGCACATGCTTAGTCCAAACAACTCTTGTTTTATTTCAGCGCTAGGCATTATGTTCATTCCCAGCCTGTAATGAGTCCCAAACAGTCCCTCGAGATAAGCACCCACCTTTCTCTCCTTTGAACTGCTGCCAGCAACTAAAGTGCCAAATTAACTGTAAAAAGCCAAACAAGTACAAAGTCCACACAGAGTTTCAAGGTTTAATCTGAACAGAGCGAACGACTTTGCTTCCTGCAAGCCTTACTCCTGAGTCGCCCCTTTTGTCTCAGCTGCTCTCGCCTTCTGGCAGCTCTGCACACACGCGTGCTGGGAACAGGCTCCCCTTGTTCCTCTGCCTCGCTGCTGCCAGACTCTGGGGGCTCCGGAGTCAGTGCATAACTTCCAGATGGTCCTGGCCCCATCCCTGCATCGGATGCAGGACCCTCATTCAAGTCCTTCCCAGACTCCTGGACTGGTCCCCGTTCTTCCCCAGTGTCCGATTCCACTGCCGTCTGCACAGGCTGCTGGCAAACCACAACAGTAACCAAGTTCAGCCTGTTGTATGAACCCAGCCAGTCACAAGTATTGTGTCATAGGAAACTACTAATCCACCCTGAACTCACCACAGGGCTCCTCTCTGTGGCCCCAAGACATATTCCAGATTGTTCTGAAGAATGGCGGTTCTCTTCCTTGCTGCCTTTTGAGCCTCCAGCAGTGCCCGAGCAGTGCCTTAAAGGATGGGGCAGAGCCCAGTGGGGGTATTTGCCTCATGGGACTGCATAAAAATAATAAAATGAACCCATTTTTTTCCTTCATGGACAAAGAAAATTTGCCACCAAGGGAAATCCTGCTGGCAATATATTAATAAAAATATTTTTGCTTCCGCTTTAAAAATGTTGCACCAGTTTTTCTTCAAGAGATGGCAGGAAAGCATTCCAGATAGGGTTGGGTTCATCTCATTTGCAAAGAAGGTGGATCCTTCTCACTTGCAGAAGAGTTTCTTTTCGGACTGTCCTTCCTGACTCCTGGAAAGAATGGGGCTTCTTCCCCAAACATTTGGCTTCACGGATAACCCTAGAAATCTTGTGTTTGGCCTTGTTCTCTATTCTCTAATGAAAAGAATGACTAGGCGTGACGTAGTCGCAGTGTTCCAATATCTAAGGGGTTATCACAAAGAAGAGGAGGCCAGCCTATCCTGTAAAGCAGGGGTCTCCAACTGTGGCAACTTTAAGCCTGGAGGACTTCAACTCCCAGAAGTCCCCAGCCAGCAAAGCTTGTGGACATCAACTCCCAGAATTGAAGAGAACTAAACTAAAATGGAGAGATTGCAGAAGAAGGGATCACAAGAGATTAAGCAAAGCTGGCTGGGCAATTCTGGGTGTTGAAATCCACCAGACTTAAAGTGGCCACGGTTGGAGACCCCGGCTGTAAAGCACCTGAAGGCAGGACAAGAAGCCACTATCAAGGAGAGCTCCAGCCTAGAATTAAGGAGAAATTTCAGTGAGATCTCCAAAAGTTGTGGGCACTCTATCGCTGGAGGGTTTTAAGAAGAGATTGGACAGCCATTTGTCTGGAGTGATATATGCTTGAGCAGGGGGCTGGACTAGAAGTCCTCCGAGATCCCTTCCAACTCTGTTATTCTGTTAACCAGATGGATTGTGCTTCAGCAAGCGTTGAAAGATCAGGCCTCTTTAGAAACAGAATGGGACAACTCACCAGAGTCAACTTGCTGCGGGTCAATTCAACAGTTCAATTGAATTATTTAAAATAATGTTAGAAAAACGCTGTTAATGTTTGTCATTCACGTTTCATTTTGTCCCTCCTTTGGCTTTTTTGATATTTTCTTTAAGGATTCTATTATGTCACCCTTGTGCCCCACGGTGAGTTGGCCATGGCGAATTGTCCGAGACCACTTTAGGGAAGAGGCATCCCTTTAGGGGTGTCTCTGCAAAGTTGCCAGAATCAGATTGCACACTCCTTCTCCATCGCAGGCTGCCCCCCTCCTCTGCCTCCAGTGCCCCTTCTGCTCTCCAGCAAGGCTTCCCCTTGAGGCCCGGCTTCTGCCTCTTGAGGGCCCTCCCAGCAGCAGCTCCTCTTGCCTCTCCCTGGGGATGCCCTGGGGAGCTTCCTGGGAAACAGCGTCCTCTGGCCAAGATTCATTCATTCGTGGCAGAGAGCGGGGGAGAAATGGAGGGGTTGGAAAAGCAGCCTCCCTTTGGACTTTCCCAGGGCTCTGTTTCCTCTGCCTGGAGAAGCCCCCACCCCTTGACGCTGCTTTCCACGTTTGACCCTGGATCTGCCCCCTCTTGCCCCCTCGGTGGAGCCCCCATTTCTCCCCCTTCTTGACTCCATGGGCATTGCTCCGAAGAAATCTCCATGCCCCCAGCTGGCAGCCAGTAAAAGCCCCCGGGCAAGTTTTGCTCACAATGAACTTTTGGTCAGAATTCTGCCAACATTTACCCAGGCACCTTTAATAAATTCCTTTCCCTCTGGTTTTTGCATTCACTCTTTTCCAATCACTAGATGCAGATGCAGCCTTCACACGGTGTTTTTCTCTTTTGCTTTTATTAATTCTTACATATTATGTATTATAATTGTCATAAAGAAGAGGTATAATTCTAATAACAAAAACACATTTAAAAGTGGTCCCAGAGATTATACTGGTTATTATTACAATAGTTGGAAAAGGGCCAGTTTAAATAATGATAGATTGCAAATCCAGGGCAATTAAGAGTACAGGTTCTGTGCCCAATTTCTAGTCAAACAAGCCTATTAAACTTTGTTATCATAGTTAGAATTAGTAAGAAGAAGAAAAAGTAACAAATAGTGAGCAAATATATTCAGAGAATACTGTGACTAACATAAGAGAAATTTAGATAAAAGCTCAAAATTCAGATATGGCACAATTCCATTGATATTAAGATTTAGAGCTTTAGTTCCATTCTTAACAGTATAATTCCCATAAAAATTTCTAAAGCATTCCCTTCACTTCTATTAATTCCATGTTGTTTCATTAATTTATTTCCTCATTCTGTTCCTTCTGCTGGAGGATCCCTGTTTAGCTCTGTCCTTCCAGATGTAAATAGAGTAAGGACGGAGTCTAGAACAATCAGAATGATTGATTTCCAGTATTTAAACAATTGGAAACACATAAGTGGATGTTTGGTCCCTCTCACTCAGCAGGGGTTTCTCCATCATTCCAACTATGATTTTAGAAAAATGTTGACCAAAGGTCAATTATGGACCATCTTTCCTTCCTTCTCTCTCCCCCCGCATTCATAATACTGGAGTACAATAAATTAATAACATTTTTAAAGATCATATTATTTCATACTCAATCAGAAAAAAGTACAACTTGTTTCCTTGATAAAGTAAAACTTCAGTCTCAACTCCACCGCTAATGCTGTTCAAAAAGGCTGCTCACACCATTCCTGGAGGCCCCTCAGGTGATAGTTGTTGTTGGGTGTTGGTGAATGCAGTTATGCCACCCAGAGTATAATGGTATATTACCGTTGATGCGTGTCACGGGTTTACCATCACTGACCTAAAGCAGGGGTCTCCCAACTTGGCAACATAAAGACTTGTGGACTTCATGTTGGTTGGAGAATTCTGGGAGGTGAAATCCACATTCTTTTAAGTTGCCAAGTTGGGAGACCCCTGAACTGAAGGCTACCTGATTGAATTTTCATAAACCTTTATTCAAATCGGTCATCCTTGCATGAGTTGGAACTTTTGTTTCACAAATCTTTCAGATGATGATGCGGCACTTAAGGTCTCCATTAGTGGATTTAACAGATTAAAATTAACAGAGTTGGAAGAGACCTTGTAGATCATCTAGTCCAACCCCACCCCCGCCCAAGCGGGAGACCCTACACCATTTCTGACAGGTGGCAGTCCAGCCTCTTCTTGAAAGCCTCCAAGTGATGAAGTTCCCACAACTTCTGAAGGCAACTTCTGTTCCTTCGGTTGATTGTTCTCAGTGTCAGAAAATTCCTCTTTATTTCCAGGTTGAATCTCTCCTTGTTCAGTTTCCATCCATTATTCCTTGTCTGGCCTTCTTCATGACTCTTGTTGAACCAACCAATTCAACAACCAGAGAAGCTGCTCTGGTCAGGTTAAACCTTTCTCTTGCTGCCTCTTCAGCTGCTACCAAATGTATCACAGTTCATAAATGGCTAGAAGGCATCACTGATCCACAAAACATCGCTTTTGCAGCCTGCTGTGTTCAGATGATGAAACAATAGCAGTGGAAATTGCTAATCTACAGTGCTGCTGCTGGTTTAGGCATCCATAATCTCATTACATCTTCAGACGAAATACAACCATACCCGCTATCTGGCAACAATTCCACTGAGGGGACACAAAACTGATTTTGGTTGAGGCATCAAGTCCATAGAGCTGGTGCTGGACTTTTCACAAAAGAGGGTTCTCCTGTGCTTAAGGCAGATCCAGGCACTCAGCAGCATTGTGCTTCATCTCCAGATCTCTGTATTTCTCCTTTAGGGTTGCTGGAGATGACACACTTGTCTGGGTTTCAGAGTCTGATCTAATTTTCAGTCTTGTTTTCTTTGTACAGTTTTATTTTAATTATGCTTGGATTTGGAAGATTTTTTCTTCTTCTCTGAAAGATACAAATCTAAGGGTTGGTTCTTTTGCTATTTCACTTTAGTCTGGGGGAAATGTCTTCGCTGTTCTGACGCCCTCTGATGTTTGGGACCCAGAAGGCAAATCCTTTCCGATTAGTATATTCAATACCAAATTAGTTAAGGAGAATGGTAATTGTAATCTTATACATCTGAAGGAAATCAATTGAGGAGGAGGCGGCTCGGGCTATATATCAAAAGTAGCTCAATTTCATTTAAAAAGTCTGTGAAATAGTGATATGCTGAGGTCTATCTTGTGACCATCGTGGTTGAGAATGCTTTTGAACCCAAGGCTCTTTGAGACAATGCACCTCCAATTGCATTAGTTAATACAGGTGGGAGGATGGATCTGAATGAATGAAAGTGTCTGAATGAAAGCATGACAATAAGAAAAGATGGTGTTGGCTCTCTTGGTAAGAAGTATCACGTGGAAACCCCTTGAGTTAGCATGCAATACAAATCAAGAACAGGCTTAAAATGATCAAGGGATGGTTATAGTCTGCCAATCAAAAGAGTTGGGCCCCTTTTTCCCCTCTCCTGGAGCTTTTGCCACAAACACAAACAGTGTTGAGGCCTAAAACTTCTTCCAAGGGAGGCTGGTTGCAAATCCAGACTTGGTTCTAAAACTTGCAGAAGAGCGAGCAGAGTAGAGTGAGAAACGGTCATCCCTACGGTTAGTACTTGGATTGGAGACATTTAGGAAACTCAACACTGCTGGCTAGGCTGGGAAGCTTAAAAAAACCATGCAGAGAGAGAGAGAGAGGTAGGTAAAGGCAAGCAACCGCCGTATTGTGCTGCAGGAAGCAAGAGAAGCCTCATCAGAGTGAGGCTTCTCAGGAGGGCCAGTTGTTACTCCAGCGGTCATTCCTAGCTAGCAATCCGAATGATTTCCCCAAGCCCAACCATTTGCTGTTTCTTGAGGCATGAAACGAATTATAGACAGCAGGAAGAGACTTTGCATAATTTGTGACCTGTGCTTCTTTTTCAGATTTTGCAAGCTCTTGGGAAGTCATACCATCCTGGCTGTTTCCGCTGTGTGGTGTGCAATGAATGTCTGGATGGCATACCCTTCACTGTAGATATGGAGAACAACATTTACTGTGTCAAAGACTATCACACGTGAGAATGCAGAGCTCTGCAGGGCAAAAGGAGAAAGTGGGGAGCCCAGGCTCAGGTCTTGAGGAAGGAAGGGTTGACTGCTGTCTCCAGGATCTAGTCCAGTTAAGGACTGACAGCAAGGCGATCTAGTGGTCAACATTTCTGTACGTTGTGTTGAAAATGTAATAGGAACCGTTGCTACACTGAAAGGAGATTACGGCTATTTTCTTTTTTCTTTTAAACATTTCCATCAGTGACATTTGGAGATGAATTAAATCCTGCCTCCTAAAGGGATGGCACACGGGGACCACATAGGTCTCACTAGATGGAAGCCATTCAGTTGGGGTAATTATCTGAGGTTAATGGGATCATCTTTTTGTTCAGCTGTCCTGCTTTGAATAGAAGGAGGGATATTCTTAAATCCATAGCTGAATTTAGATTTCATACCGTTGTGGTGTAAAAAAAAATGCAACACAATCATGGGATGGAGTTGGGATTAGCTAACCTTGTTTGCTCTCAGTTGTTAAAATGCAACCTACCATTCTCTTTCTTTGCTTCTCAAGAAAAATATAACTTCTTTTCCCCCCTCTCAAATCTAGGGTTTTTGCACCCAAGTGTGCTTCCTGTAACCAGCCTATTTTGCCAGTCCAGGTATGATTTTCTTTGTCATTGGATTAATACTTTGGCCTCGGCACAGGAGCCATTATGGGCTGGCTACAAACGCAACTTTTTGCCTGTGCAGCTGAGTTCTCACCATGCTCCAGTCCTAGTAATTAAACTGCTTTGACTTTTGATTTCTGTCTGCTTGCTTCTCCCTTCCTCTCTTTTCTCTCTCTTCCCCTCTCTCTCTTTTCTATCAGTCTGTCTGCTTATCTCTTTTGTCTCTGTCTGTCTGTCTGTCTTGTCTCTCTCTATATCTTTCTGTCAGTCTGGTTATTTTTGTCTATCTATCTATCTATCTATCTATCATCTATCTATCTATCATGTATCTATCTATCTATCTATCTATCTATCTATCTATCTATCTATCTATCATCTATCCCTATCTATCCTCTATCCCTCTATCATCTATCTATCTATCTATCTATCTATCTATCTATCTATCTATCTATCTATCTATCTATCTATCTATCTATCTATCTATCTATCTATCTATCTATCTATCTATCATCTATCTATCTATCTATCTATCTATCTATCTATCTATCTATCTATCTATCTATCTCTCAGCACTCTCACTCTAACTATCTCACTTTCTCATATACACCCATAATGCTCATACAGTATATATCAAAGAGGCACCTTTTTGGGGGTACAAGCTGCTAGAAAGACTTTCCATGCCCATTAAACTGAGCCATTTGCTGCAGGCACTTTGCCTTCTCTGGCACAGGGAAGTTCACTGGCTTGGTTTCCATCAGGCATTGACCCAGTCAGCTGTGTTGGCACATGCTGAAGCCGTCCAAAGGGATCCACCTGCCCTCTTGAGTGGGCAGGCTCAGCAGTTCTCAATGTCTGACCTATATGAGATTCCAGAAGTCTTTCTTTTCTCTACTCTGTGGATATGGGCTCCTGTCTTTCTTACCATAGATATAGAACCAAGCCCAAATTTGGCAGAGAAAGTATATGAGCCGTGGTAGCACAGTGGTTAGAATGCAGTACTGCAGGCTACTTCTGCTGACTGCAGTTCAGCAGTTCGATTCTCACCAGGCTCAAAGTTGACTCAGCCTTCCATCCTTCCGAGGTCAGTAAAATGAGGACCCTGATTGTTGGGGGCAAGAGGCTGACTCTGTAAACCACTTAGAGGGGGCTGGAAAGCCCCGTGAAGCGGTATATAAGTCTAAATGCTCTTGCTATCTTCAGGAACCATCATTTCTGCACTTAATTTTGCAAGGAAGGAAGTCAAATATTTGGGAAATGGAAAACGTTTCATTGTGACACTTACAGAACAAGCGGGGATTTATATAGTTACAGAGGGAGGTTTCAAAGTGTACCTGTTCTCCTTGAAAGCCAATGATGGGCATGTCCCCAATTTTCACCCTCTTTTGCTCTCCGTCCAACCCAGGGTTCTGAAGAGACCATCCGGGTGGTGTCAATGGACAGGGACTACCATGTGGAGTGTTACCACTGCGAGGTAAACCTCAAGAGCCGCTAAGGCAGCCCAGTTGGAGGGAGGGAGCACTATAGGACACACCCTCCCTCCGGGAAAAGTAAGGATTCAAAAGGGTGGTGGGTGGCAGCATATTCCTGGTATGCTGGATGACTTGGGAATCTCCGTAGGAATCTGTACTCATTGTAATGTCTCCCTGAAGCTTACTTCAGATATCCTAAGTCCACTGGCCACTAACAGATGGCTGTGTCAGGGATCCAGCAGTTACCCCCATTTAAATCATGAGTCTTGAGCCACCTTCCAAAGCTTAAAGAAGAGTTTATGATTCATGATTTAAAGGGGGGTAACTGGTGGAGCCCAGACAGCTAGCCGACTCTGAGGCACATCATTCATTGTCGCCCTTGACCTTGGTTTCCCCCCATCCCCTGGGTGTATCATAATTCATATTTTCCAATGGGACACCTCCATAGCCCAGAGTCATCCATCATACTCTCCAGTTAGAATTTTGCATGGCAGAAACTTTGGTCACCTAGTTACTATCTCTGAAAACATTTATGGAATACAAGTTGCCCACTGCTCCCCCCTCCCTTTCTGTTGGCAGCTCCAAAAAGACCATAGAAATATTTCATGAGTTGACAGGCTGCTCTTCTTTCTCTTAGGATTGTGGACTCCAGCTGAATGATGAGGAGGGCCGCCGATGCTATCCACTGGAGAGACACCTGCTCTGCCACACCTGTCATATCAGGCGCTTGAGCACTCAAGTGTCGGCACACTCTCCCTCCGGGTACCCCATGCATATCACGGAGCTCTGAGACTCCCACTTCCCATCTGCTTGAGGCCAGGAGGAAGACACCTGCTGGGGCAAGGGCTCAACACAAGAAAGACAAAGCAGCTGCCATTATTTATTGCTTCTGAGATTGGAAAGGAAGGGCCCCCTCTTGGGTTGGCTCTGTGTACAATTTGCCTGAGTGATTCCTTCCACGATGCTGGTACTTGAAAAGTCATGCAGCCCATGGATTGGATGGGGAAAGGCCAGGATGTCAGAGCTGTTGGGATGACTGGCCCACCCATTAATACTGGCTTGTTGCCATTTTTACGGTTGATTATTTGAGCTCCCAGAAGAAGCATTAGCTTTCCAACAGGAAAGAGACCAAAAGATTTCCACCATGTTTTAAGTCTCTTGCACCCTCTGACCTTGCGGTTCTCACACTTTGAGAGACACGGTGGTGGTTGCATGCGTCAAAAGAGTGATGGCCAAATTGAATGTGACTTAAAAAAGAAGCAACTTTGTAGGGGATCCCTGTGAGTGGGTGGCCTTTTGTTGGGTTTTTCTGCAAAACGAGAGTACACAAGACACCCTGTGCTGGAAGCCCATGAATGAAAGGACAGAGAGCGTTCCCATGTCAGGCTGTGTCAGGCACGGTTGTTAGAGGTTTGGCAAGGACGTGAGGGTTTGGTGTTTCCAGCTAAGGGGAGAGCTGCAGGCTCTCTGGGAAGACCGGTTACCTCACCGTAGCTTTCGGGGACCCAACAGGCAGCAACTGTCTGCAGGAGATCCTTTCTGAAAGCCGCGTTGCAGGCGGGGCGGGGGGAAAGGGCACAAACTGCTCCATTCCCAATCCAGAGTTTTTTTCTTAGAATTCTTCTGGCAGCAGAGACGTGAATGCGTCAGAACGGGAAAATTACATACATGTGATACAAGATTATTCATTAAATTTAATTCAGATTTGAATTCAGCCAAATTGAGCTTCTGTCCCATCCATTTCTTTGGACCTGCCACCACTTATTTTTGAAGGCAATCCTTCCCAGCATCCCAAAGTTCAGAGGCCGCCCGGAGCCCAGAACCGATTCTGCCCAAACAACAGCAGAACCTGCCAGGGCCCAGGTCCACTGGGGTTGCCTGCAGAAGCTCTGCTAGTTGCTCTCTCTTCCTCCGTACAAGGAAAGTGGATCCTGTGCTGCAGGCAAAGAAACAGGTTCTCTGGTAAAGAAGCATCTTCCGTACAAGTCCAACATCACTTGGCACTTCTCAAAGTCACTGTTTTGAAACTGACTTAAATAGCTTCACTTGGAGCTGCCTGCAGGAAGGATCAAACAGGTAAAAATGTTGATTTCAGCTGCATGGGGGTGGCCACTGTCTTGACTCGTGCCACCCCACTGTCATCACCTGAAGAGATCCTGACCCCTGCCAATGTACAACACACCATTCCCTTGCTTTCGGGACGGCAGTTCTGTGCTATGACTTGCAAGTATAGCGATACTACTTCTGGAGGTATTTTTTTAAAAAAACAGTTGCTTCCATATTCTTGTTTTTTACAACTTGGCTATAACCCAGCTTTAAAGGCCAAGCTAATGATACTTGAATCGACAGCACTTGCATGATGATTTCCATGGCCTCTTGACCATGCAAAGAATTTTTAGGTAGGTCACAAAACAGTTGAACAGTTTTTAAAAGTCTCAGGAAACCATAGTCTTTTTTTTCTAGGCATTTGGATGTAAAGAAATTGGCTCAGATGTACAACAGGGAAATACCTAATTTGGAGCATAGAGGAGGTTTTTTTAATTAGCAAAAATTAAAACATAAAAGAAATAATGTGTTAGGTGTTAGAAGTCCTACACTTCTATTTTGGCTAAACTTTTAAAGCACATTTCCAACTCTGGGAAAATCTGTGTTCCATATGGAAAATGTTTACTTTTTCTATTAAAAAATAAGCTAAGCTTTGATCATTTCGAGACAAGGAGGTGCCGTTAATGTCATTAAAGCCGACCACATCAATTATCCGCTTCAGGCTCAGCCGTGTCGTATTAATTCCTTGCATACATTGACCTTGAAACTGTTTTAGCTCAGCTCCTTCGGATAAAACCACCTGGACCAGCCCTTTTTTTAAGCTGAAAGCTGGTGGTGCTCCAACAACTTCAGTGAAAGTTCGCTTTGGGAATCAGATGGAAATACACGGCTAAATCTGTTTGAAAAACTGCAAAAAAGGCCCTCGCGGCAAAACAGCCAGCCTGGCTTCCCCCAGACTGTCTAGATCAGGGGTGTCCAACCTTGGCAACTTTAAGCCTGGAGGACTTCAACTCCCAGAATTCCCCAGCCAGCTTTGCTGGCTGGGGAATTCTGGGAGTTGAAGTCCTCCAGGCTTAAAAGTTGCCAAGGTTGGACACCCCTGGTCTAGATAGTCCTGTCAGCTGCCGCAGGAACGTTTCCCCAAGTCTGAAGGGCTGAGAGGAGGGAAGAATCAGGTGAGTCAGTGGAAGAGGAATGTAAGCAGCTCAAAGCCCCCACCTCCCCGTCCCATCAGATCAGCCCTTTTAAGGTTGGTCCTGTGGGCCTTTTTCAGGTTTTGAAGTTTCTAGAAAGTCACCGTAATTCCTTCGGTTTTCCTGCAACGGTTCCACCTTTTTCCTCTTGCAGATGGTTCCTTCTGGAAAGTGCCTCTCATTCCTTCGCTGTCAAGTTTTATGGCATCTTGATTATTTTAGTGTCAAGCTTGTCCGTTCCTACCGCTGCCTTAATCTTCCACAAATAAGCATAACAGCCAAAATATGTACACAGGCTGCTATTTTTCAAACATGCCGGGCTATTCATTTCATTTGTCTAAAATATTTCAGGGGATTACCTTTTTTAGATACTTAACCTGGTGATTTCCTTCGTAAACATTTTGCTGTTTTTATTTTTGTTTCCCCCTCCCCTCATTGCCGAAATCTGATCACAAATCTGAAGAGGTCTCTTTTTTTCAATGCCTTTTTTCATTTAAAAAATATAGTCTTTAAAGAGAATGCAGCTAGAAAGTGTCATACAGCAACAACAAAAAAGATTCTGCAAAAAATGTGAAACACGCTACCTCCCATCAATAGTGGCTGAACTGTGGCACCCAGGGCCCCTGGAGGGCTGGGCTGGCCCTGCTCCGTAGAAGCCTGCCTGCTTTGCCCACTGGCCTCTTTTGCTGAAGGCAGTTTGGAGGAAGGGCACTTACCCACCAGCCCTGCCACGGGAAGCTGCCTGCCAGCCTTCCTCCTTGGCAGGAGGGTCTCCAGCCCAAGGACAAGGGGTGCTACACCAAGAGACGCCAGATGGGGGAAGCTGCAGACCAACACTGGGAGTTCAGGGCCAGCTCTCCGTTTCCTTCAGAGAATTTGGCTCCACAGGGATGGAGTGCTTTTAACATTTGTGCCAAAATATTATTTATGGGAGAGCCTCCTTCCTTCCTTTTCCTTTCCACCTATTCCTATGCGCACGAGCGAGGAACCCGAGATAGATGCACTTAATGAAAAGTAAATATTTGGAAGACCCATCCTGCCCCATAACCTAAGATTCCAAAGGAGATCAAGAGATTTAAGGATGGGGAAATATTTGTTTCAAAGTACGTGGGTCTTATAATTTAGAAATTAAAAAAATTGATGGGAGTTCCATTGAGTTAAACCAAAAGTACAGAAGATAAAAATCTTTTCTTAGCCCCTATTAAACTCTTGTGATTCAACTAATGCCATAACTAGAGTATATAATTTGACTTAAATTAAGTTTGTTTCTTGAGAAATATTTGCATTTTCTTTAAAAGAATATAGGTTTTATTTCCAAGAACTTGGACCAATGTTAATTTTTCTTTTGTAGGAAATAAAAAAATGGCCAATTTGTATATTATGTGTCTAGTTTACATCTGCAAACATACTAGTTTAACCATGTTTGTATATATCTTTCTAAAATGTCACTTTTAGTTCATAAACTTGTCAGAGTTTTTGTGTTACCATTTGGTTTCTATGATTGTTGAAGAATAAATGTTGGGGAATATAGATTTATTTATCTAAAAAAAACTACTTACTATTATCCTAAGTTATTTTAATATTAAAAGTCAGAATTTCATTTAACCTTAGATGTTATAATCTGCTTTTTTTCAATAAAGACATTTTGTAGTTTCCTCTTGATTTTATAGTGCATTACCTACCCAAAAAATGGATGTAAGAACAACCCACGTGTTACATGACAGCATACTGACATTGCTTAGACTTGTTATTTTCTGTCACAGGGGAGTAGTTGGGTAGCCATATAAATTTTCCTAATAAGTATTTTATGCTTCTTTGAATAAACCTAAATATTTGCTTTAATCACTTCAGCCCAGAAACCCCAAGCAATCCTAGAAAAGTAAACAAACTGGGAAGAATCGGCCCATCCTCTACAAACCTCAAGCAGCTGCTTCGTGGGAGATTGCAAGGCGTTTTTGCAAATCTCAGTTGGACGTGATAGTGGAGGCTGAAGAGAGAAGGTCTAGAGGAGATATTTAAGATACAAGATTAAATTTCACCCCTTTCTGAATAAGTTCTTTAGCACTTCTAACTTGGTGTTAAAGCAGTTTGATTGATTGATTGATTGGATTTGTATGGCCTATATGCCACGGCCGCCCTAGTTCTTATGTCACCATATGTGTTGCAGGGGAGTTCCCCATCCTTTCTGGCTTTGCAGACCGGGTGGCCAGGGAGAGGGGATGGTTACACACAGTGGTGGGCAAATGGGCGCACAGCTCCAATCGCAGGCGCACCCACTGCTCACACAAGTGGGGACGTGCTCTTTTGGCACTTCCATGTCCCAGTTTCGAACGGCTCAAAGCCCCAGTACTGGGCTGCAACTCAGGGGTGGGGAACTCCAGTGTGACAGGAATTGCTTAGACGCAGGGATGCGGAGAACAGCTGTTTTTGCCATTTGTGACAAAGATTGTCTGGCTTTAGCTTTTATGATGAATCTTATCTTGTATGGAGGCAGGTTGTTTCCAGTGTCCGTCTGTTTAATACGTTGCCCATCTCACGAGAAGTTACGCTGGGCAACATACAGGGAAGAATGTAAAACAATTAGCGTGTCAAAAAAACACACACATTAGAAATGCAAAAAGTGTAAAACGCCTAAGAGATTAGATCAGGCGAGACCCTTTATGACAGAGGTCCCCAAACTTGGCAACTTTAAGATTTGTGGCCTTCATCTCCCAGAATTCCTCAGCCAGAAAATAAGTAGGGACACTTAACTCCCTGGGATGTGTGTGTGTGTGAATTTCCACAAGGCGGGCACCACAAGAGAGACTGCTCACTTGCCTGGTGTCATTCCCTGACAAGCTGCATTCCTCGTGCTGCATCTGATGGGACAAGCAGATGGAATCAGGGTGAAGCAGACCCTAAAATAACCCAGCCCTTTGCTAATGAACCTGCAACTGGAGAAGCCTGAAGAACATCATTGGCTACAGATGACTTCACTCCCTTCTTGCAGAGAAATAACTGGCAGGCCACCTGAATGTGTTCTCCTGTAAGTTTGAGAAGAGATCATGGCCTTCTGCTATCCACCCCATCTCAGATGTAGCTAATTTCCCTACTCCGGATCTCCATCCCTCTGGGCCCCCCTCCTCTGGTGATCTTAGCAAAAGGTGTGTGAGGTGTATTTCATAGACTAAACAGAGGTCTTCCAACTTGCCAACTTTAAGACTTATGGACTTCCAACTCGTTTTAATCATTCTTTTTTGACAAAATGGCTCTCTGGAAATTAAGAGAGATGGAATTTGATGCCCCCAACCTGGTCTGCGGACCAATTAGACATTCTCAATCTTTCCTTAAAGGGCAGAACCAGAGAAGAGAGAACAAAGGGGGGAGGGGCTCAGGGGGGTCTGCAATCCTTCAAGATGCCCCCTCCTTTCCAGGAAACCTCTGAATATTTGTGGATTTGTGTTACAAACCTCAATTGACAGCATTTTTTCCCCTCGTGATGACTTCTGATGTCAAAATGGACTTAACAGGAGAAACTCATCAAAGAGAATCAGAAGTGCTCAAATAGGGAGACCACCGTGGATCTCTGGACTGGAAGTCTGGAGGTAGTTTGAAGCCTTTTTACTGAGGATGAAAAATCTAACTGTCCAGGGCCTCAGGATGCTCGAGTCCCTCTGTACACAGACCAAGAGAATTTACAGTCCAAATAAGGAAGGATAGAGAAATGTGATGATTAATTCTGGTTTATTTCTGTGCAGGTAAGGCTGGGTCTTCACAAGACAACATGGCAAAGGTTTAATCACCACCTACAGGCTGCTCCCGTCCACAGCAGGACTAGGCACGGGGACGGACACAGGAGGGATGCGGCGCTCTACACATCACAGTTGCCATGAAACAGTCATTAGGTCAGGTTTTTCCCCAGGATTCCTTTGTGAACACGGCTTCCGACACAACAAAGCTAACCATTAGGAACAATGAGGCCAGAACTGTTGACAAGCCTGGCCTGGGAAGTGGCTAACAAAGCAGCAGCTACAACAGTGATCTGGGCATCTGCCAGGCAGCCTGTTGCGGTCAGGCTCGGTTCTTCTTGATGAAGGCGATCAACCCGTTAGTGGAGGCATCATGGGAGGTGACTGGTGCATCAGATGCCAGTTCAGGCTCAATTTTCTTGGCCAGTTGTTTTCCAAGCTCCACACTTAAGAAAGGAAGAGAGGGGAAATTCAGGCTCCAGAGTGAAAGCTTTAAAACAGGCACCACATTCCTATTCTCACCATCCCCAATTGTTTCAAAATCCTCTTGTAATATAGCTGGAGAGCACAACTGGGCTGAAACACTGCCTGATGTCAAAACCACACTGAAACATGTTTGTTGTGGGAATCAAACCACAATTTATGGCTTAGCACACTGTCACAAATGTCTACAGCACAAAAACCAAGTCCATGACTACGCAAACGTTAAATGGTAAAAAGTTACCCAACTAACTTCTGAAATGTTGAGGAAAGATTTGAATCCAATCCAATTGACTGGGTCATTCAATATGCTAAACTGAGAGAAAATGTACCCAAAACAGGTTTTGTGGCCATGACGTGTGTTTGCAGTAAGTAAAAAGGCCCTGTGAAATGGGCCCCGATTAAATTCTTTTTCTCCAAACAAGGCAGCTTAAATTCATTTTGCCTTGTACGGAACGCAGTGCATTAATTGATTTTATAACTGCTCATTGTCCAGAATCACTTGAGATAGGCAGACAAACAAATTGAATTGACTAAGTAAGGAGATTTTAACTCCCAGGAAAGCAACTCTTAGTGAGTGGAAACAAACACCATTAGGAATTCGTATATGGTAGGACACACTTACCCCCACTGGTCATAGCTATTAATATCCCACACAATTCCTTGAACAAAGATCTTGTGTTCATACATTGCTGAAAAAAAAGATTTTCAATGAGAGCAGTATTAATAATGTCTTTTGAGACAATATATTTAAGTCAAGAAACAAAAATATGGAAGAGGAAAAACTTACCAATTAAGGCTCCAAGAATGAATGGAGTAAGTTTAGTAAAGACAATGGAATTGGTTGGGCGGTTTCCTTCAAAGACCTTTCAAGAAAGAGAGATTACGTTTCAATTTTCAGACACATCTGCTAGTGATAAAACATATACAGAGTTCCCTGTTCCATTCCCAAAACACCAGAAACTGCCAATTTTTCATATCCTGAAGTCAAGAAAGTTTAGGATTAGCTTCATCCCCAATGTTATGAGCAGCTCGTAGCTGCAACCTCTTCGGAGCAGATACCCACAATTCCTCGTGTCCCTCTCTAAAACAAGCTCCAGCGTGACACAGCTTGCAAATCTCAGGCTCCACCTGGATTAAAGGGCTCATCCTCTGAACAGACTGAAAGCTCCTAATTAACAGCAGGAGCTAAATCAACCTAGGGGATCTAGGGCACCAGTCTCAATCCCTCCCCCTTTGAGACCATCCCATCCATCGTTCTTTGATCAAATCAGTGAGCGGAAAGGAAGGGATGGTAAGTGGATTCCCCCTGAGATCTGGAGGAATCCTGGACTCGAAGTACCTTGTGTGGAAGCAGCTTCTCCAGAGTCTCTCCACTCAGTCCAGCCGCCTGTAACTCCTTGCGGGCCTCCTCTGTCGTCTTCCCTTTCATTAATGCCTCTGTTTGAGCGAGAAAGTTGGCCAGAAGAATCTAGCAGGAAAAAGGCAGAGGTTAGAATGGCAAGTTGGGCACCTGCACTACCGAGCAGCTGGCTGGGATGAACAACTCCTCTTCTGCAGCTACTAGGTCTGCAGGATCACCACCCAAACACCATGGAGGGGAAAAGATGCCCGGCAGGCATTCCAGGATGACAAGGCAAATGCCAAAAGGCCTAAATCTACCCTGACCATGCCCAGCCTAAGGAAATTAGGAAAGCATCGAATTTACGTGCAACTTCCTACACTGAGCTGTCTTATACTTTTCCCTGAAAAAACAGGAGAAATAGACTCACTAGAAAAGATGGAGATATTTAAACACGACAGAAGGATAGAGAGACGTCTTTTCTTTTGTTATACCCCACTTTTGGGTGTGACTGAGGAAAATTCTTCTCCAGGGGCAAAGCCACGTTTTCACATGGCTTGAGTTTCTCAGCTTTGCTAGTTAAAGAAACCTCTTTCTCTGGCTAAAATTCTAGAATGCCAGAAGAGATGGAGGGGGACCTGATCCAAGTTGAGGTGACTTCATGAACTCTGTTGGGTCACAACGCGGTCTTTATTATTCCATGGAAAATCCACATCCTGCCTTGTGTTTTGTCTTCCCAGCAGCCAGACTCTTTTCAAAGTCTGCAACTTGAAATGGGTCCACAAATAAGTCACCCGTTCCCTTTCTCAACTTTTGCATCATTTCCTGGGGAAATAATCATGACTAAAATAGAGAAATTACTGCACTAGATTCCTGTGACCGTAGAATGTACATCTTAGAATGGCAGCAACATTACATATTATAATTTCTCAAAACAACAGAAGAAAACACAGGGTCAACATAATATTTTGAGAGTGGGGGAAGTTATCCCTGTATAAAAGAAACAGACTCAATTGTCCCTTTGAAATTATCTGGGGCAGAAGGTTGCTCGTATAAAGCAAGATGGACACTGGACAAAGATTAGGACAAGAAGGCTAGGAAGTTAAGGGAAAGGGAAAGTGGGCTTACCTTGTGGTGCAGGCCATTTCTGATTGGATGCTGGGTCTGGGCTGGAATCAGAAAGTCACAAGGGATCATGCGAGTACCTGCAAAAAGAGGGAAAAGTCATTTTATAATGGCAGGGATATGGAACTACTGCTGGTGGGGGGCGGGGTTTCCAGGTCATCTTATCCCATCTCTGGTCAAGGTCATCCTGTCTGCTGGTGAGGCCAGCTGGATCCCAACAAGATCTGGAGGACCAGAGTCTGATCCCACCATGACTGCTGTACAGAGAACATCACACAACTACAGGGGTCTCCAACCTTGGCAACTTTTAAGACTTGTGGTCTTCAACTCCCAGAATTCCTCAGCCAGCTGGGAGTTGAAGTCCACAAGTCTTAAAGTTGCCAAGGTTGTAGGTTGCTGCACAACTAGATTGGCATTCAAGAACTTTGTGGACAAGTTCTGTGCAGTTAAACCTGAAGTCTTTCTCTCTTAAACATGAACCTATATTCACCCAACGCTCCCACAAACTAACTTGATCAAAGGTACAGACATCTGACCCTGAAGAACTCACATCAAAGTGGGTAGCTTTTCTATAGCAGCTCCAGACGGACTGGCGTCCAACCTTCTTTGATTGGCTAAGATGGCTAAAAAACCCCACCCCCTTCTCTATACCTTGATGAATCAGCTGATAGAAGGCATGCTGTCCATTGGTTCCGGGTTCGCCCCACACGATTGGTCCAGTATTATAGTTCACACGGGTGCCCTTCCTTGTGATGTACTTCCCATTGGACTCCATATCCCCCTAATCAAGAACAGCAGAAGACCATCAGACGCGCTTAGGCCCTGGGAGAGGACAGGAAAGCTCGGAGAAGGCCCAATTCTGGCCAGGGATGGTGCAAGGCCACTGGAAGCATGTAAGGGAGTGTCAGGTATTGCTTGGCAACACATGCACCCCCATCAGTGCATGCAGCAGATGAGACTGCCACTGCCCCCCACCCAAGGTAGCTCAGGACCGCCCTCAAAGAAGCATGGCTCTCAAACACACACACACACACACACACACCCACGTGAGAACCCCTTCCCCTAGACAACACCAAAGAGCCGCCTCACCTGCTGAAAGTAAGCAGCAAAGCGGTGCATGTACTGGTCATAGGGCAGCAGCGCGTGGGTTTCTGTGCCGTAACAGTTGATGTACCAGACCCCCAACATCGCCAGCAGCACGGGGACGTTCTTCTCCAGGGGAGCCGAGCGGAAGTGATTGTCCTTTTAGGCGTGTAGCATAAAAACAAAACTGGATTAATAGGGCAGGCTGGGAGGCCCCTAGAAGGCCCAGCACAAGACTCGAGGGCTTCCCAGTTCAGATCAATTGCTAGGAAGAACATTTTATTTTGGCTTTTGAAAGCGAAGGCTATTTTCACGAGAGGAAATTCCAACCTAGCTCAGAATCTTGTCCTCCAAGGGCAGGGCACCATGGGCAGCAATTGGCTACTCCACTTTGGGTAGGTAACTCAAGAGCCGCCGTCCCCCATTTCCCCCAACCCAGGTCAGCTGCTGAGAAGAGTCAGGGACTTACCATCCAATGGGCTCCAGCAAGCAGCTTCTCGAAATTGTCAAAACCTAAATAAAATGGTTGTATTATTATTAATGTATTATTTCAAGAATGCAGGCTTTAAAGTCCAAGGCCTAATCCTATGTGCTGCTGCTGCTGCTGCCCAAACAGCTCTCAGGGTTTGGGAGTAAATAGACATGTGGCTAAAAGACCCCCCCTCTGCCCGATAAGACGCTTGGCCGACTCCCCCCAGAGCATCTGCCCAACCAGGCAGGAACCTTGTATGGGAATCACAGCAGGTTTGAATCTCTGGAATGTGCAAATTACCATATTTTGTTATTTTTTTCTAGCTATTTCTCCTCAATTGGTGCCTCACCTCTTATTGCAATATCAAAGAACCAGATTTTTCTGTTTCACAAGCAAGTTGTGGGCCAGATGTCTGTCTGTTTCGATCCAAAAGTCCCACAGGATCTTGACTTGCTCATTTTCAAGAACTTTATAAATTTGGTGTTCCCAGTAATTTTTGCTGCACTCGAATCCAAACTTCTGGCAAAGCTTCCAATTTATGAACCTCAAGGTATTGTCTCATTGGGGGACTATTACTATTATGGTTAATCTTCAATTGGATTCAAAGTCTGGGACTGGTAAAAATTTAACAGTCCAAGTCTTATCCAAGCACCTAAGAGCTCTTAAGGGAGCATCTGATATAGGCATTCCAAGGCAGGTGGTTTTTTGCACTCAGAATATCCAGGTGTAATAAATTCAAAATCTCCATGTATCTAGGCAGCTATTGGGGTGTTGCTCCAAGGACTCCTACGGCTATTGGTACCGTTCCTTTTCCTCCTCCTCCCCCTCCTTCTTATTATGCTGCTTCGCATGTGCATTGAGAGCTTCTATACAGCCGACAAATTCCTTGTGTTTCTTATCACACTTGGCCAAATAAACTATTCAGTTAAGCACAGAAGCCCAAAAGATTAACAGAATACTACAACCTTCTAAGATGTTTTCAAAGTATTTCTTTCCTCAAGAGATGCTGTTTTAAGAAAGATCCAATCGGCTATTAAGCTAAACTAACTTTAATTATCCTCCATGGACCATGCAGTTCACAGGGAGGCAGATACATACCAATATGCAGGGCAATGGAGAGGCCAATGGCCGACCACAGCGAGTAGCGTCCACCAACCCACTGCAAAGGGAAAAGGTGGAACGAGAAACAGACGTTACGTTTATCTACGGCATAGGAATGAACATGGAAGCTTGGGGGGGGGGGGGTGGACAGAGTCTGGAAGAGCCCTTCTCATCAGGCACGGAGAAGCATCCTGGGGCCACACTTCCTGCTGCTGCTGCTGCTGCCACGCAAGGAGACCCAGCTCCGCCCTCCGCCCCGTGAGGGATAATTCTGCCAAGGGCTCGTCCAAATGACGAATGGCCAGACGGGGAAGGGCAGGGGCTTCGCTGTTGGGCTTTGGCAGGACTTCCCTCGACCACTGATCAGCCACAGCACCCAGTTCCACTCCCTGCTTCTGAATCCCCCGTGACAAGGGGGAGAGGGATGGAAGGGGGGGCATGTTGAGCGCTCAAGCCCAGCCACGTTCTATACGCGAGAGAATAAAGTCAGGTGGGATACTTGATGTGTTACTAAGATTAAGAAGCAGGAAAATGAATATTGCAACGGACCAATACTTCCTGCCTTCCTCCAAAAGGCAGGTTACTCAGAGCAACCTTCCTAGGGCTTTGCACCTGAGCCAGTCAAGACTTAAAATGGGGAGCCCTAGAATTAAGATTGTGCTTCTGCCACTCACCGCCGGCCTTCCCAAACTTTATTGCCAGAGCCATGTTGCTCCAATCCCTTGGGAAATTCAGGGCTGAGAGGTCTCCCACAAAAGGTGACCTTTAGTGGCCCGAGTGACAAGCTTTCACAGGCAAAGGTCATGGCTTATAATAGCATCTTTGGATTGGCCTGAAAGCCATTAAGGCTCTTTTTACCTGGCAGCTGTTTAAGCCAAAACGGGGGCAAGAACCCCCTGGCCGGCCACGGAGGAGCCCCTGGCAGGACAGCTGAGGAGCAGGAGGAGGCCCCGTGCTTCTACAACTGCGGCCGCCCTGCCCTGGCACCGCTGCTGCCACTGCAAATCCCACCTGCCCCTCACCCATTGCTGCTCCTGCAACGGAGGCCACAGCCCAGGAGGGGAGGCTGGCAAAAATCTGAGACTTTGAAAAATCTGAGTTCTTTGAGCGGTGCTGCCAGATGATGGTGGGATCCAGTTGGGGGGTGGGGGGACTGATTTGTGTTTCAAATTGATTTGAAAAGGTCTGTCAGGTGGTAAGAGAAGTTTTCTGACACCAGTATTTCAACCGAACCCTGGTATTTCAGGACCTGTGTTTAATACCAGGGTGCCACTGCACGCCTTTAGAGGGGGCAAAACATACTCTGCAAAAGGGTGCTGGGGGTGAGAGGGAAACACGGTCCAGGTAACAAAGGTGATCCTACACAGCTTTTACTTACATCCCAGAACTCAAACATGTTTGCAGTGTCAATTCCGAAGTCTTTGACTTTAGGCTGAAATAAGCAAGAGAGGAAAGAGGAAGCGCATGTGGAGGTTTGTAAGGCTGCATATTTCTCATCATCTCCCCTCCCCCAGGAGAGGCATTCGCAGGTCGAGGCTCCCAGCAATATTGGGGCCTTTTCAGTCAAGCCTCCCACTTTAATTTGATCTAGGATTGTCTTGTGAATGAAACGCTGCCTTGAAACTAGAGATTTTAAAAACCTAATGTATACTCACCCCATTGGTAGAGAGGGCAGCAAAGTGTTTGGCCACCGCAGAAGGCTTTAAATAAACAAAACAGGCCCATTAGAGCAACATGACAAGTTTTTAAACATTAAATTTTATGCGAATTTTTTTTTTTAAAAAAGGTCCATTGTTTTGGCCACCCAGAAGGCTGCCAACTCATTGCTGTAAAGTGTGTGTGTGTGTCTTTAGCCTGTCCTTGGGGAACATCGGGGACACCCCAATCCTGCTCCTGTTCTGAGCGCAATCTGGAAGGTGCTTCCTTCAGCGGGACAGCATCGCTTCAGGATCCCTCTTGGGCCACTCTAGGCTCTCGTCCCATCCCAGGAACTCTCCTTCATGGGCCCTCACTGGATTCTCTGCGCTTAAAAAACAGTCTTTTGCTCAAGATTCTCTCAGCCAACCAGCACTGCCAAAGAGCCCGATAGGATCAGGGTAGTGGAGGATAGAAGGAACAACTTGAGGAAGCCTATTCATAGCCCATCTCCCTCTGGGCACAGGCCAAGAAAAAGCATATCCCAGTCGCCCAAACGGTCTCATGTTCTCTTGCAGAGTAACAGGCCCCCTCAATGCTGCAAGGCGTTTGAAAACGGGCGCATGTTATCGTATGTGGTGGACCCGAGGTAAAGTTAAAAAATGCTGGGCAAAAACACACCGATGGATAGGAAAGATAATAGGGAAACATGTAGATTTTGGATAAGAAAAGTGTTTATTTAGTATTACATGTCTTAACAGCAGTGAGAATTATTTTCGCACAACATTGGAAAAAATGAAGAAATACTGCAAGACGAAGAGATAACTAAGGAGATGGTGCGAAATGGATAAACTTACATTGAAAATCAAATAGAAAGAAGACACAGAATGTTATCAAAACTTATTGTACCAATGGTTGGGGAAAAGGGGTGGAGAGTAAGAAGGGAATCTGTATTGTTAAGCAATTTAAATTCCCAGACAACTTGTTTGTTAAGCACTAAGAAGTATAAATTAATAAAATTTATTTCAAAAAATGCTTCAAGGCATTTATCAGAAGAGCTTGGGTGAAACTGGGTAGGCAGAAGCCCCCTAAGCAAAATTCCCTTCTTCTTTGCCAAGTTTAATCCCACTGGGACGAAGGGGGGTTCCATCCTCAAGCAGAGCCGGCAGTCCATGGTTCAGATACACCTTTAGCAACCACAGTTAAAGGTGGGCAAGGGAGGAAATGGATGCCCCTCCCCCTTCTGCACCTGCACTCAAAGTTAAATCAGGAACGGGGGCTTGAGAAGCAAAGCGGGAGGGGCAGGTTGATCTGACTTTGAATGTAGAGACATTCGGATAGGACGTCAAAGCACCAACAAAGAGAAACCCTTGAAAAATTCAAAAATTGTGCCTCTAGACTTCTCCAAAGATTAAAAAATAAAGCCCTCTACATACCCACACCCCTTTTAAAGTAAAAACTGTTCGCATGGCACCAGGCAAAAGTTGTGCACTGGTAGGTCCTATCTTGTTCCCAACCTTTTTTTCGCCACGCACCCCTAAAGAAATTTCACTCGAACCTCGCACCCCCTGAAATTTAGACTTAGGAACTACTGAACGCGTTAAATATATGGTAGGATTGAATCTTTTCAGCTATGTATGTGACGGCCACTAAATAACGATACTTAACTCTAAAATGAAAACAAAGTTAATCCATTGCATAATTAATTAATTAGTTAATTAATATAAAAATAAAATTACCTGGACTCTTCTCGCACCCCCTGGAATATCATCTCGCACCCCAGGTTGGGAACCCCTATCTTTAACCCATTCAAAGACAAAGCGAGGCAAGTTATGGGATGCTTCCAGAATATCCAGAAACAGTCAGTGCAGATCCCAACCTCTCACAGGCTGCAGAGCAGCCAACCATCTTCTGAGGGGGGCATACACCCCCCCTCTCTGGAAGGACAGACAGCTCTAATCCTCCCAGCATTTGGAAGAAAGTTAACGCCATCGTTTGGCTCTTAGCTGTCCTTGGCGCCTTGTTTTGTTGTGTCATTTTTCTCATGTATATATTTTATCTGTTACCCATCCAGAGGACTGAGGTGGGATATATTGGGGGGGGGGGGGGGGGAAACAAAGCTGCCCAGATTCACTTTAGATAGCTAGATGGGTAGCACGTAAATTATAAAATAAAGCAATAAAATAAAATAAACCTTTACTTACATCTTTAGCAGCTTGAAGGAACCATTCTTTGGCAGTTTCAGCATTTGTGATGGTTTCTTGAGTGGTAAAAGTCTAGGAACCAAGAGAGAAGAGTGAAGAGTGAAGTACCTGGTCAGGTCAACTAGTGCAGGGGTCTCCAACCTTGGCCCCTTTAAGCCTGGCGGACTTCAACTCCCAGAATTCCCCAGCCAGCTTTGCTGGCTGAGGAATTCTGGGAGTTGAAGTCCGCCAGTCTTAAAAGTTGCCAGGGCTGGAGACCCCTGATCTACTGACTCAGTGCCTGGTGCAGCAAAGCCAGGGAGAAGGTTCCTTCAAATGGCCCCTCAGGCTTCTTGTGACAAAACCAGCTGTGCAGCAGCTGCAGAGATCAATGTTTAAAATCTTGGTATCCTGACTGGCTGCAGAGGGAAAATGGAGAACTGCTTAGTTTTTAATCAGGTCAGCGCTGACAGGGGATGTATCTTTGTGAACAGGCCAAGTAAGTTTCTTTTTAAGCACTTCATTACCGAGGCCTATAAGGATGATAACCCAGTCATGTTCCAGTTGGGACTCCGAGGGCGAGGAAGAACAACCGACAGGGAGTGGGAGGTTATGGAGGAAACTGGGGAAGGGCAGAGGCCGGGTGGGCATTCAGAGGAAGACCCAGGCCCATCCCCTCTTCATCCTAGGGCACGCAGGGAGGAGTGAATCAGAGAGAAACATGAATGGCGTGGTCTACGGGGGAGGAAGGGGCCTTGATCCCCTTCCTGGACTGCAGCTGGGAGGACTGCTTAAAAGGACGGACTGCGCATGGCCCAGTGCTGGAAGCAAAGCGTGAAAATATTTCTGGTCTGTCTGTTCTTATCTGAGTTCTGGCGTCCTTCCCAGGGTGTGTATTTCAATATCTGTGGACGTCTTCAAGCCCTTATCCTGCCTTGTCTCCTTAATTGCTTCAATGTGGTTTGTGTTGTTTTTTTCTATTTATAATTTATATGTATTTTGAGTTTGAATGGAATTTCTTCCTTTTCGCAACTGTTTGTGGGGGAGTTTTTTCTCCAGTGAATGATAATTGGACCTTTGAAGCCAAGTTGAAGGAATTAAAGGGACTTCCACCTGTTTGTGTGACTTTGTTGTTTTTGTATCCCACCCTGGGTCATCACACCCAGATTCTACAGAAAACAAAAGCTAAATTCTGGGCTCTGCATAAACCATAGCACTAATTGACAAGATGGTTGCATTTTTGGTATTTCACTTAGGTTGTGTCTGTCACAGAAATGACAAAAACAATAGAACTTCAAACCACTACAAATCAATGGCACTCCAAATCTTTAGCGATTCTGCTTCAACCTGGTTAAACAACATTTTGCACATTTTTAGTTCTTTTGACTGAATTCAACACTTTAACTGTATTAATTGCAAACATACTTGCTTATTACTCAGAGAAGGAGACAATCCATTTGGAACACTTCATGCAATTGGGGTAAAAGCCACCAGAGCCCCAAGACATATTCGTGGAGAAATGTGTGCTCTCTTTCTCTAACAGCTGATTTTAAAACTTTGAATTATTGGTGATTGCCTTTTCTCCGCTCTGTGCTATATTTAAGCATGCAACTTGGCTGTTGTTTATGCAACCTGACTTGCTCATTAGCCAATCTGATGGCCCACATCCTCTCCTTGTTTAGCAACTGCAATTTCTTAAGATCAAGTTTTCTTCTCTGTTACTCACTCTGCCATGTTGTTTCATGCAGAAAATTGGTTGTAAATACAATGCACTTATCAGATTTTTTAAAAAATTACTGTTGAACTTGTGAATGGTCACCAAATGAAGTAGCCAGTAAATAAGAAATGACTGTACTTTGACATAATTATGCAGCTCATTAGGAACCAATCTTCTCCACTGGATCTGCTTATCCAACCATTCATATGTAATCTTGAGGACCAACATCACCTCCTCTCTCAATAGTTTCATTTTTTTAAAAAGCAAACTTTAATAATGCCACTCATACCTTTACATATCGATCTAGTTTTTTAACAATGGCAAGACAGTTTTCCCAATGAAAATGTATCTGGCCCATGGCTCCATAGGCCAAATATTTTAAGCCAAGGAGCCATGGTGGTGCAGTGGTTAGAATGCAGTATTGCAGACGGATTCTGCCCACTGCCAGGAGTTCGATCCTGACCGGCTCAAGGTTGAATCAGCTTTCTATCCTTCCAAGGTTGGGAAAATGAGATCTCAGATTGTTGGGGGCAATAGGCTGATCCTGTAAACCCCTCAGGGAGTGCTGGAAAGCACTGTAGAGTGATAAGTGCTATTGTTATTGAACCCAAATTAACACAAATGAAGTTTTCTTCATATATCAGCCCCCAAAACCTAATTATTTACAAGAAGGGCTTTCCCTTCTTGTAGGAATGTAGCAGTACACAAATTACATTTTGCATCCATCACACTTCACAAAACATTGGAGTGCCTGTATCCAGTTTTGCTCTCTATCACCTGAACCAAAAGAGAAGCAAAGATAAACATGGTGCCTCATCCTCATAACCCTCAACAGAGGGACTGGCCCTGGATGGATGGTCCCAGACCAGACCCCAAAAGATGTCCTTTTAATGACAGCTCCCTCACTGACTGAGCTGGCCACCCTGGAGAATAAAACAGGAAGCAAGCCAGTTGCTAATCCCGCCTTAGTCTTCGTATGGATGAAAACATGAATGCTTAGGGCTCACCGACACTTTGAATCTTTTTCACCACATTAATGACCCTGAGCTGTTGAAGCAAAAGGCTCACCTCCCAGGTTGCCAAGAAATGCGGAAAGAAGGGGGGGGGCGAAGTCCCCGTCCCCAGAGCAGGACCTACCTTGGAGGCGATGATGAAGAGCGCTGTCTCAGGATTCAGCGCCGCCAGAGTTTTGGCCATGTGAGTGCCATCGATGTTGGACACAAACCAGACACGAGGGCCTCCCTTGGAATAAGGCTTCAGCGCTTCGGTCACCATGAGGGGCCCCTGGGTGAAGGAGACAAGCCTTGAGCATTGCGACACCCTGGAACTCGCCAGTCTTGGACAGGCAGGCGCTGCAGAGACTCACTCACCAAGTCGGACCCACCAATGCCAATGTTGACCACGTCCGTGATGGCTTTCCCCGTGTAGCCCTTCCAGTCACCGCTACGGACTTTCTGTAAGAAAGAAGATGATAGCCCGTTCAGAAAGTATGGCTTGCCTCTCGGGCGCAGAGGGGGCCATCGGGTCTTAAACTTTGCTTTTAAAAAACGCCGGGCCTTTTGGATGAGTGCCTTAATATTCAGATACGGGGGAAGTCCAAGCTCTTCATTTGACTCAACCTGCAAGGTAGTTTTTACAATTCCGTGGTCCTAATTTTACACCAGTTTGATTAGATTAACAGAGTTGGAAGGGACCTTGTAGGTCATCTAGCCAGGCTTAAAGTTGCTACGGTTGGAGACCCCTGATCTAGTCCAACCCCCCACCTAAGGAGACCCTACCCCATTTCTGACAGGTGGCAGGCCCGTCTCTTCTTGCAAGTCTCAAGTGATGAAGAAGCTCCTACAACGTCCGAAGGCAACCTCTGTTCCACTGTTCTCACTCCAAAGCTTCAATGTGTGATTTCGCCTGTTTTCTTATTCTGCTTTTTTATGCTAGACATTTTCCCATGGGCCTTTCTTTCCCTTCACAACTCAATGCTCCTTTCCCCAGCCCAAACTCTGGCTTTCGCCAACGTATTTTGCTATAATTCCACAATGAACAAGGGTACCTTGCTCTTTATACCCAAACTGTAGATCCACCACACCACATTTTGGATAACTGTATTCAACTATATTCACAGCAAGATTTTTACCATCTCCCATCAAACTCACAAACCTGCAGTTTAATGAGAGTTACAGTAATACCCAACGACTATCTGTTTGGGGACTTGTGACAATGATGCTGAACAAAGGGACTAATGATCTGCGTCCAAAGCGACAGCTGTTGCGGCACACCCACCCACGTAATCACAATTCAGGGCTGGCAGCCTGCCCACTTATGACCACGGGGGCTCTTCAATTCCCCTCATCTATGCTGCTTTGGCCCCCTGTGCTCCATGACCTCCTATGCTGTCCTAACTGACCCCTCCATCTTCTTGCTCCCGCTGCTGACGAAGCATGCCTTGCTTGGCCCTTTGCCAGGCAGCTGCTGGCTGTCCAAGCCGTCCAGAAGCTGCGTACGGCTTTTTCAAATCCTGGGTAGCCTTCTCAAAAGATTCGGAAGCCTTCCAAAGGCTCGCAAGGTGGCCATGGGCTCTTAGAGAACGGGGTGAGTGGCCTTGTGGAGACGGCCTGGCCTGGCCAGCAGTTGGCTCAGAAGGCCGTGGTGGGCAAGGCCTGTCAGGACCAAGTGAACAGTGACAGTTGAGTGCAGGGCAGAGTGGGCATCTGGGCAGGGCTTCTGGGGGGAGGGGCAGCCACTGGAGCTTTCTGGTTGTGTGGTGCCTTTTTGCTGCACTGCTGAGCCAAGTGGAGGCAGCTGCAGCCTCTTTCCCTGGCCTTCTTGTGCTCAGGCCACATTGCAGCACCCACCAGAGCCTCCAAGGCCTTACCTGGACTCCGTCTGCTTAACCAGCGGCTGGGATTGTGGTTATTAAGCAAAGTGGCCACATGACACCTCACTTAACCATTTTACCTAGGGAACGAAATTCCAGTCCCAATTGTGCCCATAAGTCAAGGAGGGCCTGTATATGGAATACAGGTATATGTTATAGCGGTATACTACCAGTGTACCTCATAGAGATCGTCCTCGGTTAATGACAGGAAATGCTTTATACCTGACAGAAATTCTTCATCTTCTCCAATACTTGGTTTACTTCCGGAACAACATCTTTGCCTTCAACGAGGATTGGAGTATTGGAGCGATTCCGGAGAGCAATGTGGAGCACAGCTCGGTTCTGCACCAGGGAGCGAGGAGAGGAGAGTGAAAGGAAGTTCAGTTCATCCCCACTCCCAGAACTACCCGAGAGAGACCCCCAGCACAAATGCCCCTCTGCTGGGCATTCACACAGAGTAGCGGTTGCTCTGAAAACCAACGTAAGCAAAGACTAATCCCCTCTTCCTCTCACCTCACCATTCCCACAACCCCCCCAGGAAAGACTGGGGGCCTCCTCCTCAGCCTGGTTCCTCCTCCAGCATCTCTTGAGTCTTGACCTGTGACCTCCCCAGAAAGGGCTGCCTGCCTGTTTTCTCTAAGGGCAGGCAGGACACTTGGTTGATTTACAATATTTTATACTGCCCCAATTACTTGATTTTCAGCAGTTCACAACATATACAATAAACAATCAATTAAAAATGCAAATGTAATGTAGCTAAAAATTGCCCAGAGCAAAGCCTGTCATGGCTTTCTGGGAGACCAAGCGCTGAGGAAGCAACCACAGACAGGCTGCACAGGATCATTGCCGCCACCGAGGAAGCCCAAGGGATTGGTGTTGTGTCAGTGTCTGGAAATGGTGGCAGCCAAAAGGCCAGGAGGGAATGCCAACTGCTAGACTTGGCTAGATTTTCTCCAAACAATCAGATACTTGCAGCCCCTACTAGCTTGGGGAAATATGGCTGCATGAAGGTTGATACCTTCTCTCTATAGAGTCTTAATAGGAGATTTTAGAAAACTTAGGAAAAAGCATTTTACTAAGATTCTGCTAACATAATTCTCTCATCTTAACGCATAGCCTAAGACCTGTAAGTCCTTAGCAATCAGCCAGCAATTTTTATTTTCACCAGCAAGCCATCAATTATCTGAACACAATGGCTAGCATATCCCATCATCTGCACATTCTGGGCCACAAATCCGGAGGCTCCCCACTGGAAGCCCATGTTATTGGAGATTCTTCAGAAACTATTTAAACGTTGGCTTTACTTTTGTGCAACTATTACACAACCAAGTAACGGACCTAAGCTAAGTTACAGAAGAGGAACTTCAGTGGATTTCTCTGCCACAACTGAGGAACTTGCTTTGCTCATGTAATTTCTCTAAGATGTATTTTAAGCTACCCAAAGAGCACCAGGTCATTTGGCTTTGCAGAAGCAAAGTGTTTCGTAACAAGTGTGCAAGACATTTCATGTGCATCTTTTTTCAGGGCTTCTGACTATCAAAACTAAACAATTCTGCTCAGATGACATGGCCAAAACCAGTTGGCAGATTTTATAATAAGTGTTTCGTATATAATTTATAAGCTGCCCAGTCAGTTTGTAAGGGAAATGGGTGGCATAGAAATTTAACAAATAAAAACAAAGTAAATAAGAATAAAAATAAGCATCCTCGTAATGTGTGTGTAACAAACCCATTTACTCTTAATCTCAAGCCTCCAAAACCAGATCATAAATCTTATTTCATCTGTTGACCATTTGTGGTCTCTGCATCTGGGGGAAAAAATGCCCCCTGGCCCCAGGGAGGTTGTGCTTCTTGACCTGATGCCTTGTCCTCCTAGCACTCCTTCCAAACTGGAGTGGAAGAAAAAGGAGGAAATAGACCACCTGAATATCATGGGGGGGATGTCTCCACACCCAGCTTTTAGAGCTCACAGGATGTGCAAAACAAGGCAGGGGAGGCAAGAGGCTTCTGCATTCTTTCCAGCTCCCCTACCTCCCAAGTAGGGGCACAGCAGGCTGCCAGTTTCTCTTAGGTAGCCAAGTACCACATTAGCCCTGGGCCTGCTGTACACATGTGCTACTTCTCTGGATCAGAAGGAAAGGGGCTTGGAACAGAGCAGTTGCCAGCAGCCAGGACGGGACATTTTCTCTGCAAGCTGCTATGGATGCATCTGGCCCATTTCCAAACACCTTCTTACTTTGGCCAGCTCTCCCCCTCCCCAAATTTGCCCTATGCTCTTCAGTTTGAGGAGAGTTATCTTCCACTTTTTCACACATTTGTATTTATATCTTGAGCCTGGGATAAAAATACCCAGTGATGCTAGACACCAGTTTCCTCCCTCCCAAGCAGATCATATTTCACAGATAGCCACCCAGCCCTGGGCCAGACTGGCCTCTCAAATTATTTTTCTGTACTGCTTACAAGCCCAAAATAGTTCTAATCCAGTTGCTTGCAGCTATTAACCCTTAAAAAGAGTTGAAATTCCCTGATGGGATGGACTGATAAAAGCAATCAAATTATGACACACCTTTCTAGCCTAAAGCCTACTATTTCACAAGCATGAAGAACCTTCAGATTATAGATAAAAACAGCTCATACCTCAGTGAAGTTGATTTTTTCTCCAGTGAACATTTGCTCTCTAGCTTTTTCAACACCTCTTGATTTGGCCTGAAAGTCAAAGGAGCTATTTAATGTAGGAAATAATAGGCTTTCCAAATCCTCCTGTACAAACCAGATAAAGTTGATCCATTTTCCATACATAGCCAATTATCTCTAGGTAGCTGAGCTGACTTTGTTCTGGGAGCTCAAGGGACCCCTATATAGCTATTCTCTTTCTCATTTACTCCTATAACAACATCCCTGACAGAGGGGCTAGGCTGAAAAATTGGCCCAAAGTCACCCCGTGCGTTTTCCACAGTGGAATGTGAGCTGGAACCTGGCTATCCCAAGTCCAAGTCCAACCCACCACCATTGCTGGTCATCAGAAGGGTGGTACATTAATCCGAGTCCTTTTCTGCTTCATTATTTTTCTTTAAATTAGGATTGGGCATATCACAGACTCCTAGGGCACTGAATTCATCCCTTGCTCATGGCAGAAATCCAACTTCCCTGACAGAGAACCACTCCTTATACATGTCTAGGAAAGGGAAAAGTAAAGTATCTCTTAGGAAAGTCAGATCAAACTCCCCCCCCCCCCAAATACCTTCTATGGTCAGGGCAAGTGGGTGAGTGGAGTCCAGGGGTTTATCCAGGGCTTTATAAAGAGGACCAGCTAAAGCCCAACACGACAGAGCCTAGAAATATGTAAATATCACACTCTACCAATTCATTAATGTTTGTATTTGAAGATACAACATGTTAGATTATTTATAAGATGAGCCGGCTTTTGTGAAGATTTTTGTTTGCTTATGGTTCATTGTAGAAAGCACATGTAACGCAGATCATACATAAATGTGACCAAAAGTTATAAAATATTAATGTAGATGTAGCGGATTAAATTACCAGTTCCACCAGCAACTTCATAACTTCTTCTGTAACAAGATTCTTTGAATAGTCCACCAGGATGTCCCCATGCTCTGTATTTAGAGTCACACTGCAAGAGAGGAAGCAACTCCATTACATAAACCTAAACCCTTGCCTTATCTAAGAAAGGAAGATATGTAACGAAGGAAAATCCTAATAATCCTCTAATCCAAATAGGAGCATAAGAAGCAGCAGACAAATGATAGTAAGCAAGTACATTTGGCTGTTGTACAGATTATTTTTAAGCCAGCCAGATTTTTCAGCGAATATTCACCTATGTCAGTCCATAAGGAAAGAAGAACCAACACTAGGAATTAACAGTTAACTCAACAGTTCCTCTTCCCAAAGGAAGAAATAAAGGCACCCAAGCTGAGGTACCTCTAAAACATCCCTGAAGGAAAACATGAGTAAAGTTGTCATTCCAAATTTCCAAAGGCCAAGGAAGGCTCTGACACTATAGCAGAGCAAACGAAACACTGGAACATTGAGACACTGAATAGAGAACAGCTTTCATGGTCAGCTTAGGAGAATACTACTAGCAAAGGCTACTTGCATGTGCTTTAGTGCAGGGTCTCCAACCTTGGCAACTTTAAGCCTGGCGGATTAACTCCCAGAATTCCCCAGCCAGCTTTGCTGGCTGGGGAATTCTGGGAGAAGTCCGCCAGGCTTAAAGTTGCCAAGGTTGGAGACCCCTGCTTTAGTGAATCTATTGTCTTGGAACGGTAGGAGAGATGTGGGGTTCTTGGTGCTCTGAGTTTGCTTGTTTTCTTGCAGATTGTTCATTACCCGAAGTAGGTAATATCAGTGCAAACTGCGCTCCTTACTAGCACTAATGTTACCTAGTTCAGGTAATGAAATGTCTGCCAGAAAGCAAGCTCAGAGAGCACCAAGGACCCCTCATTTCAACCCTGAGCTACACATATTCTCTGTTCAAGGAGAGACGTCATTTTCTATTGCAGGCAAAAGAGAGGGGGACCTGAAACCACAGAAAACAGCGAGGAATACAAAGGTGTCCCAGAGGTTGTTCCTCTTCATCTGCGCATGGTTTCTCCTCGTGCTTATTTTCCCATGCCCCCTGCAAGAAACCAAGCGCTCAGCGCAAAACAAGTATGTCATGTATGCCACAGGCAAACTGAAAAATCAGGGGCAACTGGTCTTTCTTCACTACTAAAGAACTTTTGCCTTCACTTGAAGAAAGGTAAGAAAATGTGTTCCGAGTATCAAGCAGGAACCAAATTCTTGTGCCTTTGATACCAAGGTGAGCACCCCAAAGTTACTGTCCTTGCAACGCTCGTCATTCTCCTTCCAAGGTCAAACTGGACTTCAAACTGCTCACTCCTATGCAATTGAAAAATTTTGAAACTTAATCTAATATAGACTGGAAACTTTTTTTTTTTGTTAGGGTTTAGTGGAAAGATGTCATGGTGTTTAATTGTTACTGGCATAGAAGATAATAGAAACACGACTTTTATTGGCTCAGCTAGATCCTACAACATCCATAAATGGTTAATAAAGACAACAGAACTGGCAACAATGGCCAAGTGAGAGAGAAATCACTGAAGAAATTCATCTATAATTGGAAGCCCTTCATGGCCTTTTTGCAGGAGATAGATCAAATTTTGACATACAGATCTGTTGATTGTTAAAATTTAAAAAGGGGGTAAGAACTACTGTTTTGCATTCTCCTTTGGGAGGGAAATGGAAATTTTGTAATTTAAAAATTAAGAGTCAAATGTAAGCATCCTTTCTATCCCTGGAAGAAGCTGGAAGGTATTCTTTGTATATTTGAATTTTCTTCTGATACCTTTTTCACACTTCTATCCCTATTCTCTTTACTCTCATAGTTTCTCTTGTTAGTTTTTTACACATATATTTTGTAAAATGTAATAAAATTATTTGAGAAGAAAGTGTAGCTCATTACATTGAAAAGTTACTTGTCTTTGCAATAGATATAAAAAAGTGAGGAAAGTAAAGAAAAATAGTGAGGAAAAGATGTTCTTTATTGTATCCAAAATTCTAATGCATTTCCAAGGAGTCATCTTTCATTAGGAAATCAAATGAATTAAAGAGCTTATAAAAATGGATACTCATTTCCTCCTAATTTTATTTTGTGGCTATTTCCATAAATGTATCAGATCAGTCAAAAATGAACTCTGATGACTGGACCAAAGAAGGGGCATTTTAGAAAATGCTTTATTTATACCTCACCAAGACACGGTACTTCTTACTCAAGGAGGCAAAATATTCAGTTAAACCATAAATATATATATATTTCAAACAAGACATGAGAACACGAGAATCCAGATTTTCTGGATGAGTGGATATTTTCTGTGGGCATGTCCCTTCAGGTCATGTTTCTGGCACAAGGGTTTTGAAAGCAGTTTGCCCTTGCCTGCTTCTTCTGGCAGTTTTCAAGGTCATCCGGGTGTCTTTGTGCCAAAAGAACCAGGATTCTAGGTTTGCAGCCTGGTGCCTTAACAGGACACCAAACTGACCCTCTGAATAGGTAAGGCAGAAGAAATCTCTCCACAGGCAGAAACGAGTTTGAAGTTCCTGGTTCTCTTAAAATTTTGAAAGTCATTTTGCAACTTAGGTAAGATCACCATTGCTGGGAAACTCCTACCAAAAAACCACCAAAATTAGTTCAATAAAAACAAGGTCAACATTTCAAGATGAATGCAAGATCGTTTTTTTTTTTTTCAAGCAGTGATAAGTCACCTGCTGCAAATTTCATTCCAACTTGACCAAACAGGAGAGCAAAAATATTGATCTGATTGCACCTGATGATTCTTGATGAATGTATCTTTTATGTATACAAAAAGCATTTGTACTAAGACAAATTCCTTGTGTCTCCAATCTCACTTGGCCAATAAAGAATTCTATTCTATTCTATATTAGTTTGGGTGTTATTTTGCTTATCTTGAGAGTCTCCATTATCAAAGCTCGGAACTGCTTGGAGACCAAGGACAGAATTCAGCAGGTTTCTGCATAGCAACGGACCAAGCATGTTTTCACACCAGTTGAAACAGGCAAACACAGTCCCTGTTTCTAGCTTGGCCTGATCCTTTGAAACGGGCTGGATTATTTGTGCAATGCAACGAAGACCGTCAGGATGGACGTGAATCGAGTTGCAACAAATAACCCTTTATTTATCCTGGGTTTAGGCGCTGGGCCATTCCAACTACAGCTTCAGGCTGGGCAGATCAGGCCCTGGTTTCTGCGCCTTGAACGCGTGGAAAGCAAAGCTTCCCCTCCCGGCCTGTTAGCAACCGCTGATTCCACAAGCAGGAGGAAGTGGCCGAGCAGAAAAAGCCAGACGCGGAAAGGGCGCCCTTCTCGGGGAGTCTTAGAGAAAGGCACGAGCGGCGCCTCTGTCCCGCCAAGAAGCAGAGCCCGCCCGGTCGCTTCTCACGCCTAAACAGGCCCCTTTCAGGGAAAAGCCCCCGCCCGCCCCCGCCATCCCAAGCCGCCGCCGCCTGCCCTTCCAAAGCCTGGGAGCTGCAGAGCGTGGGCGGGCGGGTCGGCCCTCCGAGCCCCGGACCTCTAGGCCCGGGCTCTCCAACCTTGGCGGGCTTCAGCTCCCAGAATTCCCCAGCCAGCGGGAGCTGAAGCCCGCCAAGGCGCTCTATGCCTGCTCTATCCCCGGGCGACCTTTCCCCGAAGCTTCCCGGCTTTGCGGAGCGTCCTTTCCCTGAGGCCGGCCGGCCAGCCTGAGGGAAGAAGAGGGTGAGGCTCCCGGCTGAGGGCGCCGGTTTACCTGAACTTGTGGAAGCGCTCGGGGTCGGCCTCGAAGAGCTTCCGCAGCACCAGCTGCCCGGCGTGGGCCCGCTGCCATTCGGCCAGCCTCTGGAAGCAGGGATCGGCGGAGAGCGCCATGCTGCCTCGGGGAACGGAAGGGGCGCGAAAGGGCGCGCGGGCGCTTTTGGCCGAGGCAGGGAGCTCCACCCCTCCCTCGCCCCGCCCCTCGCCCCGCCTCTCCGGGGGCGGTGCTGCTGCTGCTGCTAATACAACGAAGAGGAGGCTGCGCGCAGGGCGCTTTTGCCGAGACAGGGAGCTCCGCCCCCTCCCTCGCCCCGCCCCTCGCCCCGCCTCTCCGGGGGCGGTGCTGCTGCTGCGGCTAATACAACGAAGAGGAGGCTGCGCGCAGGCGCTTTGCGAGGCAGGAGCTCCGCCCCTCCCTCGCCCGCCCTCGCCCCGCCTCTCCGGGGCGGTGCTGCTGCTGCGGCTAATACAACGAAGAGGAGGCTGCGCGCAGGGCGCTTTTGCCGAGACAGGGAACTCCGCCCCTCCCTCGCCCCGCCCCTCGCCCCGCCTCTCCGGGGACGGTGCTGCTGCTGCGGCTAATACAACGAAGAGGAGGCTGCGCGCAGGGCGCTTTTGCCGAGACAGGGAGCTCCACCCTCCCTCGCCCCGCCCCTCGCCCCGCCTCTCCGGGGGCGGTGCTGCTGCTGCGGCTAATACAACGAAGAGGAGGCTGCGCGCAGGGCGCTTTTGCCGAGACAGGGAGCTCCACCCCTCCCTCGCCCCGCCCCTCGCCCCGCCTCTCCGGGGGCGGTGCTGCTGCTGCGGATAATACAACGAAGAGGAGGCTGCGCGCAGGGCGCTTTTGCCGAGACGGGAGCTCCGCCCCTCCTCGCCCCGCCCCTCGCCCCGCCTCTCCGGGGGCGGTGCTGCTGCTGCTGCTAATACAACGAAGAGGAGGCTGCGCGCAGGGCGCTTTTGCCGAGACAGGGAGCTCCGCCCCCTCCCTCGCCCCGCCCCTCGCCCCGCCTCTCCGGGGGCGGTGCTGCTGCTGCGGCTAATACAACGAAGAGGAGGCTGCGCGCAGGGCGCTTTTGCCGAGACAGGAGCTCCACCCCTCCCTCGCCCCGCCCCTCGCCCCGCCTCTCCGGGGGCGGTGCTGCTGCTGCGGCTAATACAACGAAGAGGAGGCTGCGCGCAGGGCGCTTTTGCCGAGACAGGGAACTCCGCCCCTCCCTCGTCCCGCCCCTCTTCCCCACTCCGGTGGCGCTGCTGTTGCGGCTGATACACGAAGAGGAGGCGGCGCGCGGGCGCTTTTGCCGAGGGAATGGGCGGAGCTCCGTCTCGCCCCGCCCCTCGCCGCTCCGGGGGCGTTGCTGCTGCTGCGGCTAATACAACGAAGAGGAGGCTGCGCGCAGGGCGCTTTTGCCGAGACAGGGAGCTCCGCCCTCCCTCGCCCCGCCCTCGCCCCGCCTCTCCGGGGGCGGTGCTGCTGCTGCGGCTAATACAACGAAGAGGAGGCTGCGCGCAGGGCGCTTTTGCCGAGACAGGGAGCTCCGCCCCTCCCTCGCCCCGCCCCTCGCCCCGCCTCTCCGGGGGCGGTGCTGCTGTTGCGGCTAATACAACGAAGAGGAGGCTGCGCGCAGGGCGCTTTTGCCGAGACAGGGAACTCCGCCCACTCCCTCGTCCCGCCCCTCGCCCCGCCTTTCCGGGGGCGGTGCTGCTGCTGCGGCTAATACAACGAAGAGGAGGCTGCGCGCAGGGCGCTTTTGCCGAGACAGGGAACTCCGCCCACTCCCTCGCCCAGCCCCTCGCCCGCCTTTCCGGGGGCGGTGCTGCTGCTGCGGCTAATACAACGAAGAGGAGGCTGCGCGCAGGGCGCTTTTGCCGAGACAGGGAGCTCCACCCCTCCCTCGCCCGCCCCTCGCCCCGCCTCTCCGGGGCGGTGCTGCTGCTGCGGCTAATACACGAAGAGGAGGCTGCGCGCAGGACGCTTTTGCCGAGACAGGAGCTCCACCCTCCCTCGCCCGCCCCTCGCCCCGCCTCTCCGGGGCGGTGCTGCTGCTGCGGCTAATACAACGAAGAGGAGGCTGCGCGCAGGGCGCTTTTGCCGAGACAGGGAACTCCGCCCACTCCCTCGTCCCGCCCCTCTTCTCTCCACCGGCGGCGCTGCTGTTGCTGCTGGTACACATAAGAGAGGCAGGCGCGCAAAAGAGTAGAACCAGAAGGAATGGGCGGAGCTCCCTAGAAGCTCACCCCGCCCTGCTCCTGGGGGCGTTGCTGCTAATACATGAAAAAGAGGAGGAGGCAACGTGCGGGCGCTTTTGGTAGCTCCGCCTCCTCCTTCGCCCCGCCCCTCCCTAGTCGCTGCCGCTAAAGTACGAGCAGGAGGGGTTGGAGGGAGACGCCCCGCCCTTTCGGACCCCCCGCGATGGGAGTCTGACAACCAATCGGAATACAAGCTCCAATTCAAATCCCAACAAAGGTTATAAAACCCAGGCACTCTCGGCACCTCAGCATTTTCTTGATCTTCCTTCACCTTGAAGCCCTTCCTTTTCACTCTGGAACTCCAGGCCATGTGGTCCTGCTGTCCACCATTAAACCTTCCAAACAGCCTCCATGGTTCCAGTGTGTCAGCTGGTGCTCCGTTCAAAATCCAAGAAAGAAATACTTAGACTCTTGTAATTAGAGAAAATATATCTTTTACTGGAAATCAGTGGTACCAACAAGAAAATTCTGAATCTGGGGAAATAGGCACGTACATCACATATATCAAGGGAGTGAAATGTTCCCATCCCCAATAGTTCTAATGGTTCTTCCAATTAAAAGTTGTGAACCTCATCATGTGGACATCTCCAGGTGGTGATGATTAGTTGACCTGATGGCACTTGACTCAGATCAGATAAAGGTTTGCAGTTGTGCAGAGAAGAGAAAGCTAAGCAGAAATAGAAACCCTCCCCAGTTTATACAATATCAGTTAGTAACACTTTCAGCTCACGTCCCATACATTTCCCCCTTCCACCATCCCCCACCCCCCTTTACTCATGGCAGCCAGAAAGAAGCAAAGGAAAGGAGGAAGATCTTGAAGGCTGACACAGTGTCTTTTTCCCCACTTGGAACTGAACCCAGAAGGATATTTCTTCCAACAGATCTTTATTTGGGATTTGTGCAATATGGGCTTCGTGTTCTGAAAGAGGGTTGGGTAATTCCCACTGTAGCTGATGACTATGCCCTGTGTTAAGATTTTTGGGTGAGGGGCTGCTTGCTCTAATCCTATCACTCAGCTTTTGTTAGCTGTTAAACTTTGTCGTAAGGGGTTTCAAAATATCCTGTCTTGAATGGACTTCTGCTGGCAGTATTTTCTTTGCTTATGAATGGAGCCATCTAGATAGCTTCCTCTTTCAATAAGCTCATGAACTCCTTAAATGCTGGTATCTAGTTAGCTTCTTGTTACAATGTTTTCTTTAGGTGTGTGGCTGGAATGTGGAAGGGGCTTCGGGCAGTTTTTTTTTATTAGCGTCTTGGTCTTTTGGCTTTTCTAGGCTTTTCTTTATGGCTAATATTTTATTTGGGACAAGGGGGTTGATTTCTTCTTATAGTAGTTACTCTAGAGACAACCCCTAGGAATTAGGACCAAAAAAGTTAATCTATAGATATAAAAGCGAAATACCACTCACATATCATCACAAAATCTCCAGAACTGTAAAGCCTACAAACTTGAAAATTGCCATATATGTTCCTCTTGGCTTCTAGGTACTCACTAAGAAAGGATTTTTCAAAATGACCATCAGAGCATTAGTATTTCCTATATTAACACGCTCTGATTGAAAAAATTGAAAATTGAATTCTTTATTGTCATTGTACGTATGTACAGTACATAGTATACATACAACGAAATTCAGGTAACACCCAGAGACCAGACTCAACAGTGCACATACACATGACAATCCCCAAACACCTCCCCACCCCACCAAAATTCCCCGCGTCCTAAAACACACACAAGCATCCACACAACAGACCAATACTGTCCAACAGCTCACAGATAATGGTCCTTAAGTTCATTGTTAAGTGCCATTATAGCTCTGGGATAAAAACTGTTCAGAAAACGTGTGGTCAGAGTTTTAATTGTTCTGTTTCCTGCCAAATTCACATACATTGGAAGGTACTTCAGAAGATCTTAAAGGCAATGGGTTTTTAACGCAATTAGTCCTCAATTTACAACCAGTTACAATGTCAGCCTTCAAGACTCCTTTCTTCTGCTTATCTTTTCGGCTGCCATAGTAACGGGAGGGTGAATAAAGTTGGGCTTTGTGTGGTGGGGAAGAGTGCTGGAGGTTTTAGAGAATGAACTGTGTAACCTGGGAAAAACTTTATTGTCTATGCTTATTTGCTGCTTACTGGGCAACTGCAGCTCTTTATCAAACTAGGCCAAGGTCACTGGCCAGATGTCTGCATCACCACCTGAAGATGCCCCACATGACATTATACACATCTTTGATTGGATGGACCGTTTGAACTAGTGTGGGTGGGAACGTTGCCATCACTTTGTATATGTGTTTTTTGCACGTAAATTCTCAGATCTAGAATTCTTTTGATGCTATCACTTGATTTCCAGTAAAAGTTCCTTTACTCTATAACAATGGAGTCTAAGGGTGTCTTTCTTGGATTTTGAATGGAGCACTATCTGACATACTTAATGACCATTTGAAGTCGTGACTGACCCCCCCCCCCAAAAGCTACTTACGACCCATTTTCAAAGTTACGGCTGCTGCATGCAGAGATACATACACCCCAACATAACCTGATCACATTTTGGGTGCTTGGCAACTGGCTCACATTGACAACCATTTGTAGTGTCACAAGAGCACAATTTATGATGTTTCTTTCTGGTTTCTCTTGTTTACTTCTGGTTTCCTGCAAGAAATACCCACTGGGGAAAATGGGTTTGCTTAATGATTGCCACATTTGCTTAACCATTATAAAAACAGATCACAACTCTTGAATCAGGTCATGTGGTGCCTCAATGCATGACAATTTACAACCGAAATTCTATACAATTCTAGACAAATGGCTGTCCAATGTATTCTTGAAAGCCTCCAGTGATGGAGCACCCACAACTTATTTATTTATTGAATTTATATTGTCACCTATTTGCCCATTGCGACTCAAGATGGCTTACAGAATATAAAACCACATTTAAACCAATAAAAACTAACAAAAAGAATCAAATAAATTAATATAGTGCAATATAAAATCACCCCCAGCTCCTACCCCACCCCCACCCCTGCGACAGCAGATCACACAAGTCATTTGATGGGCTCCATCCTGCTTTGGGTGCCCAGGCCCGCTAGCAGACCCAGGTCTTCAGCGTCTTTTGGAAGAGGATTAGAGTGGGGGCCGTTCTAATCTCTGGGGGAATGATGTTCCAGAGAGAGCACCACAAAGAAGGTCCCACCAGGTGTATCTCCCTCAGGGATGGGACCCAACATTCCTTTCCTCCCCGCTCTGATGGGTTGGATAGATGTGACCTGCAAGAGACAGTCACTCAGATAACCTGGTCCCAGGCCTTTCCACTGATTGTTCTGACAGGAAAATTCTCCTTAGTTTACACATCATGTGAGCTTGTGTGTGTGTGGCGGGGGGTGCCTTCAAGTTAGTGTTGATTCTTGACTTTCATTGGACAAGTCCCTGCCATTTTCTTGGCATGGTTTTTTTGGGGGGGCTTTGCCATTGCCTCCTGGGGCTGCTCAGAGTCAACCGACCGCCTTTGTGCCCAAGGTCTCCCTGTTTCTAGCCTAAAACCTTAACTACTGAACCAAGCTGGCTCTTGAAGAAGTGACTTGGACTTCACAAAATCTTATGTCTTTTAGTACAATTTGTTAGATGCCGGCGGTGGGCTCCTAATCTGGGATGAAATGTGTGAAACAAAGAATTGGTTTATAGTGCAGTACTTGACACCTACAGCAGATGGCACTGCAGAGTAGCATACAGGCTCTCCCACTCTCAGGAATTTGTACAGCAGTTGCTTTCTCTCACTTCACCTCAGACTGGTCTGCCTATATAGGTAATGTAAATCCACTGATAAAAAAAGATTTAATTCTATGTCCTGCACAACATTTAGCCCTTTGGTGGTTCAAAATAACAAGCAGCAAAGGTTATTTTGCAGTTAAGACAAGCTGGTTACTGTTTTAGTTTCAGGTTTAATGCAGTTTCTTAGAACAATTTGTTAATCTGCAGTTAAGAGTAATTTAATACTACTGTATACACACACATCACACCTCGGTCTGCTTATATTGGGCAGAAATTTTAAAATATGGTTTTATTTAAACTGTTAGAAATAACAAGCTAATACAAACTAATACAAAGTAAGGAAAAAATAAGGAGGGAAAGGAAGGAAGGAAAGAAGAAAATAAAGGGAAAACAAAAACTGCAAGAAAAGAAAAATAAGTAGAAGAAAATAGAAAAGGAAGATACAAAGTAGCTTCCAATATTAACAGCAATTATAAGTTAACTTTCTTTTTTTCTGATAATAAAACTATTGGCAATGATGTCCGTCTGTCATGGGTGTTCTCTTTATTTTGGCATTTCATGATATGTTAACTATTTATCTTTGCCTATTGTGTATAAAATGCTCCTTGTACTGAAATTCATAAGGGTGCTTTGGGCACATCCTGGTTTGTATCTATTCCTTCTTCTCAATATGGCACATTTAACATAATAATTTTTGAAATCTACATTTACTTTGACTTTGTTGTATTATAAATAGCGTGTCACCCAAATCTCAGATCACATCATTTAAACACTAAACATCTTTTATTTTTCAGTAATACCAACTCTTTCATTGAAACGAAACAACAAGCTGTAAAATACACTTTCAGATCAGATAAACCCAATCCTCTTCTTTCCTTTGCATATTGTAACACTTTATACTTAGCTTGTGATTTTTTTCCCTTTGCCAATATATCAAACTTAGATATATTGTTTTGCCAAGTCATAATCAAAGGAAAACTTTCCACCCCCACACCTTTTTCCCACTTTTGATTTTGTATCCTTAATACTCATTTGACATTTATTGGAATCTCATTTGATACTCTGTAGTTGCATTCATACTGTCTGTTTCATATTACCTTTATCTTTTTTTGTTTTGTAAAATACACCAATTGCTGGTATTCTGTAACATTTGACATTCATAGGAAAATCCAGGCAATTGGTCTATTTAATTTAATATTTTCAAGAGCACTTTTTGCTAAAAACTAGTATTTCAAAATTAGTATTCTTTATCAATGTAAACTATTTTACATTAAATCCTTGTTCAGCTTTTTGCTAACAATTTAAAATCCTTTAAAACTATTTTCACTTTCTTTGATCCAGAAAAACAGAAGATTCACCAAGCAGTTTTTCCGTATTCTGCCAATTGGAAGATCTTTAACTGTAATTTTTTTTATCTGATAGCTGTTAAAAATAGTTATCTGATAGTTGTTAAAAAAGGAGGCATGAAGCTTTGAAATGACATGGAGAGATGGAGGGAAGTATGCAGTGGGATACCCCAAAGCTCCGTCTTAGGCCCAGTATTCTTCAACATCTTCATCAATGATTTGGATGAGGGGATAGATGGGGAACTCCTCAAATTCTCAGATGACACCAAGCTGGCAGGAATAGCTTACACTCCAGAAGATACAGAAGGACCTCGACGGGTCCTATCTAAGAAAATGAAATTCAATGGTGAAAAAAGTAAGGTTCTATATTTAGGCAAGAAAAACCAAATGTACAAGTATAGGATAGATGGTACCTAGCTCAATAGTAGTAACTGTGAGAGGGATCTTTTAATCCTAGTGGACAATCACTTAAATATGAGCCAGCTGTGTGCTGCAACTGCCAAAAAAGCCAACACAATTCTAGGCTTCATTAACAGAGGGATAGAATCGGGTGGGTTTCTACCGGTTCTGTCTACCTCTGTAGAACCGGTAGCTCTGAAGAGCAGCAGACAGAACCGGTTCTATGTCTGCTGATGTTTTTGCCCACCTGCCCACCCGGGCTCTTACCTGATCTTTATTTCCTGATTTTTCAACTTCAGCTGCCGAACGAGCCACAGCTGCAGTTAAAAAAACAAGAAAAGAGGGCTGTTTCAGGTGAGGCTCACAGCCGGCAGGGAAGCTGGTAAATCCCTAACCGGTAGTTAACCCTGTTATATCCCACCCCTGGATAGAATCAAGTTCAGATGAAGTGTTAATATCACTTTATAATGCTTTGGTAAAACCACACTTACTGCATCCAGTTTTTGTCACCATGATGTAAAAGAGATGTTGACACTTTAGAAAGAACACAGAGAAGATGAGCAATGAAGAAGATTAGAGGACTGGAGACTAAACATATAAATAATGGTTACTGGAATTGGGTATGTCTAGTTTAATGAAAAGAAAGACTGGGAATGACATGATAGCAGTGTTCCAGTATTTCAGGGGTGGCCACAAAGAACGGAGTCAAGCTTTTCTCCAAAGCACCTGATGAAGGCAAGACAAGAAGCAGTGGATGGAAACTAATCAATTAATCAAGGAGAGAAGCAACCTAGAACTAAGGAGAATTTTCCTGACAATTAGAACAATCAGTGGAACCACTTGCCTCCAGAAGTTGTGAATGCTCCAACACAGAGTTTTAAAGAAGAGATCGGACAACCATTTGTTGGAAATAGTATAGGGTCTCCTGCTTGAGCAGGGGGTTGGACTAGAAGACCTCAAAGGTGCGCTGAGACAGCCCCCTCAACTTCCTGTCCCTGGCCACTGTACATCCATGTGGCTGTGAAGCAGACTAGACACCTTGTTTGCACCATCTATTTTTAGTTGGGGGGAGGGGCAGAATGGAAATAACAGTATCATGCTACATTTCAGGAGACTAAAATTCTCAAAAAGAAACCTAATATGTACATATTTAACAGCTTTCTAATAACTTTGCAATAGAACTTTGGAGTGTGTGTGTGTGTGTGCTAAACGCTTTGTAAGATCTTGTCATCTGCAATAGTTTGGATTATGGCTGCTTGCTTTTTGGGTTTCTGATTTCCACCTGTAGCAATTTGGACAATTTTTAATAGGGCAGCAACAGAGGTGATATTCAGCAGGTTCTGATCAGTTCTGGAAAACCGGTATCAGAAATTTTGAATAGTTCAGAATCCCACCTCTGACTGGCCCCGCCATCCCCATCTCTTCTCTGCCTCCCATTGAGTCCCAGCTGATCGGCTGGGTCTTCTTTTGTTGCCCTGCACAGGAGAATGGAGCTGGAAAGCAGGTTAGTGGGGTGGGGAGAGAATGGGGATTTTACAGTATCCTTCCCTTGCCATGCCCATCAAGCCATGCCCACAGAACCAGTAGTAAATTTTTTTGAATCCCACCATTGTACAGCAAGTATAAAAATGGTTCACAGGACCATCGATCTCCTAGGAGACACCATATGGGAGGGGAAGGAGAAGTCACTGTATGGGAGGGGAAAGGGCTCAGGAAAACCACCCTGAAGAACCTGGCATTAAACTGAGCAAGGCAACAACGCTGCCAGACAAAGCCCTGTTGGGCAGCAGCATTCATGAGAAGAATGAATAAAGGAGATGGTTCCAAATCCTGTTATTTTACAGAATTATAGATTAGACTAACAAGAGTTGGAAGGGACCTTGGAGGGGGGGTCTTCTATCTAATCCAATCCCCTGCTCAAGCAGGAGACCCTGTGACATTTCTCTATCTGTAGGGCAGGCAAACTTAGTGGTGGCTCTATGGCACCCCAGGGCCTAACCTCAGAGAGGTAGGGCTAAAGCTTTGCTACTGACAAAAAATGCATTACATACAGTTATAGCTCAGAACTGGCTTTTATCTCTACTTAAAGGATTCATCTCAGATATTCTCACTGTTGGCAGAAGTGCAGCAGCTGTCTGTCAGGTTTAATGGTGGTGGCAAAACGAAGTCCCTACAGAATATTTTGCCCCAAATTGTTGACCTGCAGCGTAATTCCTGCACCTTCCTCATTGCTGGTAGGGCAGCTTTCCTTCTTCAACATGGTTCAGGAATCTCCACAGGGCTTGTTCCAAAAAGTCAAGGTGGGGCTCTGATGCTGCACCCATCATCACATCACGCATTGCACTATCACAGCCAAGATCTTGGCTTTTTCTGACCATGCCCTGTGAGCCCTCCTGACCTGGTTTGTTGACAGCAATACCATTTAGACTTATATGCCACTTCACAGTGCTTTACAGTCCTCTCTAGCCTGTTTACAGAGTCAGCCTCTTGCCCCCAATAATTTGGCTCCTCATTTTACCTGCCACAGAAGTCAACCTTGAGCCTGGTGAGATTTGAATTGCCAAATTAGCCTGCGGTACTGCACTCTAACCACTGTGACTGAACCACCACGGCTAATGGTGATGATGCTAAAAATAATAGGTAGCAAGCAGGATAATCCAAGGAGAGGGCAGAAAGACATTTGCTTTCTTCACAGATGGATCTGGAGTAGCTTTGCTTGAGCAGAGGATGTACCAACTCCATGGTATTTTTACTCCAGTTCAGCAGCTGCACCTGAAGCAGGATCAAATGTGTGCCATCAAGTCGTTATCAGCTCCTAGCAACTGCATAGCCTTCCCTCCCTATGAAAATCTTATCCCTAACCTGTACTTTCAGTTCTCCTGTGGTGCACTCATCACTAACATCACTAACGTAGGTGAGTCCATCCACCTTGCTGCTTCTCTTCTCTCTCCTTCTCTTTCCCAGCATTAGAGCCTTTCCAGAGAAATGTGTCGAAAGTAGGATGAGAGTCATTTGTGTCTCAAAGGACCATGGGAGACCTAAGTACAGTACAGGTAGTCCTCAACTTACAACAATTGAGATGAAAATTTTTGTTGCTAAGTGAGACATTTAAGTTTCCCCCCATTTTATGACTTTTCTTGCCATAGTTAAGTGAATCAGTTAAGTTTGTAATATGGCTGTTAAGTGAACCTGGTTTCCTTCACTGCTTGTCAGAAGATGGCAAATGGTGATCACAATTGACCCTCAGATACCACAATTGCCATAAATATGACAATTTTCCTCAGGTGACCCTCAGGATGCTGTGAAAAAACCCGTCCAGGGTCACTTTTTTCAATGCTGTTGTAACTTCAAATGGTCACTAAATGAACTGTTGTAAGTCGAGGTCTAGCTGTACTGTGCAAAAGTTTTAGGCAGCCGTGAATGCTTTCCGAAGTAGAAGCGTTTATATTTTATCAATTGCCAACATGGGGAAAGTCGATGAACAGAAGAGACGTCCAAATAAAATCAATATTTGGGGTAAATCGGGAGCCTTTCAGAGCTGGATAATGAACAAGAGCAGAAGAGTTGGCCGTTATAACAGTCCCTTTCGCTGGGCTTTCAGAATAGAGAAGCGGGCTTCAAAGCCACACACCTCGAGGGCTGTCCCGGCTCAGACCCCGGGCTCCCCTTCCCGGGGGACGAGCGAGAGCCCGCGCCCACCTCGGGCCCGGCCGGGCGAACCGGCGGGCCTGGAAGGAGGCGACGGCCCCGGGCCCCAGGAGGACGTCGACCTTAATCTCCGGGTCGGCCACGCCGGGTCTGGCCCGGGAAATCGCCCCGCCTGCGCCGTCGAGACCCGCGGGCTGACGGGACCCGTTGCCGGGCGCCGCTTGGCGAAAAGAGCCGCTCTAGGCGCTCAACCGTTTCCGGCCGCCCCGCCCCGCCCCTCCGCCTGTCAGTCCAGCAGAAGCCCCGCCCCGCGCAGACCCCTCCCCTCGGCGTCCGGCTGAGAGCCACCACTGTCGCGCCGCTCCTCCGTTTCCGGGCCGCAGCCGCCGCCACCTAACCGCCCGCCCTCCCGCCGCTCCGGAGCGCAGCCAGCAACCGGCCGAGCCCGCGTGACGGGCAGAGCGCCGCCGGCCTTCAGCGCGGTGGCAGGTGAGCCAGGGCGCGCGCGCCCGCCGGGGCCTGGGCTCCCTCAGGAGGGCGGCCGCCGGTCGGTTCCGTGGTGGGAAGAAGGGGCGCCTGGCCTGACGGCCCTCCAGCTGGCCGCCGCCCAGCCCCGCGGCCCTTGGGGGGCTCGAGGCGCGGGCCCGCCGAGGGGAGGGAGGGGGAAGAGAGAGCCCTTGCCCGGAGGGTGAATTCTGAGGGTGGCGAGTGCGCCTGCGTGGCGGGGCCCCGGCTCGCCCCTCGCGGCTCGGGACCCTCGGCCGCCGGGCGGGGACGGGCGGAATCCCCGGCTGCCCCGGGCCGGAGGCGAGTCGCAGCCCGCTGGCCTCGGCTGGAGTGGGCCGCCCCGCGTCCCCTTGGACGGACTGGGGCGGCGGCGGCGGCGGCGGCGGCTGAGGGAAGGTCTCCCGGGGCCGGTCGTAGCGCGGGGGGTGAAAGACGGCCTGGGGCCATTTTAGGCTGGGCTGCTTTGAAGGCAGAAGGAGCGGCCCCCTTTTCAGGAGGGGATCGTGTCAAGTGAAGGGCTGGATTCCGTTGGTTTTGAACCAGTGGGGAAGAACCCGAAAGTGTCTGTCTGTTTTTTGGGGATGGGGTGGGGTGGATCTTGCCCTGCCTTGGAAAGTTCATCAGCTCCGGTCTCCGGCATCCTTTGAGAAACAGGGGTGTCAGGTGTCATTTCCAAAGTTTACACATTTCATCAAATAGTAAAAAGAAACCCACACAGAAAGAATAAGCCAGCATCTGAAAAGAGAACTTCGTCTTCTTTTTTTTTATCCTTCTTAATCTGATTTAATTTTCAGGAAAGACTTCCAGTAAGCAAAGCATGATCCCTTTTGTTGTAAAATTGTTATTTTTTAGGACGCTCTTTTGGTGTGATAAATTTGCCATTAAGTTGCAAGGTTATTCCTGTATACAGTTTCTAATTGTGCACACACCATAATATTAAACTGCTTGAGGTACAATATATTGCTTTAATGCAATAACAGTATTAAAATAACACAGGAAGGCTCAATGAAGAAAAGTGTTGAATATGAAAGCATGTGAGCTAGTGCTGTAGCTTTATCTTATTATTTTGAATGCTATAAATAAAAAAGACACACCTATAAAATTGTTTGGAGTAGTGCTCATATTTTTGGATAATATATTTGGGTTATTTGTACATAATTAATCTGCTACAGCAAAAATTTTAGAGTATACCATAGTAACACATTTATTGTGGTATATTTTGCATTGACTAGAGAGTCCTGATCAACCAGTCCATGAATTATCTCAGTTTAGCTGATTTCATGAGTTCAAAGAAAAAGAATAGGCAAAAATAATCAAAATTTACCATTATGCAAAAGATTTAGCAGGAACATAATTCAATTTAGTTCAGTTGTTTCACACAGGGTGTTTATTTGAAATTTGTTTATTCAAGAATGTTTCTTTAAAAAGCTGTGGACAGTAAAAAATTGCCATTTTTACATATGTTATTGAATCTTATATCCTTTAAATGTGTTTCTTTGAATTTAGAATTATTCCACTTGTAACTTTCAGGTTGTGTTTATGCAGTACAAAAAGTGCAGTTTATAAACAAAAGGCATGAATTAGTAGTACATACTCTGAAACTGATCTCTTTTAATGCAACTTATCTCACAGTGTTGTAGGAGGACTGAGAAACCAAATATATAATATCTGGTATCTTCAAGTACTATAGGAATGATGAGATAAAATGTACTGTATGAATAAAATGCTCAGCAGTATAGTAGTCCTCAACTTACAACAGTTCATTTAGTGACAGTACAGTTACAATCTCACTAAAAAAGTGACTTATGACCGTTTTTCACACTTAGAATACTTTATTGGCCAAGTGTGATTAGACACACAAGGAATTTGCCTCTGGTGCATAAGCTGTAACTATCATTACAGTATCCCGTGGTCACATGATCAAAATTAAGATGCATATTTATGACTGTTGCAATGTCCTAGGGTCATGTGATCACTTTTGCAACCTTCTGACAAGCAAAGTCAATGAGGAAGCCAGATTCACTTTAACAACAGTGTCACTAACTAACTAAACTGCCGTGGTTCACTTAATAAGAAAACGGGGCAAAATTCATTTAACAAATGCTTCACTTAGCAACAGAAATTTTGGGCTCAATTGTGGTCGTAAGTTGAGGATTACCTGAACTGCTCTGCTAGCAGTATTTGTTTTAGATTCCCTGTGTGGTTTCTACTTTAAACATCATTTTTCAAAATTCCATGGTATAATTTTTACATTATATCTACTTGTGCTTCATTTTCCTGCAATGGGAAATCTCTCTCTCTCTCTCTCTCTCTCTCTCTCTGTGTGTGTGTGTGTGTGTGTGTGTGTGTGTATTTTCTGGCAGTGCTGTTCAGTCTTTATATTGCTGAGATGATTGCTTTACCTATGCAGCCTTAATAAATTTAATCCTGTGATGCTGAAATGGCATATATGCCAGTGTTGCAGATGAAAGTGCTGACTTCAAGGTTTTTGGGAGCTGTAGCAGAAGTTGCTAATTAAGGAAAGTCATTGTTCGGTCACTCTGGTATGACATGAAGTTGATATGCAGATTGAGATCCCAATTGTGCTGTTAGTGAATGGATTTGGATAAGTGACTGGTTGGATTCACACATTGTATTCATTTGTAATACGGCCTGTTTGGCCACTGCTGAGTCTGTAATGTGATCCAACAATTAGTACTTGTAGACTATAGTTTGGGAAATAGTATTACTGGATCCAACTAATTATGAGTTAGTCAAAGAATACAGTTAAGCACAGTATGTGAGCCATCTATGTTTTTTCCTATATTATTGAAAAGTTATGAAAATGATGGTAGCAGAAGCTTTTAATAGAACTTAATAAAGGCATTAAACCTGTAATGTAGCATGGCAAAATTTCCAAGAAATGAGCATCATTTATGGTAAAGTTTTCTTCTCTAAATGAGCCACAGTGTGTGCTTGCCTTTATGAATCTACTCTTGAGAGGTGCAGTCAGCCTCTCAGAAATTCTTGAAGTTTTGTGGCTCCAGGAGATGGGATGGATGTTAACTTGCTCTTCTGGATTCACAGATGTTAAGAATTGTCCTGATTAAAAGGGAGAGAGAAACAAATAGCCCAACAGGCAAGAGTATTGCAATTTTATTCGCAGCCATCTTTGCAAACAGCTTGTTTTTGAGCATAGATGTCCCACAAGATGTTTTCTTAGTAAATTATGTAACCCTTTGTTTACTAGTTAGTGTTGCTGGTTTGAATAAATATAGCTGTCTCATAGTCAACTCACATATTAAGCATGATTTATTAATAAACCATAGTTAGCTGGCTCACCTATTGTGTTTAAGATACAAGCTGTGTTTTATAGACTACAGTTGTTAGGTTTACACAAGCAAAACAAATATTTAGTCACTATAAAGATTTCTCAGTTATGGTTTGTGAACCACGGCTTATGTCTTATTGAAATGTGCAAATGCTATCGATGCAAGAATCTTCTTTGAAAATATAAACTAGGTTCTGACATCTATATTTAAAGATAATTGTTTTAGTTAGTACCGTGTTTTTCATATAATAAGGCCGGGTCTTTTTTTTTTTGAGCCCCCCCAAAAATGGCTAGGCCGTCTTTTCGGGGGTGACTTAATTCCCCTCCCCTGCATCTTCAGGCAGGCGGCGACAGCTTGGATGTTGACCTCAGCATTGGTGGGGCACTTCGTATTGGGGTCAACGCAGGCAGCACCATATCCGGGTGTGCAACAAAAATACTTCCTAACGGCAAGCCCCCCCCCACCATTCCCCCCATTTCGCATGTTTTAATATAGGCCTTAATTTGGGGGGAGGGGCTTAATTTCATTTCATGCCTATAAAACATGCTGGGACTTCCTATTGGGGGAGGCCGTATTGTTGGAGAAACAGGGTATGATTTGTAAATATAACCAGAACTAAGTTAAAACCATGTTATATTTGATGCAATATATCAAAGTCTTATTAACTAGGAACAAAACTTAGTATAATGTGTGAACTTGCCATTATGCATGGATCAAAAACAATTAAGAATCAATAATTGTAGGAGAATTCTTATGTTACAAAACCTCTTGTATATGATATTGTATTCTGGATCCTACTGTATCTTTATTGTACATTTTCAGGTCTTAAACAGGCAGTTGATTTATGAAAATGAATCTTATTGATGCATAATAAGGTTAAAGCAAAAGTGTAAACTTGCAGATCCAATCCTAAATTGCAGTTATTCCACTGGTCTACCATTACAGCAACAGCCCTATATAGTATAATGCAAAAAGTACTCGGTAGTATTTGTGTACAGAATAATATTTCTCTTTCAGATATCTTGTGTTTTGAGGCACTTGTTACAATTAGGCATTTTCTGTTGATTCTGCACAGGGGGGAAAATACTGTTATAGAGATGATGTTTGGTACATGTTACAAATTTTGTGGTTATTGCCTGTCCACAAATGTTAAGTAGACAATTATTCCTTATTAGTATAAAAAACAAACTTCAGTTGTTCAAAATATTAGTATAGTAGTTAACCATGATTAACCCAGTTGGATTCACAATCAGAAAAATTCATAAACCTTGGGTCTAAAAATCACAGTGCTTTAATTCATAGTTGAAACTATTCTAAACTATATTAGAATACAGAGTAACAGAGTTGGAAGAGACCTTCTACCCCAACTCCCTGCCCAGTCAGGGCATACCATTGCAGGCAAATGTTAGTCCAGTCTCTTCTTAAAAACTTCCAGTATTGGAGCACCCACAAAGTCTGGAGGCAAATTAATTGTTCTAATTTTTAATTGTTCCATTGATTAATTGTTCTAATTGTCAGGAAAAATCTCCTTAGTTCTAGGATGCTTCTCTCCTTGATTAGCTTATTACTTTCCACCCATTGCTTCTTGTTCTGCCTTTTTGTAAATAAGTGTGGCAGCCCTTCAAATATTGGAAATATCATGTTACCCCTGGTCCTTTTCATTAAACTAGACATACCCAATTCTTGCAACCTTTCTTCATATGTTTTAGCCCCCTAATTATCTTTGTCATTTTTCTCTGTACTCTTTATAGAGTCTCAACATCTTTTTTACATCGTAGAGATCAAAACTGGGTGCAGCATTCCAAGTATTCTCTTACCAAGCATGATAAAGTGGTATTGGCACTTCATGTGGTATCCCTCTGTTAATACAGCCTAGGACTGCATTGGCTGTTTTGGCAGCTGCAGCACATTGCTGGCTAATATTTAAATATTTTTCAGTAGGACTCCATTAGCTAGCTGTGAACTTGGAATTATAATTTCTTACCTAAATTATCATCATGGAGTCATGTTGGCCTGATTCACAACCATCTGTTTAAACACCATTTGTCCAATTTGCCATTAAAAATGCTAAAAGTCAGAATCAAGCCAACCATATTATAGCTTAATTTAATTGATTATTGTTTGGTAATTATTGAGAGGTCAACATTTATGAAAATTATGAACGCTTTGCCTTTTATTTATGAAATTAGTGCAATACTTCAGATGAGTATCATATGAGTATGTACAGATGAGAATACTACATGTATGCAATGACATAAAAATGTGAATTTTTCTAACTTTAATGTGATTAAATGTGTACACATGGCCAGCTTAGAGTGAAACTTGTTGATACAAATCAGTTATTAGTGAAAGCTAGCAGTACTCAATGCATGCTTAATATGATACTAGTTTTCTGAAATTAAAACCTTAAGTGAAACCAAATATCTTGTTGCTGGTTCTTTTCTTCTACCTTTCCCAACATTCTTCAGAGAGCTAGTTGTTCATAAAATGTGTCCAAAGTAGAATAATTTACATATAATAATTTTCATTGCATTACGTTTCAGCTAGCTATTGACCAAATTTCATGGTTTACTTTAAATTTGCTTTATTGGATTGCCAAAATTGCTGGATCCACAAGTGTAAAAACCATTGTGTAATTTATTGGTTTTTGGCTTTGGGCTGAAAATTGGCTACTTGTGCTTTGTTTAGGAACCACTGGGCTAAAGCAAATATCTTTATATCTGTCGATCATATTGGCAATCCTATTTTTATCAACAGCCGTACGAAAAAGTGCTGCTGAGTTTTGTCTAAACTCAAACCCTTCGATTTTGAAGCCATGATGTTCTTTTTCTGCCTGGACCTCGTTTGCTTTCAATCTTTCCCTGCAGGATTGAGTGAACTATGCCTTATTTTTCCGAGTGTCGTATCACATGTCTGAAATATTTTAACTTTCGCTTTTTTATGGTTTTGATGATTTCCCTTGGCTTTCAAAGGCGGCTTATCACTTCATTTCTGATTTTGTCAACCCAGCTTATATGTAACAGCCGTCTGTAAATCCATATTTCAAATGCTTCTAGTCTCTTCAGGTGGCTTTCTGTCAGAGACCAATTCTCTACTCAGAATATAGTTTAGCATAATGCATGAACTCAGTTACTATGTCTGTACATAATGTCAAGCCATTAAAACCAGAGTTTATAAATTGGACTCACATACTGAGCTAAGATAGCATAGGACTGAACCATATTATGGTTTCCATGATGGAAGAATAAGCATTACTTTCCCCATTATTTGCTGCATTCTTAAACTGCTAGATTGGTTGAGTTTTCAGTAATTTCAGATCTTACTGTAGTCCACAAGTTATTAATTAAATGATGGAAGTCTGCGATAATAAAATGAAATTTCTCTTTTAGCAGATTGGGCTTAAAATTAGAGATAGACTCTGCTGAAAAACGGTAAAAGTACGTTCAAACTGAGAAAAGTCACCCTGATATTGTGAATTAGTGGTCAAGGTACTAGGTTTAATAGGTAGCAGTAGGGTACAAATGAAATTGTCATTTGGACACTGCAGCTTAATTCCTCCTCTTCTTTAAGACTGGGATCTGGTTGGGCAGCGAGCTATTAACGCTATGAGAGATGTACCATATTGAAGGCTGGTGCTCTTGTTTATGAAGGGGAATATGTATGGCCCGCTTGCATAGCTATGCATGACAACATGAAGTTCTTATCTACAGTGGATATTCCATAGAGTAATGGCACTTGCTTTTAACACACTCACTAAAAACCATTGTTTGTCTTAATGATCAGTTGTGCTCTATTTGACCACACATTCTTTCACCCTGCAGCCTGGAATTAGCATTTCCTGTGAAATGAAAAGTAAATTTGGTTAATTTTACAGTTAGAAAAAAAACCCCATCTGTTTCCCATTGAAAATAGAGCAAATTGTAGAAGCTTAATAGAGAAGTTAAAGTACTGTAGAATTGCTGTATCTTTCCTTTATCCTCCATGCATGTTGGACTATAATTCCTTTATTCCATGGCCATTGGCCAAACAGATTTAGAAGCAGAATGATTAGGCTCCAACACAGTTGGGAAATAATAGTCTGTAGAATTGCCTATCTGAGCCCCATTGCCTATGACAATTAACTTTTAAGATAACATGACAAAATAGAGCAGTGACTTTCCTGTCTTAACACAAGGGGCTTTAGCAGTTTGTGCATACCTGACATTGTTGTTTTTAGAGATATTGTTCAGTAAGTATTAAGAATAAGTTTACTATATTTTGTGGCTTTGCAAATTTATGGCTGTTTTTCCCCCAGAATTTTTAAAGATCTTTAGCTATACTATATTACACAAGCCAGAAAGAGCTGAGAAAACATCTAGAAACCCCTGGCATCCTGGATACAAACTGTTTCAATTTCTTCCCTCAGGACATCTCTGTAGGACATTGCATGCCAAAATAACCAGACATAAAGACAGTTCCCGCTACCCCAGGCCATCACTCTGCTAAAGATATAATTCCCACAACACTGTCTTATGCCTAAGGATATCTAACCATATATCTTTCTTCTCATCTTTCAATTACCTACTCCTTATGATTATCACTTTGTTGGTTGTGTCTTATCTGTAATTGTATCTTACGATTTATCACTTTTTTGCTTGCATGTACACTGATAGCTTATGCACCAGAGACAAATTCCTTGTGTGCCTAGTCACATTTGACCAATAAAGAATATTCTATTCTATTTATGTTTAAAGAATGTTTTGACTGAGTAACACAGCTTTGATTTAACTCATATGGAATTAATAAGAAGTGGACCTTCAAATAGTTTGAGAGTTATCATCCAGCATTCTGTAGCCAGTTTTTCTCTTGGCTTTGTTGTTTTGTCTAGACCAGTGTTTCTTTAAGTAATGTGGATTGGCATGCTGGCTGAGGAATTGTGGGAGTTTAACTTGACTTAAACTTAAAGCTTTTACAGATATCTCTGCAAGATGTAAGCTGTTCAGAGTAAAGCCGCCTTTTTCAATTGACTGATGGTGAATTTGTGAATCCTTAATGGTGTTCAAGTGGTACTCCAATTGTTGTGGGATTGCACCCCAAGGCAGCTATTACTATTGGTGCTACCTTTGCTTTCTTTTGCCAAAGTCGTTTGATTTCTATTTGCAAGCCTTTATATTTTGTTATATTTCCCATTTCCTTGCAGAGATGGCACTTACTATCTGTTGCTGTCTTCTCAATTTTGGTTTTGTATGCATTTGTTCTTAAGCAGGGTGTCAAACTGGCGGCCCATGGGCCACATGCGTCACGGGTAGGTCACGCCTACCTCAGCTCCGCGAAGGGAATAAACATCACCATAAGTCATGCGATGGCAACGTGACACCACGAGTTTGACACCCATGTTCTTAAGGCTTGGTCTTGTGTAGCCAGAATTAGTGTCCTGCTTTTAGCCAATGCTTATTATTATCTACCTCCCCTGCTATTTTGAATGCCCTGGTCATGTAATGCTTTGGCTTCCCATGCCTCCATTCTGTTCTTCATTTGGTCTTATAGGGCTGTTTGGTTTCTCCAGTAGTCAGTAGGCCTTCCTGGTATACTAGCATCAGTGCATCCTTTTCACTATTCTAAGTGTTCTTCAACTATTCTTCCAATGCCCTTTTTTCCTCTTTAATCCATCTGATGTACTTGCAACTTTACATGCACACCCATTTTCCTTGGTAAGAAGAGTCTCAATGTTGCTGCGAGGATGAAGGGCATTATTTTTCCTGCTATTTATCCAAGGCCTTTAGTTCTGCTTGAGCCCACTCCTCTGTTGCAGCTGTGTATCTAATGACTGGAATTGCTCTGGTGTGGATTGCCTTAATGCTGAATTTGGACTTTTAAGATCTTCACTCTCTTGATATAGTCATTTCTCATCTTTTTTAAAAAAACTTAATTAGGCTTGATATTGTCAGCTTGAAGGATGCCCAGGTATTTATAGAGATTGCCTTGATCCTGACTCTTGATGTCATTTCCATAGGGCACCTTGATTTCGTCAATTTTCACTGTTTTCCCCATTTGATGGTAAGAATATCTTGGCTGTATATATGGAGAGTGTTGAACAGCGATTCTGTTTTAGATGGTGTTTTTCATATAGCTTCAGACTGTCCATGTAAAGGAGTGGGATAGCCTGGCAGATGCTTTTGATGTTTGATAAACATGAACTGAGTTATTCAGTATTGTTAACAGAGGAATCCGTGCAACGACAAATAGTAGTGGCGATAGTGTGTCCCTTTGGAAGATTCCTCTCTTGACATTAACCTCTCCCATTGACCAGCAACTTTGTCTTCCATTGTGCCATTGAACTTTGCACTGACTCCTGCTATTTCTAGGCACTTGATTATCCAATCTTGTGGTAGGGAGTTGAATGCCTTCCTGTAATCAATCCATCCTACATTCTTGGTCTCCCTACTCTTGCAGTTTTCCAGAATCATCTTGTCAATTAGGAATTGATCTTCTATTCCTCTGCTATGGGTTCTTTTCTTCTCCAGTGGAAAGAACTTATTTTTAGGGGTGCCAAACTGGCGGCCTGCATCACGCAATCCACGGCGCCCACCCCAGCTCTGCGAAGGGGAAGAACATCGCATGACGGCAACATGATGCCACAAGTTTGACACCTCTATGAACTAGATGCTGTTGGAGTGCATCAGCTACCACACCAGTTAGCAATTCAAACGTTGTTGATAAGCAAGTAATTGGCCTGTAGTTGTCTGGTGCTGCCCCTTTTTTGGGATCTTTTGTTATCAGGCAGGTTGTGCCAAATGTTAGCCACTCTTCAATTTCACCTTCTTGCAGTATGTTGTTAAACTGCTTGGCAAAGCATGGGTGTACACTAGTCAGATGTTTCAACCAAAATCCATGCAATTCATTTTTATCTAGTGCTTTTATTAGGTTTATATTCTATCTTTATTTAGTACAATTCAAGGTGGTACATATAAGTGCTTCATTATTGTTCTCACAAGTATCTTGTTCTTGATTTAGAGGCTGAAAGGTAAACAATTTTAGTTCTTTAGTATATTAAACCTGAGCAAAATGGCACACTTGGGATCAGTTCTAAGACTTTCTGACATGCTATTCTTTGTGCAACCTTATAATTTGACTTGTGTTGCTTTGCAATTAATTTGTTGCTTGGTTTTGTGACTTTAAAAATATCTTGACCTATTTAAATCATGTTTGCCTTGTATTTGTGGCTGAAAATATAATCTGATTAACCTAGTCAAACTGCTAGTGACTAATTTCTGATTTTATGGTAAAAGTATGTTGCATTTTGTAGTAAAAAGCTGGTGTGACTAAAGAAATTTATGATCAAGATCAAAGGATTTTTCTTTTAAAATCTGAGCAAGTAAAATGTTTATCTTCTACTTAAGTGATTTAATTTTTTGCATAATAATAAAATAAATTAGCTTTAATCAATGGAATTTAACTCATTTTTTGCCTGCTCATTTCAAAGGATATAAATTCACTTAATAAGATAAAGTGTTCCTTTGTTAGTTTCTAGTTTTCTTTATATTGTGGATAAGAAGTAAGGTGAGCTCAGGCTATGTTCTTGTGTGGTAAGAAATGTTGAGCAAAATTAACTCAATCCGATTATTAACAAACTTATTCAAGAAGTTAAATATATGGAAAGATACTTAATCATCAGATATGTTGAGGATTGCAGAAATAGTAAATAAATGAAAATATATTAAAACAAGGTGCAAGTTCATTTCATAAGCAATGCAAAACCTGTATCATGAGAAAGAAGAAACTTGATCATGATTGGTCAAGTGGTTAATGATGGTGAGTAGTAATAGCTTTTTGTAGTAGGTTTTTGGACAATTCATGGGTAGTTTGCTTTTTCTCTTAGACTTCTAACTAAATGTCAGGATGGATTCAAAAATGTTTCAGTGGATTTTTAAATGCATGGTAAAATAATATGGTGGGTTTGTTAATTAATAAGTCTGAAAATAAGATTGAAATTGTTTTGAGTTACCAGTATTCCAAAATGATAAACTGAGATTTGAGAAATGTATATGTTGGTTGTTCATTTACGCAGAAAAGTCCTTTAGCACAATAACCATATTCATGCAAAATGATTTGAAAAGAATTCTCATTTCTTATTCAGTATGGTGGACCTATGTACAGTGGCTGATTTGTTCTCACTTGGCTTCTTCTGTCAGAGGGTGCAGCTACAATGGCTAAAAACTTTCCAGGGAGAAAAAAAATGAAAGTTGCATTCTAGAAAGGGCTTCAGGCATTCCGCTCCCAGACAAACCAGTAATAATTGGAAACCAGTGTTAGACGTTAGCATTAGACTCTAACTTGGTGGTAAGTAACTTCAAAGTACAGAGGGTCCTTGCTTACCAATCATTTGTTTAGCGACTGCTCAAAGTTACAATGGTCCAATGAAAAAATAACTATGGACCATTTATGACCTTCACAGTGCTCCTCAATCATTTTATTGCCATTACAGTCAGTATGTGTTGTCTTGTGCCTGACCTGTAGGTTCCCCCCCCCTTGCACATTGAAAGCAATGCAACCATGCCTATAGCCTGGGGCTGAGGGCTGCAGACACATTATGCACACAGCTTACACTACTCTCTTGAAATCTTCTGTGTTTGCTCTACAAGGGGTTGGGGAAGCAAGTGATTTCTGTCTGCCTTACCTGCAAAGTGGAGTGATTGGAGAGGAAGAGATTTCAAGAGAGTAAGCTGTTTGCTTTTCCACAGATCAAAAGGAATTGCTCACATTTGCACCGGGAAAGGAGAGAAATAAATGAGATTGTCTACAGAAATGGTTTTTTTTTTCCTTCCACATCCCCCATACAGAATGGAGTGATTGGAGAGAAAGAGATTTCAAGAGAGTGCTGTAATGTGTTTATTCAGCACTCCTGCCGTTCCCAGCCCAGGCTGCAGTGTGACTACATTGCTTTCTATGTATAGAAGACAGTAGGCAGGCATTAGAGCATTCCCAAAGGGTGAGGGATTAGAAGAAAGAAGAAGAAGAAGATGTGAAACTGGCTAGTCTTGTCTCTTTTCATCCAGAAAATACAGGTACCGTATATGCCGGCGTATAAGACGACCCCCAACATTTCCACTCAAAATATAGTTTGTTATATACTCGCCCCCTCTTCCGCACGCCTTCCACTTTTGCTTCTTTTTTTTTTTTTTTTGAGGCACTTTTGTGCACCGTGGAAAGCGATCCGTGAAGCCGAAAGGAGCAGCCAGCCTTCTCCCAGCTCCCAAGGAAGCGAGGCTCGCACCGCCCGGGCTCCGCTGAGGTATCCGGCTGGGGCTGTCAGGAGTTGTTACCGCTGGCGCGGCTCACGCGCAGTTCCAGTCGCGTTGCCTCAGGAAGGGAAAAGCAAAAGGAAGAGCCGCGGCGGCGCTTTGCAATGGCAGCAGCGGCCCTGGTTTTGCCTTTCCCTTCCCGGAGGCAACGCGGGACTGAGCTGCGCCAGCGGTAACAACTCCTGACAGCCCCAGCCGGATACCTCAGCGGAGCTCGGGCGGTGCGAGCCTCGGTTCCTTGGGAGCTGGGAGAAGGCTGGCTGCTCCTTTCGGCTTCACGGGATTCGTTTCCACGGTGCGCAAAGTGCCTCAGCCGCTGGCAGCCGCAGTGCTTCCCAATTACTATTTGCCGGCGTATAAGGCGACCCGGCATATAAGACGACCCCCAATTGGAGGCATGTTTTCAGGGCAAAAAGTCGTCTTATACGCCGGCAAATACGGTAGTCCTCGACTTACAACAGTTCATTTTGTGACTGTTCAAACTTACAACAGCACTAAAAAAAGTGACATAACCGTTTTTCACACTTATAACCATTGCAGCATCCCCATGGTCATGTGATTTACATTCGGATGCTTGGCAAGTGACTCGCATTTATGACTGTTGCAGTGTCCTGGGGTCACGTGATCCTCTTTTGCAAACTTCTGACAAGCAAAGTCAAAGGGGAAACCAGGTTCATTTAACAAGCTTGTTACTAACTTAACAACTGTGGCAAGAAAAGTCATAAAATGGGGTAAAGTTCACTTAGCAAATGTCTCACTTAAGCAATAAAAATTTTGGACTCAATTGTGGTCATAAGTTGAGGAATACCTGTACAGTCATGGTCACCTGCTTTTCTAGCTAGTGGAAATGCTTAGCAGTACAATTGTGGTTCCAATTGGGGTTGTTAACTCAGTACAGTGGAACCTTAGGTCACAAACACTTCTGTTCACGACCAAATCGGGTGACGACCAAAAATTTCGGGAAATTGTTGCTTCTGGTCACGAACAGATCCTCGGGTGCCGATCAAATACAGCCACAGCGATTTTCCCTGCTGCGGTGATTTCCCCTTCTGCACAATTTTTTTTGTCTGCGCATGCACAGTCAGTCTTGTTTCCGGTCACGACCAAATCGGGTTGCGACCGAAGTCCTGGAACATATTACAGTCATGACCCAAGGTTCCACTCTATCATATTTAATTAGATGTGATGACCCAGGGTGGGATACAAAACAAACACAGTCACAGAAAACAGGTGAAGCCCCTTTCATTCCTTCAGCTTGCTTCCAAGTTCAGAATATCTTTGATGGAAGACCAAAGAAAACTCCCACACAGTTACATGAAGAAGGAAAAAAGCAACAGAAACCAGGCAAGATCAGGGCTGGAGGATGTCCAAGATAATACACACTGGGAAGGACGCCAAACTCAGGAGAGTTAAAAACGAGAGATATTTACACGCTTTGTTTCCAGCATTTGCCAGTACGCAAGTCCAAACTCTTATTCAGTTGTCACACCTGCATCCCATGAAGAGGATCAAGGCCTTCCCCTCCTGAGCAGACCACGTCTTTCCCTTATCCTCTCCTCCCTGTGTGACCTAGGATGGAGAGGGGATGGGCCTGGGTCCTCCTCTGACTGCCCAGCCGGCCTCTGCCCTTCCCCAGCCTCCTCCACAACCTCCGGAGCCATACTTCCACTCCCTGTCGGCTGTTCCTCCTCTCCCTCAGAGTCAGTCTCCGCCAGGGGCATGACATAGGATCACTGACCAGTGGCTTGATGGGAAGTGGCAAACCAGGCATTGTTTTTTTCTGATCAGTTTTTTTTTTAATTGGAAAGAACTAAGCAGAATCAGTAGGACAACATAAACTAGTATACTTTAAAGCAGGGGTGTCCAACCTTGGCAACTTTAAGCCTGGAGGACTTCAACTCCCAGAATTCCCCAGCCAGCAAAGCTGGCTGGGGAATTCTGGGAGTTGAAGTCCTCCAGGCTTAAAGTTGCCAAGGTTGGACACCCCTGCTTTAAGCCATTATGCCAGATATATTTCACCTGATAAAGGAGGAGAGACCCTACTTTTTCAGTAACCTCCCTCCCCGCCCCCCAGCTTTAAATTATTTATCATATATTTATGGCCACCCATCTCACCTGATGCGACGCTGAATGGTGTACAAACAATGATACTCACGGACTCCTAACTCATTGCAGAGCCAGAGACAGTGAGTCCTTGGAATGGAATGTGTGGGTGACCTTGGGGAAGGAGGGAAAGAGAGGCTGCCTGGGAAATAATCAGAGAAGAAAGGCAGGAGCCCCAGTGACTTCACAGTCAAAGGAAGAAACTGGGGAATGACCTGCCATAAAGGATCAGGCAGTTAAACATAGCTGGGGGAAGTTTGTACTTTCAAACTTGCAACATTCTGTTAATGCAGCCTTCCAGGAAACTGGAATTAACTCATTTGGTCATGTTTCCTTTCTGCTTTACCTGGGAGGACTAACAATTATAGCCCTGCCTTAAGGATAAAGCCAGCTGGGCGACCTTGGGCCAATCACTTTCTCCCACCTCTAGGAAGGAGGCGAAGGCAAACGACTTCTGGAAAACTTTCCAAAAAAGCTGCAGTCCAGGCAGCCTTTGAGCATTGGGCACAGTTGAATGCAAGAAAAAAAAGCTGATGGTTTGCCTTTGGACTTTTTTTTTTTTCATTATTCTTGATAAATAATTCAACAGGTATGAAGGATATAAGTTGAGACACTTTGATTGCTTTCATACAACGAGACTGAAATGCCAGCTATAGCTCTGAAACAATGCACATATTGTACATATAAGAAAACAGAAGTACAATTCATTTCAGTAGCTCTTAATTCCAACTAATTTGCAACTAATTTCAGAGCTCTTAAAATACTAAAATATACATTATAAAATATATTTTAATGCCAAATTATGTTTCATAAGTACATCGTATTTTAGGAGCTGATCTAAAGATTTATAGTGTGGTTCTTGGAAGCAAGGATATCAAAATCTGTAGAAAGAAGAAGGGAGCTTCAAAGCAAAAAGTAGCCTGAATTTTAGACAATAGAACAGTGGATAATCTCTCGTTTTGATTAAAGAGCAGTGCTGGAGAAGGTTATTTAATGCTTCCTTTTTTGAAGAAAAAGGCTACCTTTATTCCTCTCTGGGTGGTACAGAAGCAATACAGGAAGTTCATTTGGAAAGACTGCTGTTTTAATTCAGCATAAGCAAATTATGCTGTGATCTAAAGGGAAGAAAAATAGGAAGTCCATTCTTGTTTCTCCCATGTCACATGTTCTTTGACTCTGAAAAGATGTCAAAAAATGAGTGGTGTTATACTTGAACGCCATTTCTCCTTGTAAGCGAGACAGGTCAGGAGTGGGTTGCTCTTGTCCTAGCCGCTTGGACAAAAGGCTGCCTAAAAGGCTGATTAGCCTAGCTCCGCCCACTCTGGGTGGCTCCTCCCAGATTTCAGCAAATGCGTCACAACAGACAGGACTGCCTCTGAAAAAGACAAACAGAGACCGTTATTGGGTCCCCCCTCCCATCAGCCCCCATTATGGACCAGTTCCATTAGGGTGGGGCTGACCTGTCTCGCTTACAAGGAGAAATGGCGTTCAGGTATACCAGCGCCCATTCTCCCTTGTAAGGCTACAACAGGTCAGGAATGGGACATACCAAAGCTGGATTGTCCTCGGGAGGATTTAAGACTGGTCCTGGTCTAGGTGACTGAGTATTGAGAGGGGTGGCAAACAAATCCACCACCGGGAGAATCTCTGGGTGATTTGGAGGAACAGGGAAGGGTGTAGCTTCCATTCCGTGTGGTCTTTAGTAGCTCTGCTGAGCCAAGTCAGCCTGCACATTATCTGAGCCAGAGATATGCTCAGCCCGAATGGACAGGAGGAACTGCTCTGCCCATCTACCCAAAACCTCTGCTTCTAACATAAGGGATTTGGACCTCGTGCCCCCCTGTCTGTTAATATGGGCTTTGGTGGTTACATTGTCAGTCAAGACAAGGACATTTGAGCCAGAGATGTGGTGACTAAATTTTCTGAGGGCTAATCGGACAGCCCTAAGCTCCAGCCAATTGATATTGTGTGCTTGTTCCTCAGTTGACCAGATGCCCGAGCCATGTGAGAACCTAGATAAGCTCCCCAACTGGATAAGGAGACATCAGTCGTGAGAATGAGTCTGTCCTCCACCTTGAAGGAGTGACCCTTAGAAATGGCTCTGGAGAGCTACCATAGCAAGGAATGCTTAGGAACCTTAACCTTAACCTTAACCTTAATTAAGGAGTGACTCTTACCGGTCTTCTGATGAGGCAAGTGGAACCACTGGAGGCCCTGGCATGGAGCCTGGCCCAGGGAACAATACCAGTACATAAAATCATGTTACTTAAAAGTTGGGAGAAATGAACTAAAGGAGTGGAGCTCTCTCTCATAATGCTCTTTACAAGCAACTGCAGGCTGTCTTGTCTTTCCTGTGAAAGGGAAACCTGACAACCCCGGGTGTCAATAGTGGCTCCCAAATGAAGCAGACGAGTGGAAGGATTAAACTGGCTCTTTTTAATATTAATGGAAAAATCAAGATCCTGCAATACTGAAATGGTGGTCTGCAGGTCCCTCTGAGCCCTTTGAAAAAAAGAAGATAGAACCAAAATCGTCCAGATAACATTGCAGACGCACCAGGAAGGAACGTAGGTGCGCTGATAGGTAAGCCAAAACTTTGGTGAACACTCTAGGGGTGGAAGACAACTCAAAGGGAAGGGCCCTGTATTGGAAAGGCTGCCCCTGATAACAAAGCCTTAAGAAACATCTATGTGAATAACAGATTGGAATGTGTAAATAAGCTTCTGTCAGATCTATGGAAGTCCCCCTGCCTAATGCTCTCCAGAATAGTCTGGAGAGAATGCATTTTGAAACGCCTGTAAACTATAAATTTATTGAGCCTTTTCAGGTCAAGAATTGCCCTCCACCCCCCAAGGCCTTGGGGATGACAAAGAGTCTGGAATAAAACCCCGCCCCCCGCTGGTCCTCTGGGACCTCTTGGATGGCTCTGAGCTCCAGCAAGTGCTGGATAGCTGATTCCATGAGCCCCCTTCTCACCTTATCCCTAGAAATAGGGCAGGAGATGAAAAACTTCAGAAGAGTGGAGTAGAACTCTAGTGAAAGACCCAATCTTACTGAATTTAACACCCAGGCGTCTGTGTAATCTCTACCCATTTGTTAGCAAACCTAGCTAACTGACCACCAATGGGGAAAGTCTAAGACAAATTAGTGTTGGCGACGGAACGGGTGACTTTCTCCTCCTCGAAAGGGCTGTTTGTCCGAGAATTGCTGTCTGCCCATGCCTGAACGATCTGGAGAAGGCTCAGGATGTTGATAGGAGGCCTTGGCTGAATGCTGGAAGCCAGATCCAGAATCCTCCCAGAAAGACAGGCGCCTGAAGTAAGGGGCAAGTCAATCCTCTGCCCTCTTGTACAGTGATAGAAGCACCTTCCTCTTATCCTTGGTTTTGACCAGGAACGGTTCTAAAGCTTCCCCAAAAAGCTTGTCCCTGCGCACAGGGGTCGATGCTAGCTTCCACTTCCTCCTTCCATCAGCCTGCCAATTACGCAACCAACACATGCGTCTGGTGATAGCTTTGGTGGCAAACTTGGCCCTGTGAAAAGTGGCATATGCTGTGAATTCAGTTGCCACCACAGTCTTATTGAGATCCTGATAGGTATGGATGTCCATGCAGGAATTCTCTCTCGTAGTTGCTTCAACCATTTTAGTGACATTCTGGTGAAGAACAAGGCTGCTGTAAATGCCTTGACTGCCCAGGCAGCCACCTGGTGTGATCTCTGGAGAGACTGTTCGATCCGCTTTTCCTTGGCCTTGAGGGACGTCCTCTGGATCAGAAAGAGCTGAAGAGGTGGAGGCCAATGCTGAAACAGGTACGTCCACCATGGGCACTTGAAGGCTATTTGTGAGCTCTGAACCAACATTGAAAAATCTGTGGTCCGAAGACAAGGAATTGGGCCCTGTGGCTGGAGACTCCAGCTGCTTCTGAACGACCTTCAGAAAAAGTCTAGAAGATGGGACCACCTCCTTACTCACCGTCAGTTCATTGAAGAGAACATCCTACTCCATGGGAGGCTGAACAGCGACCTCATCATCTGCATCCTTCAGACTGGCCGTGTTCCTGGTTTTGAATAGCAAAGGGGTGAATAATATATGCTTGAAACAACCCGTGAACACTGGGATCTCAGGAGAAACACCCTCATCCTCAGACATATCAGACTCTATCTTGTCAAAGAATGCTCTATCAATCAAAGACTGCTCAGCAGCCAGAGATGGAGCATAGGCCGATACAGAAGGAGACGCATGTTCCTGAATGAAGGAACCCCTTTCTGACAGTAGAGCCTCTTGATCCCGGGAAGGTCTCACTGAAACCTCAGATGCCACTGAAGAATGATGGGCAAACCTACGGATACCTTCAGAGATACCCTTCCTGATAGCAGCTAGGACAAGAGCAACCCACTCCTGACCTGTCGTGGTCTTACAAGGGAGAAGAAGGTAATACATACACATTTCCCCATAACTTCATCAAGACGATTCCAAGTTCTTTATCAAAAGATGCTTCCAAGGAAGTGATGCATTGTGGCTCAGGAAGGTTTGGGCTTCTTCATGCAGAAGCAGTGGTTGTACTTTTATTTATGCATTCTATTGATACGATGTTTGTCTTATTGTCTCGAATTATTCTGGGTGGCTTATAGTATAAAATTATATATATATATATATATAAAAGTGTTAAAATTAAATTTAATAAGTAAAAGGTTAGAACCAACTTCACAGAAAATACTGGACTGGACATTTGTCTCTCACTCCATCAACCATCTCCAGCAGAGGACACCCCCTGGGGCCCCCAAGCTAACTGGCAGAGCCAAATTTTAAGGCTTCTCCAGAGGGTCAGAAAGGTGGAAGCGGGTCTCTCCTCAGGAGGCAAGAAGTTCCAGAGGGTGGGGGCCACAGCAAAAAAGGCTCCTTGATCCCATTAGCTGAAATGTTGAACGATTCATTTGCATATATCAGTTCTCTCTTGGCATTTGCTTATGGTTCTTACTCTTCTGCTTTTTAAGGGAGCATGTTCACTTGCATTGCTCTTTCTTTCATTGTATCTGTTAATGTGCAATTTCATTTGTCTTCATGAATTCACACTGATTGATTGAATAATTATAGGCCATAAAGGTGTTTTTGTTTCCTAGCAAGGCAGTGAGTTAATGAGTTCAAAGTAAGACCATTTGAGCCTGGTCACTTGTGCCTCAAATGAGAACTCTGTGTTGGATTGTTTGTTTTCTTGGCCCTCCATGATATTCTCAGAATCTTCTACAAAACCAAAGTCCAAAGGCAAACTCTTAGTATCTTGCTTCTTCAGAGTACAACCTTCACTTCCATTGAGTGTTACATGGGATGTCTTGGCTTATAAAGTTCTGATCTTTATAGGTATCCAGAAGTGATGACATTTAGTTGGTCTTCTTATATTTAGAAATTTAACTTTAGTCCTATTTTTTCACTATGTTCTTTGGCTTTTAGTATTAGGATTTTATAGATCCTTTGTGGTGCCATTAGCCCAGGGGTGGGCAAACTTTTTGGCTCGGGGGCCGCATTGACTTTTAAAATTTGACAGACGGGCCGGGTCAGCACAAGATTTTTTGGAAATCGCCCCCCCACCCTTTCCCCCCTCTTCTCCTCCTTCCCTCCCCTCGGAGGCCCCCTGAGTCAGGAGTTGCTACCACCGGCGCGGCTCCACGCGGCTCCAGTCCCGCGTTGCCTCGGGAAGGAAAGGCAAAAAGGAAGAGCCGCGGCGGTGCTTTGCAACGAGAGCAGCGGCACCGGAGGCTCAGGCTCAGCGGCTCCTGGTTTTGCCTTTTCCTTCCCAAGGCAACGCGGGACTGGAGCCGCGCGGAGCTGCGCCGGCGGTAGCAACTCCTGACAGCCCCAGCCGGACACCTGAGCGGAGCCTGGGCAGAACTGCCTGTTGCTGCTGCCGGAGCACCGCCGGGTCGCCTCCTCCAAGCAGCCCGCCCGCCGGGCTTCCCCTCTGCCGCGCGGCTCGGGGCCAGGCGCGAGCGCCCGCGAGTTAAAAGGAAGCCAAAAGTTGCTGGGAAGTTGCTCGGGTTTCCGGGGCTTCCAGGCTTAAACTTTGCACAGGCAAAGTTTGCAGGCGGGAGCGTCTTCCCGCCGAGGAGTGGGAAGGGTTCCGCCCGGCGGGCGGGTGGGTGGGCTGCTTGGAGGAGGTGACCCAGCGGTGCTCCGGGTTTCCCCTCCGCCGCCGGCTCGGGGCCAGGCGCAAGCGCCTGCGAGGAAAAAGGAAGCCGCAAGTTGCTGGGAAGTTGCTCGGGTGCTGGGAGCAGGCTTTTAAAGTGCCGCCCGAGCAGGACTGCCGAGCTGGGGGAAACGGGGCACCAAGGCAGGGCAAGGCTCCACCAGCAGCGGCCTAGCTTTAGGTGGCTCCAAGCAGCCCGCTCCAAGCAGCCCGCCCGCCCGCCGGGCGGAACCCTTCCCGCTCCTCGGCCGGAAGACGCTCCCGCCTGCAAATTTTGCCTTTGCAAAGTTTAAGCCTGGAAGCCCCGGAAAAAAAAGGGGGATCGGCGGGGACTCACCTTCGGAGAGGTCGCACTCGAAGGTGATTTCGAACTCCCAGCCGAGGCCTTTGCAAAGATCTTCTTTTCTTTCCTACCCCAAGAGCGCTCCGCACTGTTTTGCAGCTTTGGGGGCCACGCGGCGCAGGGCAATACGCCACGCCCAGCGATTTTTTTTCAGGGGCGGGCCGGATTGGACAGACCAACGGGCCGGATGTGGCCTGCCGGCCGTAGTTTGCCCAACCCTGCATTAGCCAATGCAGCTTATTGAAGTTTCTTCCTCCAATTCTAAAACCAGATTTATTTTCTTCCAATCCACCTTCCCTTGATATGCACTATGCTCAGTATATATGGGTTAACTAAACATGGAGAGTGTATACAGTTTTGTTGGTCTCCTTTGCCATGTTTTGTCTATAATTTGGCTTTCTGACCTGTACGTACAATTCTCATGAGGACAGTGAAATGTTCTGGAATTATGACCACTTTTCACAGTTTGATGTGATCAACATAATCAAAGGCCTTTCTATAATCAGTAGGGTTATTTTTGATAATCATGAATGTTCTTGGATAAGCCTTTTTCATTTAGGACTGATTCCTGTGGTTCAAATAATGTTACAACAGACATGAAGCTGTGTTTCTCTTAACATGGCTCAGGATCTGGCCCTTATGAAAACAGGGTGTCTACTCTTGTCCATTTATTTTGGTAAATTTCCTTGGTAAAGGAAACAAAAATAACATAAAATACTCCTTTCTCCATGCTTTTTTTGGGAGGTCACGTCTGCAGCTCTGAGACAGGATACCACTGTTGAGCATGAAAAAAGAACGGAATTGAAGTTTTCCTGGTCAGTAGTTTTTTCCAGTGCTTTTACTAAATAATTAAGAAATATTGAGATTTTTCCTGTTTTGGAGAGATTAAGCTTGCCTAAAAAAGGATGTGTGTGGGAAAAGAACCACATGCTTTCTGAAAACTTCCAACTCCTTGCACTGCATTTTACAAAGGAGATTATTTATAATTAATATTAGTGATAATAAGATAGGCCTGTTCCGTATCCGTCTTGAATTTATGTGTGTGGAGATGTTATAAAGTAAAAATGATGTGTTGCATTGGCCTTTTTCTGTTTCTTGGATTTTCGGTCACACAAGAAACATAACCGTAAAGTCAATATGATTAAAATTAGCAGAAAACTATATAATTAAAATTTATTAACACTTAACATTCAGGAATTTTAACTCCCAGTTGAAAGAAGGCAGTTTCTACCGGTTTCCTAACACACACACACACACACACACACACACACACACACACACACACACACTATGTCTCTATGTCTCTCTCTCTCTCTCTCTCTCTGTGTGTGTGTGTGTGTGTGTGTGTGTAGCACAACTTCCTGAGACGAGTATTCCATAGCCTGAGAGTTACACTGGAGAAGGCTATCTATCAGGCAGCCGGTAGGCAAGAGGGGCATTTACCAATGGATTTCTGCTTATTTCACCTGGGTAGGTTAATCGGAAGAAGAGGTGTTCATTATATATGTGGGCCCTAAGCTGTTTAGGATTTTAAAGGTCAATGCCAGTGCTTCAAATTTTGTCCAATAGACAGTAAATAGTGCAAGTTTTTCAGGACAGGTACTGTGTGACTCTTGTAGTTTGGTACCAGCTAGCAACCTGCATTTTATCTGACTTGGAAGTTTGAATACTTTTCAAAGCTAGCCTCATAAAGAGTTCATTCCTCAAGTTGACAGAGGCTGTAACAGACTTGCGAATAAACATCTGCAAGTCTAACCAGTTTACGAAAGGTGGCAATTGGCTGATAGTTTTGAAAACACACAGTTCATCACAGAATTCTACAGATCCAGTGAAAATTAAGGTTGAGGAACAATTCCTAACTGCAGATGTCAAATATGTGGCCCATGGACTTCATGTGGCCTACAACTTCCTGAGGGTGGCCCAAATCAGCTTAAAATGCAACTCAGTCAGGCTTGGCTCCATTCAAAATCCAAGAAAGAAAACCTTAAGACTGCATTGTTATAGAGAAAAGGACTTTTACTGAATATGAAGTGGTAGCAACAGAAGAAATAGAAGTTCTGAAGCAAAAGGCGCAGACATTACATCTAAAAAATTATCCCATGTTCTCACCCCAACAGTTCAAACTGGACATCCAATCTGAGGTGTGTATAATGTCATGTGGGTACATCTTCAGGTGGCGTCTCACACATCTGGTATGCCAAGACGGTTGACCTTGGCCTAGAATAGAATAGATTAAGTTGATTAAATGCATTGATTGAATAGAATATTATCTGTGTTTTATTGTATGTTACTTTGTTAAATATTTCTCAGATTGTCAGTCTCCAAGATTTCTGCTTGACTCTTTCCAGCTACCATAGAACTTGGGGGGCGAATGGTTGGGCCTCATGGGGGAAGGGTGCTGGAGGTTGAAGTTGTATGAATTGTAAAAGTTGGAATGCTTATTTGCTTACTGCGCAAATGCAGCCACTTATCTTTTCAATGCATGTAATCATCTTTGTTGCTCCTCATTGCAATTTTTCCAAATATTTCTCAACATCTTTTTAGTAATGTGGTGACCAAAACTGGATACAGTATTCCAGGTGTGGCCTCACTAAAGCTTTATAAAGTGGTACTAATACTGATTTTGATTCTATGTCTCTGTTCAGTAGTGGGATTCAAAAACTTTTACTACCAGTTCTGTAGGCGTGGCATGGTGGGCGTGGCCATGTGACTGGGTGGGCGTGGCTTTCTCTCTTTTTTTTTTTGCAGCCCGCCCATTTTTGGGAGCTTCCTAGCCTCAGAAAAGCCTCTGGGGGGCGTTTTGCTCCCCTAAGGCTCCTCTGGGGCTCTGGAAGGCAAAAAATTGAAGGGGGGGCCTGAGCTCCTCCCTCCATTTTTTGCCGTCCTGGGCCTCAGCAAGGGGAATCCCGGCGCAGCTGATCAAATCTACAGCTGATTGTCAGGAGGGAAAAAAAGAAAAAAATACTTTAGGCGAATGTCAGGCAGGCGAGCGGGGTGAGCGAGCATCGGGCAGGAGGGTGACCGGGTGGGGGGGCGTGGCCAGCCAGAACTTACTACCGGTTCGGCGACCCACACCAAATTCTTGCTACCGGTTCGCCCGATCCAGTGCGAACCGGCTGACTACCACCACTGCATCTGTTTATACAACCAAGGATTGTATTTGCTTTTTTTGGCTGCCGCCACACACTAATAGCTCATATTTAAATGAATATCCACTAGGACTCAAGATCCCTCTCACACTTACTGTTTTTGAGCCAGATTTCACCTAATCTGTACTTGTACCTTTGGTTTTTCCTGCCTAAGTGTAAAACCTCATTTTTCTATACATTGAATTTTATTTTGTTAGATAGGGCCCATTGTTCAAGTCTGTCAAAATCCTTTTGGATCCTGAGTTTGTCTTCTGTGGTGTTGGCTATTCCTGCCAGCTTAGTGTCATCTGCAAATTTAATGAGTTCCCCTTCTATTCCCTCATCTAAGTCTTTTATGAAGATATTGAAGAGTGTTGGGCCTAAGATGGAACCTTGTGGTACCCCACTGTTTACTTCCCTCCATGTAGATTAAGGATGACTCATTGAGTATGGTTTGTCAGCAGTTACAAATCCATCTGGTGGGGATGCTACCTATCCCACATTTTTCTAGCTTAGCAAGAAATAGTATGTGGTCCACTTTGTCAAATGCCTTTCTGAGGTCTTAAGTATACACAGTATTTCACTGATCTACTAATTTAGTTACTTTGTCAAAGAATGAAATAAGATTGGTTCGGCATGATCTGTTTTTAACAAACCCATGCTGGCTTTTAGTTATAACTTTATTTATTTCTAGATGTTCACGGATATATTTTTTAATTATTTTTCCAGTATCTTCCCAGGTACTGATGTTAAGCTGATTGGTCTATAGTTTCTTGGTCTGCCTTTCTTTCCTTTTTTGAAGATGGGAACCACATCAGCTCTTTTCCAGTCCTCAGGTAATTCCAAGGTGCTCCAGGATCCTTGAAAGATACGGTTCAATGGTTCTGAGATAACATCTGCCAGTTCCTTCAGAACGCTGGGAGGTAATCCATCAGGACCCAAAGATTTATATTCATCAAGATCAGATAGGTGTTCTCTAACCATTTTCTTGCTTATTTTAATTTTAATTTTTAATCTGTCTTTTACAGTTATGTTTTAGGTAGGTTGGGCTATATTCCTTTTTGTGTGAAGTTTGATGCAAAAAATGAATTAAGCAGTTCTGCCTGTTATTTCCTTGCCATCTTCTCTTAAGTGGGCCTACTGGTTCCTTGACTTTTTTCTTATTTATATGTTGAAAGAAAATTTTTAAGATTATCTTTGACTTTTGTTGCAAGTCTTCGTTCATTTTGAGCCTTTGCTTTCCTAATTTCCAAACAGATTGAAATTTCCTCTTTTCAATTGTTGATTGTTAACTTCATAAAATTTTAAGTGTTTAATAATTAAAGTTGAAATCAACTTAGAATAACTTCAGAGAAGAAGGAAAGAAGGTGTAAACTGAAAGAGGGGGGCAATTTTTTCTTTTTTCTATTTTTTTTTTCTTTATTACAATTACAATGTTAAATTCGGAAAGAAAAAGAGAAGAAAGACATTTAGATTTAAACGCTTACAAACTATTGGGAGAAATGTGGTCCCACAAATAGAGGTAAACATCAACTCATAGGGCTGGACGAGATCTTGGAGATCTTCTAATCCAACCCCTTGCCCAAGGTCCTTATTCCATCCTGGACCAATGATTGTCCAAACTTTTCTTGAAAACTTTTAGCAATGGAGCACTAAGAACTCCGGGAGGCAGCTGTTCCATTGATTAAGGAAATCCTTCCCTATTTCCAGGTAGGATCTCCCTCTGACAAGCTTTCACCCATTGCTTCCTGTCTTGCCCTCAGGTGCTGTGGAGAATAAATCACCACACTCTTCCCTGTGACAGCCTTTCTAATGTTAGGAGACAGCTATGTTTTCCCTAAGCGTTTTCGTTGTTAGGCTAAACATACCTACTTCCCTTAGCTATTCATTGTACTATGCCACATTGTTCTATCTTACGAAGAAGTAGGTTGGGATCTACTTTGTCAAATGTTGAAGTCTACGTATGCTATATCCAAAGTGTTTCCTCTATCCAGTAATTTAGTCACTTTATCGAAGAAGGCGATAAGGCTTGTTTGGCATGACCTGCTTTTAAGAAACCCACGCTGGCTTCTAGTAATCAGTTTGTCCACTCTAGGCACTCACAAATCCGTTGCTTGATCATCTTTTCCCACATAGCCCAATCGTATGCCATGTAGGCCTTTATAGGCAACAACCAGCACCTTGAACCACATCCAGGAGCCTACTAGAATCAGAGCAGTGGCATTATATGGCTATGAAAGATGCAGAACCTGCCTGAACTGGATCAGTTACAGCTTCTGAATGCCCCTTATAAAGTATCTTACTTTGTAATATAGAGCATCTTAGAGCAATCCAAATGGAAGATGATTAAGGTAAGAGTTGCTGTGTGAGGTATGAGTTACTGTGAGCAAGGCTTCCTGGTTCAGAAATGGTGGGGCACAAGCTGAACCTGTGCAAAAGTCTCCTTAGCTGCAGCTGCCATCTGCTCTTGGAGTAGGAGCTGTAAGTCCAGGAGAAACCCCAAATTCCCCTTCAACTTCCCTGGGGAAAGTATCCCTAGGCAGAGTTAAGGGTGGGAAAAGAGGCCCCTTCCCCTCAGGCCAGCCAGTCTTCTCAAAATGCCATAATCCTCCATTGGACCCACACAGGCCCCAGACAATGGGAAAGGACCGTTTCAACTGGCCCAAAGTGGAAGTGTGCAACTGGGAGGAAACCCAGGTTTTGTAGTCCCTTCCTTTGTAAGTCAGCTGGTATTGCTACAATTTACTTTTTTATAACTTATAACCCTCTTTACGTTCCTCTGGATTGTAAACGAGCTCTAAATATTTTAAATAAAGGGAAAAAAACCTCCATAATTTAATAAAGATGTGCTATGCTCAAATCACTGGTTTCTAAGTGCTTGTGCGATTTGCAGTGACATTGGAGAACAGGAAACAAGTCTTTTTAACACTCTTAGACTTAACTCTTCATTTTTTATTACTGTTTTTCCTTTCTTTTTACTGTTTCTGATGGACTTGACAGCCAGGAACGTGGCATTATGTTTTATGTGTAAAAGTGGCATGCATGAGTAAGAGACTGTAGAGGAGAAGAATTTTTTTTTCCAAGCCTTATCCTGGATTTTTTTTTTAAAAAAATGCTGGAGTATAGTTTCTGAGACCTATGCAGGTAGCCTTTGTTTTACAACAGTTCATTTAGTGACCATTTGAAATTACAACAGCATTGAAAAAAGTGACATGACCATTTTGATGAGCCACGGTGGTGCAGTGATTAGAGTGCAGTCGTGCAGGCTCCTTCTGCTGCCTGTCAGCTGCCTGCAATTTGGCAGTTCAAATCTCACCAGGCTCAAGGTTGACTCAGCCTTCCCTCCTTCCAAGGTGGGTAAAATGAGGACCCAGATTGTTGGGGGCAGGAGACTGACCCTGTAACCGCTTGCAAAGCACTGTGAAGTGGTATATAAGTGCTATTGCTACCTTCCTTCCTTCCTTCCTTCCTTCCTTCCTTCCTTCCTTCCTTCCTTCCTTCCTTCCTTCCTTCCTTCCTTCCTTCCTTCATGCAGTATTGCAGGCTAATTCTGCCCACTGCCAAGAGTTCGATTCTCACCAGGCTCAAGGTTGACTCAGCCTTCCATCCTTCCGAGGTGGGTAAAATGAGGACCCAAATTGTTGGGGGTAACATGCTGACTCTGTAAACTGCTTAGAGAGGGTGGAAAGCCCTGTGAAGCAGTATATAAGTCTTAACTGCTGTTGCTATTGCTATTTTTCACACTTGGAATCATTGCAGCATCCCCATGGGCATGTGATCAAAATTTGACAAGTAAAGTCAATGGGGAAGCCAGGCACACTTAACAACTGTGTTACTAACAACTACAGTGATTCACTTAACAGTTGTGGCAAGAAAGATCATAAAATGGAGCAAAATTCACTTAGCAACATAAGTTTGGGGCTCAATTGTGATTATAAGTCGAGGACTATCTGTATATATGCCTACAGAGGTGCATACAAGTGTGTCACTTTTTTTTATCCACCCGGAGGATCTTCAGCATTAGTTTCAGTTAAAACTGGTGATCTAAGTTGAGAAGTGGCAAAGCTGGAGGGTTTTACAGTATTTCTAAGTTACTCTTCAGCAAGACATTTTCTTAAAACAGGTCACATTCAAATAGCACCTGATTTCTCTCAAGGCATTTTGCAAGACCAAAAGTATAAACAGAGGAAGTGTTGAATGTCTGAACTTTAGACTGGACTGTAAATGACAAAAGATTTGTGATATCTTGAGTATATTTATTGTATTTCAGTTCAGTTTACAAATAAGACACAAGTGTTTGTGTGACAGTCTACTATCCAGATTATTGTCAGACAGGTAGGAGTTAGCTTTTTATAGTAAAATATATTACTAAACAATAAACTTTTTGCAATTTTCCCTTGCCAGGAAATGACCTAGAGGCCTTACATTTCTGCATCCTATATATTCTACAATCAAGAAAAATGAACCCTGAAAGCACCACCACTTAGTAATATTAAAAGGAAACTACCTCAGCACCAAGAAGCAAAAGTGGAAAGGCTTGCAATAAAAAGAAAAGAAAACATATGTTATGAATAAAGTGTAGTAGCAAAGACTCTAGAAAAATATATGCTTTTTTTCAGTATTAAGATGGGATTTGACTGACAGGCTCCGTCAAATCAAGAAGTTATTTTGTCTGCTGATGTTAAGACTCAGCGATTCTTCAAGAACAGTCATAGTCTGCATTACTCATCACTGTTGAGCGGTGATTTTCCTTTCCCTTTCCTAATACTAACTGAAGAAAAATATAACAATGGTACTACTTTTTAAACATGAGTTTTCTTCAATTTAAAACAATATTAACACCAGGTGTCAGAAATGGATTGACAGAAAAACTACAGCAAATGGCTTTTGTGTCTTGTACATTGCAACAACATTTTGGGTGCCCACTGTAGAATGCTTAAGGAGGAAATAGTACAAGTAGTTACCACCACTTGCTTTTGTGATTATAATTTGTAATTGCAGCAGTGCTGCATTTGAACAGTGAATTGTACGAGTCAGCAAAACAGCTGCCATTTTCACTATTGACACCTAGTACCTTGACTTTTTTTTTTTCAAATGCCTTTTCTGAAAATTATGTGCATGCTCCTCTACTATTGCTACACCTAGATGGATTTCCAAGAGAGCAACTCATGAGAATGAATTAATTCAAAAAACCCTTGGCCAAGTACTTCCTTATGTATTGCTGCAGTGCACAAGAAAGTAAAATGGACTATAAGCGGCGCTTCTTGCTTGGCGGGTCCAAGCAAAAAGGGCAGCAACACCAGCAGTATCAAGTGCCAGAACTGGGCAAGACTCTGGGCGCCTCCTTAGCATCTTCAGCTCCAACCACTCCTCTGGTTTCCCTGGCTGCTGCTGGCAGCTGCAGTCATGCGACTCCGGTCGCAGACCTCCAGCAGGGAATCTCCAAATACCTAGATGCACTCAATGTCTTTTGTCGTGCAAGCACTTTCCTCACAGACCTTTTCAGCAGTGTATTCCGGAACTCGCACTATTCTAAGGCAGCTATGCAACTGAAGGACGTGCAGGAACATGTCATGGAGGCAGCAAGTCGACTCACAGCAGCAATAAAACCAGAAATTGCAAAAATGCTCATGGAACTTAGTGCTGGAGCAGCCAACTTTAAAGATCAGAAGGAGTTCAGCCTACAGGACATTGAGGTAAGTCGCTTCCTTCCTTTAGGCAAGATCTGCTAAAAGATTTTAGGGTTGCATTCAGGGTAGACATCTCCAGTAGAAATCAGAGAAACACCTGAGCTACTGCACCTGGTATTTTCCTTGGAAAAATAGTGGTTGTATTACTTTGAAATGTTTAACAGGTGGACTGATGCGGTCAACACATACCTTCCAAGCAATTAAAGTACCACTAATAAATGTATGAAAAAACAAAACTTCATGGGATTATGGATAAATGGTAAGTTAGCTTTAGTTTGATACTGACATTATAAGAACGAATGCAGTTATTGTTTTTAATTTCCCTGGAATCTATGGATACCTTTTCTTTTATATCAAGCCCTGTGCATGTAGGACATAAAATGCAAAATCCACCAACATATCTATTACTGCAGTGACAGTTCAAAAACAGCATTATGGTGCCCATTCCTGTATAGTGTAGGGTTTGGATGTTTAAAGTAGTAACTGAATCCATATGTTTGAGTATGCTACTTCTAGACATTAACTCTAAGAAGATGACATTGATCTAAGATTAAGTTTTGAACCCTTTACATCTTTTTTGAGGCTTGGTCCATTATTCAGAAATAAGGCCCCCTGATAAGGTTGCACTGGATATGCACTGGATTCCTGAATACCTTATGAAGTTTCCAATTGGCATGGCTCCACTTTATGAATGTAAAAAGGGATAAAATACTTGTTTTGCGGTGGTGTAGAGCTGGATTGTCTCTTCTAGCAGCAATCAGTATATATGGAATAAGAGCCATCAATACTGATAACACACCTTCTGTTTGGAATAATAATTAGCCCTCTTGAATTGGTAAAGCACAGTCCTGAAAAGATGGGAGATCCTCTAGATTGCTCCTCTGTTTGTGGAGGGAGAGGGAGGGAGACAGAGAGAGAGAGAAACAGAGAGAGAGAGAGAGCTAATTCTGGATGGTGCCATATTTTTTTTAGCATTTTAGGCTTGCTGAGTAGCTTTTAAAAATCTTAGAATACCGAAAAACAGAGTTATGTATAGGGGCTGGGCAGGTCTTCTATTAAACCCCCTGCGTAAGCAGGAGACCCTACACGATTCCAGACAAACGGAGGTCTAATCTCTTCTTAAACTCCTGTGATGGAGTATCCACAACTTCACTGACAGGAATAGGACAGGACAGGACGTTGGCGACCTAATCCAGTGCCCTTCTCAAGCAGGAGAACCTATACCATCTCAGACAAATGGCTGTCCAGTCTCTTCTTAAAAACCACCAGGGAAGAAGCACCCACAAATTCTGGAGGCAACTTCTGTTCCACTGGTTAATTGTCCTCCCTGTTAGGAAGTTTCTCCTTAATTCCAAGTTGCTTCTCTCTTTGGTTAGTTTCAAACCGTTATTTCTTGTCCTGCCCTCTGGGGCTTTGGAGAATAATTTGACCCCCTCTTCTTTGTAAAAGTCCCTCAAATACTGGAATACCACTATCATGTCTATTACCCCTAATTCTTCTTTTCTTTAGGTTAACCAGACCCAAAACTTGCACCCATTCTTCATATGGTTTAGTCTCCAGGCCTTTGATCATCTTAGTTGATCCTCTCAAACTTTTTCCAAAGTCTTAATATCTTTTTTGTAATATAGTGATCAAAATTGGTTGCAGTATTCCAGGAAATTTCTCCTTGGTTTTAAAATGGATGTTTCCTTGATAAGTTTCCATCTATTACTTCTTGTCCTAACCTCAGATATTTTGGGGAATAAATTTACCCCCTCCTTTCTGTGACAGCCATTCAAACATTAAAATACGGCTATCATGTCACGCTTAGTTCTTCTCTACATCAGACCAGACATTCTCAGTTATGGCAACTATTCATCCTATGCTTTAGCTCCCAGTCCCCTACTCATCTTAGTTGCTCTTCTGTAGGAGATGATTAGGCTGAGCCCGAGGGAAGGGTCAAATGCATAATGAGTCACAAGTCCCTGCACCCCCACAAGAAATCCAAGTCCAGCCCACCCTGAATGCCACCTTAATTCCTGGTCATTTGACCTTGACTGTTAATAGCTCAGGTTTTTGTAGAGAGCTTAAGCTTGCAATAAATCTTTATACTCATTTGAACTGCCTGAATCTCGTGATTTCTTTGGCGCTTGTCATTTGGAGTTCTTTGGTAAAAACCTGATGCTTTACAAAATGCATGGCTGTGTGCGGTCTGGTCCAAGGCTGTCCTGTCACTTGCTTATTCTAATCATCTTTTTTTTAAATAAAGTTTTGTTGAGTTTTAACAAAACAAATAAAACATCTTATTTGAGTACAGCATGGTTCCGGGTTATTACATTTCCATACAGACACAATTTCATATGCATATTCATCTTATATATTCAACTTCATATCTTATTACTCTTTTTCCAACTTCTCACTATTTCTCCCTTTACTTCTCTTAATTTTCTTTTATGGTTATCTCATTTTCTTCTTATTCAATTGTATTTCTTTTACCTAAATTTCTATATCTTTTTATTCATTATACTTATACTTTTGTCTGTCTTGTTTACAATTTCATATGTTCTCTTTCAACATGCTTAAGAAGCAAAATTCCTCTATGATTGCCAATTGAAGTGCAACACCTTTAAATCTTATTGTTATTATTATATGAAATTTCATTAAACATTAAATTTGTGCATTCTAAAATTATAACATTCAAATTTCTAATATCTATTTTATATCATGTAAATCTCATCATTCAGACTCTGCTTGGTACTTCCCCTTAAAAATGTAAAAAGAAAAATTCTAAAAACATAGCAAAAACAATATATATATATATATAAACATTAGTGAGCAAAATAGTTATTCAACTTCATTCTAGTACTGGTATGAGCCTTGTAAATCTTTCACATTTCTTTTCAATATCAATCTTTGAGAACAGTTGAAATGTTTCCCTCCCTTCTTCATTATTACTTAATTGTTAATAAGCATACCATTGGATAATCATACAGTTTTATCTTATAAATTATTTACTATTAAAAAGCAAAATAATTATTCAAATTCATTCTAGTAACTGGTATAAATTTCCTTATAAATCTTTCACATTTCTTTTCAATATTTTATCAATCTTTAGAAACAATTACAATGTTTCCCTCTCTTCTTTATTATTGCATTAATTATAAATAAACATACCATTACATAACAATACAGTTTTATCTCATAGATTATTTACTTATTTCATTTCTAACTCATTACAGTATTCTACTGTCACAACACTATCTTTTGTACCTTTGCAGAATCCTCACTTTTAACTTAATTTAGCCATTGTCTCTGTGTTTTCTACCTGAGTAAATACCTTTAATCCTAGTACGTTTCCCCTTTTTCTTTATTTCCTGCTTTTGTCCCTCATGAGTTCTTTCCCTTTCTATCTTCCCCCCTTTTTCTCATCTCCTTTTTAATACCCTTCTCTCTCTAATTTTCCCTTCTGTGGTTTTCTTTTCTGCTTCTCCTTGCTGTTATACTTCTTTTTCAGACTATTTTTCTTTTTGGCTGTTCCCTTTGATCTCAAACTTTTAACTCCTTTCCCCCTTTCCCCCCTTATTGCCATACTTTGCATTATTTGATCATTGAAGATGGCTTCTTCTTTGTCCCGCCCTTCTTCTTGCTCTTGAAGGTTTTCCTTCTGCTTTTCATAGTTCAGGATCTCCATTTCAAGAAATTCAAATACGAAGCCAAAGGATCTTCCTCCCTTTCTGCATCTTCTTTCTGTTTTTTAAGACTCATCTTCAATTCCTCCAGGAGTGATGGCATTTTAAACACTTTTGAACAACCACCCGATTGACTTTAAGTAAAAACAGAAAAAGAAAGAAAAAACCAATGCCAACAACTTTTTTTTAAAATCACCAAATGATTCCAGACTGTTCCTTCTTGTTTCTTTCCTTTACTTTTCCTTTCCGTTGGGTTACTCTTATCTTTTAATAAGGTTTCAGTTACAATGTATCCTCGGGAGTCTTTTCAAAGTTTCGCTGTTAATCCTCTTTATTTTTCCAGGTGGCACTCCATTTTTCCATTATTCCAAGACCCACCCTTTTGCCTCCACTCTTCTCCTTTTTAGGACTTTAAAATGACCAAGGAAAAAATCTTTATTTTCCTTTTGACAATTAAATTTCAGCTTAAAGTTGCCTATTAGTGTCAAAGTAAATTAATATAGATTTCTTTCCATATCATTTGTAATTGTCAATATAAAGATTTAAAAAAGGGTTTTTAACCTTCTTTTCTCTCTCCTTCGCCGCTTTAAAGATCTTCTTTCAGAAGTATCCCTCTAAGTACTTTTAGATTCAGGGTACCTTGCTTAGATGTTCTCTGTTGTTTAGCCCGGTCTGTCCTGCTTTCCTCTTTGTCTTCCTCCTGCACAATCTAATCCAGTTGGGTTCTTCTTTGAGGTGGCCATTTCTGACCACCGCTGCAACCGCCTTCGGGAAGGGGAGTTTAGACCAGCCAAGGAGGAGAGATGCAGCTCCCCTCCACTCTGCTAGCAATCTCCCCCCTCTTCACCACCTCTACGGGATGGCTTCAGCCCCAAATCCAAAGGATCGGGGCGCTCCAGCGGCGAGCACAGATCAAAACTGTCCACGATCGCGGATTTCGGTCTGTCACTGAAGAAACCCAAACCGGAAGAGCCTTATTCTAATCATCTTATTGGTTATAGCCTTTTTTTTCAGTTTCTCATGGCCTACTTCTTGGTAAGATAGAAGAATAGAATTCTTTATTGGCCAAGTGTGATTGGACACGCTACGAATTTGTCTTCGGTGCATAAGCTCTCAGTGTACATAAAAGATAAAAGTGATAAATCATGATCATAGTCATCATAAACATATTCATCATGAATCATAACACATTCATCATGAATCACATTCATCATTTTAATTGCTTATTTAGTATCTTACTTAGTGATAGTCATAGGATGACTTAATGGTAGTCATAGGATACTAAATAAGCAATAAAAATCATACAAGGAAACTAAATGAAACAATATGAATTGTAAAGATACAAGCAACAAGGTTATAGTCATAATTAGAAAAGCAACAAGGTTATAGTCATGAGTAGAAAAGGAGATAAGTAATAGGAAGGATAAGAAGAAGAATAGTAATATAGCCTTACTAAATAGCTGGACAGTCTTGTGGGAATTATTTGCTTAGCAGTGATGGCGTGTGGAGAAAAACTGTCCTTGTGTCTAGTTGTTCTGGTGCGCAGTGCCTTATAGCGTCGTTTTGTGGGTAGAAGTTGAAACAGTTTATGTCCAGAATGTAAGGAGTCTGTAGCAATTGTTTTTTCTGCAGTCCTAATTGAAGTCTTTGTCTGTCTTGTTTGATCACAGAGCCGAACCAGACAGTTATAGAGGTGCAGGTGACAGACTCAATAATTCCTCTGTAGAACTGGATCAGCAACTCCTTGGGCAGTTTGAGCTTTCTGAGTTGGTGCAGAAAGAACATTCTTTGTTGTGCTTTTTTGATGACATTTCTGATATTAGATGTCCATTTTAAGTCTTGAGATATGATAGAACCTAGAAACTCGAAGATCTCCACTGTTGATACGGTGTTGTCTAGTATTGTAAGAGGTGGTAGTATAGGAGAGTTTCTCCTAAAATCTACCATCATTTCTACGGTTTTGAGTGTGTTTAGTTCAAGACTGTTCCAGTTGCACCACAAGGCTTGTTGCTCAACCTCCTGTCTGTATGCAGATTCATTTTTGTCTTGAATGAGACCAATCACTGTTATATCATCTGTAAACTTCAGTACTTTAACAGAGGGATCATTTGAGATGCAGTCACTAGTATTTAGAGAGGTGGAGACACCACACAGCCCTGGGTGGCCCCTGTGCTAATTGTACAGGTATCTGATGTGATCTTGCCCAGCTTCACCTGCTGTTAGCTGTCTGTTAGAAAGCTTATGATCCATTTACAAGTGTGGTCAGGCACAGCTAGCTGATTTAGTTTAGTTAGAAGAATATCTGGAATGATGGTATTGAACGCTGAGCTGATGTCTACAAAGAGGACCCTTGTATAGTTCTTTGGAGATTCACGATGTTGTAGGATGTAGTGCAGAGCCATATTGACAGCATCATCTGCCGATCTATTTGATTGGTAGTCAATTTACAAAAATGTGGTATATAGACAGCATCAGCACCAGATGGATTCATAACTAGCTGACCAACTCCACTCAACATGTAATCCTTAATAGATTGTATGCAAATACAATCTCCAAGCTTAATATGTATCATCTGCAAATTTGAAAATCATATTTTTGACTTGCTGTTCAAAATGTTTATAATTTATAAATATCACAGAGCTTCTGCCTGTCACTTCCCACGAGGTTAATACAGGTAATCATTCATGTGTTTGGTACAGTTGTTCGACCAACTTTTTTCAGTCTTATGGTAATGGAGTCCACAGCACACAGTTTGCCATCTTTCTCACTCTCACTCTCACTTACTAATAAATTACCTAGATTGTTTATTAGCAAGTACAAATACAGCCAAAGAGTATAGTATAATTGTATATTCCAAATTAGCAAATCACCTTACAAGAATTGGGTTAGTGATGAGTTGTTTGGGCCCTGAGCTTGATGTTGATACTATCATCTTATTCTGGCTTGGTCAGAATATTTTATTCTTACACCGACTTTGCTTTCTGAATTTTACATAATAGTAAAGGATCTAGTTTTGCTTTTCTGCTATTACAATTATTATTGTAATTCAGATGACATCTGCAGGGAAAGCAAGAAGAATACAAACAGATTATCTTGAGGACATGATGTAAAAAATACTGTTGCAGGGAGGTCTTGATAAGAATCAATTTTTTCTTGCATAAATGCCACTCCAGCTTAGTGATCTCTCTATATCAGGGGTCTCCAACCTTGGCAACTTTAAGACTTGTGGACTTCAACTCCCAGAATTCCTTAACCAGAATTCTGGGAGTTGAAGTCCACAAGTCTTAAAGTTGCCAAGGTTGGAGACCCCTGCTCTATATTGTCAATAGCTTTCTTCATATCTTCTTAAGCTATGTGTTGCTTCATGTCCTCTGTGTTTTTGTAAGAGATACCCCTGGTAAAAATATTTCATGTTCTAAATTTGCAGAACCCTCCTGTGTAACTGGTACCGTTAGCTAAATTTTCTGCATTCTTGTTCTCTATATCCATCCCAACAGTTCGCCTCAGGCATTTCTGTCTTAAGTAAAAGTGACAGGTGTCACTTTATTTTTATTGCATCATGGCTATTGCTGATACCACATGGGTTACCTTGCCATCTAAGCATTAGGGAGTACACAGAAGTGCATTTTTCTTTTAGCATCATGCTAAATATACTCACAAAATTTATAATTTGGGATATGTAAGTATGTATGAATGAAGTTACATTGGAGTATCTCTCCCTTTGTTAAAGATAGCCTTGATTGTTCTCTATGTCTTCCTGTCTGAGTTTATGTGTAAGATGATTAAAGTATTATTTCCAGTCTTCAGAGCTGTTAAGCTTGTTAAGCTTCTATGGTGTTTATAGTGAGGATAGCAAGTTGCATGTACTTTACTTTATGCATAAAGTAACTTAGGAGTTTAGGTTAAAACACTCTGATGTCCAACAGTTTACATACAGAGGCCATGTTCATTTTGGGAGGCTTTTAAGAAAAGGTGGGAGAGGATGATTGAGCAGGCTTTCCGGCACAATTTACAGTAACAGGTGGTTTTCGACTTATGACAGTAATGGAGCCTGCCTCTTGCTGTGGGAAATCAAGTTATATGTTAAATGAAATGCATAATTATGACCTCCCCATCCCCGCTTTCCCCAATGCGTTGGTTAAATGAATGCATAGGCCGTTCAGTAGAGCATTGAGGGACTTGGGTGGGGGAGGCCTAGTGCAGGCAAGGTGCACCCCCACCTTCTGAGATACTCAGTGCTCTGCTTCCTGCCCCTTGGGTTCCCCCAAAACCCTATGGGCCTCCTCCATACCCCACCCTGTCACAATCACACGCTTCCCTTTTGAGCCCAGGAAGCTGGAGTAGGGAAGGCCGCTCTGTTCCTGGGCCATATGGCACAATCCGGGAGGAGGAATGCTGCTGCTTTTCCTCCCCTTGCAAAAGGGGAAGAGCCGGGAGTTGGGGAGGACGGGATTGCGAGGGGAGCAAAAGCAGCAGCGTTTCTCCTCCTGGATTGTGTGATGTGGCCCAGCAAGGGCCCGGCCTTCCCTACTCTGACTTCTAAAGCTCTGGATATTTTCAAAAACTATGTGAGCAAATGGTGGTTGGGGTTGGAGAGGAGTGCATTGAACCTGGTGGGGTGGCAAAGCAGTCCCTGCGCCTTTGGGGACCTGGCAAGCCAAGATGGGAGGGAAATAAGTGGGTGAGTGTGCTGCGGCATCATAAGGGTGAATGACTGCAAGGGGTTGTAACTTTGAAAGAGGTTCGTATGTAGTTTTTGGGGAGGATGTTGTAGCTTCAGACATTTGTTAAATAGCCTGTTGTACCTCGAGGACTATCTGCCACAGTCACTTTGAATGCAGTAAGGATTGTCTGGCATGATCTGTTTTTAACAAACCCATGTTATCTTCTAGTAATAGCTTTGCTTGCTTGCTTGTCTTTTGCAGGATCTTCCCAGGTCTTGATTGGTTGATTGGTTTGTCATTTCCTGGATCCGTTTTCTTTTTCTTCCTGTTTTGAAAACTGGAACCCAACCAGCTCTTTCCCAGTCCTTTGGTACAGATTTTTTCAGCCAGCCTCTTTGAGAGTGAAAGAGTTACTTGGTGCAGGCATTCCATCTCGTGTAGGATGAAATCAGTCTGGTAGGCAGCAGCCCTTTTGCTCTTAAAAGCGGCTGGCTGGAAAAGTCTGTCTTGAAATCCAGGCAGCATTTGGGCCTAGAGTGTTTGCAGCCGCCCCCCAGTAACAAGAGGGCTCCTGGCTCCAAACCCCCCCATGCTGCAAACTCTCCATGTCAAAAACCTGCTTGATTTGGGGACTCACCTTTTTCAGCCAACCCCAGGAACCAGAGGGAGTCATCTTGGCATTGGCCATGGCTTGCAAACGTCTCTGATGGCTTCTTCATTGACTTTCCAAGGAAGCTGGCAGAGGAATTGCAAATGGGGATCACATAATTGGAGGGCGTGAGTGTAAAAGATTTGCCAAGCACCTGGATTGTAATTGTGTGACTGCAGGAACATTGCAATGGCCGTAACTTTGGGGGCGTGTCGTAAGTCTCTGTTCAGCACCATCATAATTTCAAAGAGCTGTTAAGCGAGAACTATCAGTAGTTTGGTGATTCTGTGCAAAATATTGGTGTATGAATAGAAAATAGTTTGATATTACCTTGAAAGGACCCTAAAAGCCTTCAGGCCTACTATATCATATAGTCTTGTGAGAAATAGTTGCTTTGTGTTCCTCATTGATTTGGTCTCAAATTCTGTGATGATCTCATATTCTATATTATTGCTGTTCAAATGTTTCTGTGGAGTAGAAATAGAGGTTGCATGTTTTTGGATTTTCCCTTATTCCCTATCTTTAACCTGCCTTAGAGGACAGCTTCATTTAATTTTATGGTTGGTATGTATGTATGTATGTATGTATGTATGTATGTATGTATGTATGTATGTATATGTGTATTTTTATTTTATTTTTAATTTAACTTTAATTTTTTTCTCCTTTTCATTCAAGCCCAAGGTGATGTAGATGTGCTTATGATTGTATCCTTCACACTGCATCAAAATGAAAGTTGAACTTTTCCTAAGCCCTTGTCATGGACTATTGCTAAATCATACTGGCCTGCTAATCAGAAGAATTAAAACCATTTCCAAAATTTATTTTCTCCCTTTAAGCTACTGCAGTTCTGGAGAAAAGTATAGGGTGCAAAGTAAGTGAAACTGTTGGTGCAAGCTTTGCAAATATTTCATCTGGGACTTGTTGGTGCCTCCTATCTGCAAGCAGAGGACAAGTTAGGGCTATTCATATACCAACCTGCATTGACCCTTCAACTTCTACTTGGAATCTCATTCAGAATTGCATCCTTAATATACACTTGCTTCATGGCTATCATCTCTTGCAAGCTCCTTAGAAGTTATTCTTAAGCAAAACTGCAACAGATAACCAACCTGGCTTGTCCATGGTGAATGTATTTAAGAATTTTCATATTTATAAGAGACTAAATCAAAAGAAAAAAGTGCCAGAAAAGAAAATTGAAAGTTAAGAAATGAACAAATTACTTCCAACCTTTTTTTTGAACAGATAATTACAATCTTATTGTTCCCCTTTCCTCTTAAATATTTTTCACATCCCCATACTTCCTCATTTACTCCGAATCTTTCTCAGTCTTCAGTTCCAACCATTTTTTTTATTCAACAAAAAAATAATATCAGGTTTCCATCTTTCAAAAAAGTTTTTGTTCTTTGTTTTCTCACTAAACAGAGAACATTTAACATCTGTATGAAGAGTTTTGTCATTTTTGCAAATTCTGACATTTTCACAATCACCTCCTCCACTGTGGGAATTCCATTATTTTGCCATCATTGTGCATACAATAAATGTTTCTGCGGTTACCATTGATACTGTATAGTATCAATCTGCCATGAGTCTTTTATAATTCATTGTCCATAAGTCCCCATAAAAGAAGTTATGGTTTCTTAGCACTATTCATCTTTTAAGATCCTTTGTATTATTATATGAATTTGTATCCAAAATTTCGTAGCTTTCTCACATGTCCATATGCATCCTGGTGAGACTGTGTTCCATCCTCATTCAGATGCTTAGCAACTGCCATATGCCCACGCCTCCAAGGTCACACTGGGTTGTACTTGAGAAAAATGTCATCCCTTCCACTATCACAGTCTCTGGGTAAACCTAAGACACTTTTATTCAAGTGGTGATGGTTTGTGCACATAGACAGTCTTTTAACATAAAACACTCACGTTTACTTGCATCTCAATCTGCAACATTTTGAAGGAAAAACAGTATTTTAAATGGATATAGAGTTACCTATATGTTCTGAAATTTTGTAAATTAAGTTGGCTGTGTTGACAGCCTGCTTTGTAATCATAACTTGTTTTTATTTATCATAGTAGGCTAAATTGTGGAGCTGCAAACTTCTTTGTATTATCACATGGTCTTTAGTCTGATATTTTCAAAATATGAAAATAAATATATTAAATACATTATTTTAAGTTAAATGAATTGGATTCAAAACAAGTGGTTTTGTTTCTTTAAGAGGTTTTGTAAAGCCCCCAAGTGATGCAATTCTTTTCTGGTATTTTCTTATTGAATACTTAAAATAATGAAACTTCACAAAGAAGCCCACCAGCATACCTAAGTGGTTAGGTTTAAACTTTGTAGGAAGAAAGGAAATTACTGAATTGGAATGGAATGTGAGAGGAGACTGGATGAAACGGATAGGGAGAAGTGAGCCACTACCAGTTCTACTCAAGTAGATTTAGGTTCGACCATTTCTGACCAATTCTTGTTAATAAATAAATAAATGAAGTAAGGAGAACGGTTCAGAAGACCATATGTGCTTTGGTCTGTGAAAAGTTTTCTTTAATCATAGAATCTCCAAAATACTGGCATTAGTTAATTTGATAAAAATACACTTCAGTTGAATAACTTTCCTAGCATACTCTTTTCCAGATTCCATTAGCAATAATATCACGTATAAAATACAAGGAGTTTTGTTTGTTTGTTACATAAGTAGATGGCAAAAGTAGTAACTGAAATTATTTCTGTATATTTAATAAAGACTTCTATAATAGGATAATCATCTGAAACTTTACTGGAACACTTGAATTTTATTTAAATTTGCATATGAATCAAATAGTGAAAATAGGACTAGGTAACTTGTGAGTTGCTTACAAATGTATGAGTCTATGAAAAAGAATATTTATTCTCCAGCACGATGATTGGAGAATCCATAGCTTAAAAACCCTTTTGATCAATAAGTTTTCCACAGATTGATTGATTTGATTTAGGTACTGCCCAATTCTAGATCAACTCTTGGTGGTTCAGTATAAGAATTTTTTTAAAAAAAGAACAAATAAAAAAATATAGTCTAAGTAGAAAATGTTAAATAAGATGCAACACAAAAACCTGTGACATGCTAGTAGCACAAGGGGTTACAATCATCCTAGGCCAGAGCCTGGTCTTTAAATCCACAGGAGCACCAGCATGGTGGGAGCCCTCTAGATTTCAAGGGGAACTTCAATCCAGAAGAGACTAAGAAGGTTCTAGATAGATAGCACTGCTTGACCGAAGGAACCTCAAGCGTACCAATTCTGCCAGACTGAACCACCTGGATAGAGACCAGAAGAGATTGGTAGTATCAGGCAACAGAATCGCACACGGACGCGTACTAGGAAGCACTGGAGCTTGCAAAGCAGAGGTCTTGCATGGACATGTTGAAGCATGCCCATTACTGCTGTTGCTGTCACTTTCTGGACTAGTTGAAGCTTCTAAGAAGTATTTAAAAGCAGCCCCACGCAGAGTGCATTGCAGCGGTCAAACCACTAGTGATAGGCAAATAGTTCTCGGCTTAGCCCTGGAATTTCCATCACAAAGTGATGTGATTGTAAACAGCAGTGCCACACAGCTCGCTTAGCAACAGAAATCCTGGCATTGCTGTCATTAATTGAATTAGCACTAGTCATTAACTGAGGACCCACCCCTATCAAAGCCACTCTGGCTCCCTCTCTCCCAGTCTTGACCTTTGGTAAGCTAAGGGACTGCCTCCTCTTCAACTCCCCTCCCCCATCTGTGTCCATTTGGCCACCCTGCAACCTCCCTTGTGGGGCAGCAAGCAGCTCCAGAACGGTGGGGTGTGTTGCTGCTTGTCATCCTGTAGCTTTTTGGGGACTTCTTGCTGTGTTGTGGCTCTGGGGGGCTTCTTGGCATGCCGCTGTTCTGGGGCTGCAGAAAGACCCCTGAGCCGCAAAGTGCAGTGCAAAGCCACAGCTATCCCTGAAAGCCTCAGCCCTCACAGCACACGGCACAAAGCTGCAGACTGGATATTCCCTGGATACTCCATGCCAGAGGAGAATTCTGGGAGTTGAAGTCCACAAGTCTTAAAGTTGCCTAGTTTGGGGATCCCTGCTCTATGCAACTGAAAGTTGGACCCTGAAGAAGCAAAATAGGAAGGGCAATGGTGTTTTTGTACTCTGGTGTTGGAGAAGAGTCCTCAGAATAACATGAGCAGCCAAAAAACAAAACAAAAAAAACACCAAGGGATCATCAGACAACTCACACCTGGATTTTCAGTCAAGTCACAAAAGTGTCACCAGCTGAAATTGTACTACTTTGGACAGATTATGTGAAGACCTATCTCTCTCTCTGGAGAAGGCTCTATAGCAATAGCCCTTAGACTTATATACTGCTTTATAATGCTTTACAGCCCTCACTAAATGGTTTACAGAGTCAGCATGTTGCCCCCAACAATTTGGGTCCTCATTTTACCCACCTCGGGAGGATGGAAGGCTGAGAATGCTGGGAAAAGTGGAAGGAAAGAGTTAGTTTTGATTTTAGTTTAGTTTATTGTTTATTAATTAGTGTGATCATATTAAATACAATAAGATAAATAATGCTGTGTATTGGGATCTAAAAATATTCAGTGAAATAATTGTGTAAGATTATTGAAACTAGAAGCTCTCAAGTTGCATTTTAACTGTCAACATGGCAGTTTTTCTTAACCTCCATGAGTCCGTGCCATGATTATTGATGGGTCCCTAATGGGCTATTTGTCAATTAGTGACTTTAAATGTTACGCTCTGGCTGGAGCATTTAAAGGACAGTCAAGGGGGTATGAGTGATGTCTTCTATTTGTGGTGGGCCACATATACATCTCTTTTGTGGATGAGATGCTAGATAAAATTGTCCATGTTTAAAATCAAGGCGCTCAAATCTTGCTCTGGTTACAACTATTATTTGATCTTGTATCACACCATAGTTAGATATCTTTCTGTTGTAAGACATTCTGAGCCAAGCATTTTAAAGACTGAACGTTGGTAAATGTCACTTTATCAACGTGAGCACTAGCATTAAGAATCCTGTTTGCTAATAAAAAGCCAAATCATCCGCAAAGGCTTGCAATTTAAATTTTTTTTTAATTTTCATTCCTTTTATACTCTTATCATCTCTAATATTTCTATTCAACACTTCCAAAGTTAATACAAATAACAAAGGTGATAGTGGGCATCCTTGTCTTGTACCTTTTCTTATATTGATAGGATCTGTCAATTCTCCCTCTATCATTACCTTTGCCGTTTGCTTATGGTATATGGCTTCTAGTGCTTGAATAAATTTTCTGGCAAAACCCATCTGTTCCAATAATAATAACATGAATCTCCAATTCACATTATCAAATGCCTTTTGTGCATCTAAGAATATCAATGCCATTTGTTTTTCAGGGTGTGCCTCATAATATTCCAAAGTATCCAAAATTACTCTCATATTATCTTTAATTTGTCTCTTTGGCAGAAATCCATTTTGGTCAGGATGAATAAAGTTATTTAAGTATTTTTTAAGTCTTTCTGCCAAAATTGAAGCAAAAATGTTGTAGTCTGCATTAAGTAAAGAAATAGGTCTATAGTTCTTAATTTGCAGTGGATCAGCCTCTTCTTTTGGAATAAGTGTAATATAAGCTTCTGGCCATGTTTTAGGTATCTTCTTCTTTAACATAACTTCATTCATGACTTCTAGCAGTGGAAGGCTCAGCGATTCTTGTAATGTTTTATAAAATTCTGCCGGAAGCCCATCTGGACCTGGTGCCTTTCCATTATTTTGCTTCTTAAGTGCTTCAGTTAATTCCATCATTGTTATATTACTTTCTAACATTTTTCAGTCTCTTTAGGTATCTTAGGTAAATTAGCATTCTGTAAGTACTGTAAGACAAAACTCTTTCCTCATCGATATTCTGTTGCTTATATAGTTGTCCATAGAAGTCTCGAATAATTTCCTTTTTACCTTTGTTGCCGTAGCAAACTTGACCTTGACCGCAATATTTTCCTTGATTCTTTCTCCTTTTTCAATTTATATGCTAGCGTCTACCTGGTTTGTTTGCATCTTCAAAGCAGTTCTGTTTAGCACTTCTAATTTTCTGTGCTAATTCTTCTTTCTCTATTTGACCCATTTTGTGTTTAATTATGTCCAGTTTTAGTTTAATGTCCTTTTTCTGTGGCGTTTTCTGTAGCTCTTTTTCAAGTCTTTTATGCTCATCTTCTAGAACTTTAGTGGCTTGCCTTTTCCTGATGTTCCTTTTTCTTGTATAGTCTATTATCAAGCCTCTAGCATATGCCTTCATTGTGTCCCAAACATTCTGAGTTGAAGTATCTTCTTTTTATTTTCTCTAAAGAAGAAGGCCAATTCTTTCTCCATCTGCTGTATAAAGACTTTTTCCTTTAAAATAGTATTATTTAACGTCCATCTCGATCTTCTTTTTTCTCCTTTCCATTTAATTGTCACTGGATTGTGGTCTGCCCAAGTACTTGTTTCAATGTTTGCTTCTTGAATATTAGATATTAGTTCTGTTGAAATCCAAATCATATCTATTCTAGACCATAATAAATGTCTATTTGAGTAGAAAGTATATCGTTTGGTTTTAGCATTTCTTTCTCTCCATATATCTTTTAAGTTTATTTCATCTGTCATTTTAAAGAAGGATTTAGGAAGAATCTTTCTATTTTGTTTTGTTATTGTTGCTGTACAATCCAATTTATTGTCTACAATTCCATTAAAATCTCCCATCATAACTATATTAACATAGTCCAGTTCAATTATTTTCATATGTAATTTTTATAGAATTCTTCTTGTTTATCATTCGGAGCATAAATTGCAATCAGGAGTGTTTTCATATTATTGTCCATTATTTCCACCATTAATACTCTTCCATCTTCATCAGTATGAATCAATTTTGCTGAAATAGTCTCTTTAATATATAAAACCACTCCTCTTCTTACATTGAGTCAAAGAAGTAAATATTTTCCCTAATTTTGGTTGGACCAACAATTGTTCATATTGTTTTTTAATGTGTACTTCTTGTAGACAGATTATATCAAATTTTAATTTCTCTAATTTATGAAAAATTTTCCTTCTTTTAACAACCAAATTAAGTCCATTTATATTCATTGTAATCAGTTTTATCTCTTCCATGATTATACTTTGTAGTTAGGTTTGGTAGCTCTCATGGATCTTGGTTCACGTTGTTCTTTAATTTCCATCTGTCCACCTACTGCGCCTTCTTCTTTTTCAGTCTTCATTTGGTCCTCTTGAAATTCAATTAATGAGACCTCTTTTTCTGCCTCTTCATTTCTCTTTCCAAAGAATTCTGCGTAAAATAATTCTGCTTTCTCAATTGAATCCATTCTATGTCTCTGTTCTTGCCATGTAAACATTAATCCTTCTGGAATTAGCCATCTGTAGTTCACCTCTTTTTTCAGTAGCATTTTAGTTAAAAATCGGTATTCTCTTCTTATCTCTCTCACTTTTCTGGGTATTTGTTTTAAAACCACAATTTCCTTGCCCTTATATTTCAGCGTTTTCTCTCTTGCCACTTGCAATATTTGTGTTTTAATGCCTTTTTTTGTAAATCTAATATGAACTTCTCTTGGTAGGTTATTTCTCATTGCATATCTTGTAAAAACTCAATATACTTCATCTACTCCATCCATCATCTTCTCTTCTGTTATTTCCAAAGCTTCCGCTAGAATTTCTATCATTATCTCAGCTAAATTTTGTCCTTTTTTCTTCCTCTATGTTTTGAAATCTGAGATAAAATTCTGATCTATCCATATCCCATTTCAGCATCCCACTTTTATCTTGTTCAACCACTGTTAATCTATTGTCAATATCTCCAATCTTCTTGTCTCTTTGTTTATCTTCTTCTTCAATTTTTTGGAATCTCTCATCATACTTCAATATCATTTGTTGGATGTTCTCCACTTTTTCATCAGTTTTCCCTGTTCTTTGTTCAATGTTCTCTATTCTTTCAATGTTCTCTGTTCTTTGTTCAATGTTCTCTATTCTCTTTTCAATATTCTCTGATCTTACTTGAATATTTTGAATTCCTTGCATAATCATCTGTAAGGTCACTTTTTCTTGTTCTTTGTCTTGCTTTAACATTGTCTGGATTGAACGTTGTCCAGATGGTGGGGAGGCGGAAGTAGAAGTTGAAGGGCCAGAAGCTATCAATTTCCTGCTCATTTTAAATAATTCAAAATCTTCAGGTTCTTCTGAACCTTAATCCAATTATGGAGTAGCCAATTATAATCCAAGATGAAAAGTAAAAATGGTAGAGAGAAAAAAGCCCAATAATAATAAATGGAAAAAGAGGAAAAGTTTCTTCAGGTTCTTCTGAACCTTAATCCAATTATGAAGTAGTCAATTGTAATCCAAGATAAAAGATAAAAATAATAAAAGGAAAAAAGCCCAATAATAATAAAAAGAAGATGAGAGAAAAATTTCTTCAGGTTCTTCACACCTTAATCCAATTAAGAGGTCTCAAAAATAAAAATAAAAAAAACCATAAAAATGAACCAAAAGTATGGATGGAAAAAGCAAAAATCCCAACGAAGAAAGAAAAAGAAAAGGAAAATTTTTGAGGCTTTCCCTTTAAAATAAAAAGCGAAAGTGGAAATATTACAAAAATAAAAGTTTTTTTTTTTTTAAAGAAAAGAGTACAGTAGAGCTGGTAAGGAGGGATAGCACAACTTTAAAATAAAATAAAAAGAACACACTGCACTTTATTTAATTATCCAAGGCTCTTATTATAACTCTCTTCTCCACAAACTTCAAAACCAAGCTTCAATTGTTGATAGAAATCCAGAAGAACATCTGCAATAACACTCTCCCGTGCTCTTCCCTCTATCTTATCAGGTTGCAATGTCCTTGAAAGGCAGCCTTTCACAGTTTTCTCAGCTTCATCTAAGATATTTTCAAGCCTCTAGTTGGCAGTGTTACAAAGTTTCTTTGCTCTCACCTTCCCCCTCCTTTCCCAGACAAAACGTAATAGAAGTTTAAAAAAAAGAGAAAGAAAACCATTTGTCCAAGATGGTATGAGGATTCCTGCTTTGGGCAGGGGACTGGACTAGAAGACCTCCACGGTCCCTTTCACCCCAATGAGTCTAATTAATTAATGGCACAATAAGCATCCAACTTCCATAGATATCCCTTCAGGCCAACTTCAGATTGCATATAAGGACCATACCATTCACATATAGAAGAGATTGTGCATAAGGATCATGTCATTGGCATAAATCTATGTTGATAAGTGTATTAAGTATCTTTGGCATGTGGACTTACTGAAAGCAGAGGAATCCTGGCTTGTCAGTACATAGAAGTTAATCAGCATTGGGACCAGAGTGCCTTCCTGTCATAGGAATTTTAGGTTTCAGATGCCATTTGCTCCCATATGGAAACAGGGGTTTGTATAGAGAGTCTTAACAGTCTGGGTTCCATGCCCAGAAGTTTTGGATCATTTTCCTTAATAAATTAATTAACAGTATAATGTTTTGACTCACAGGTTTAACTGGGTTCTCTTTATCTAGTTTTAGGATCTGCATGGAGAACAGATAAATTTTGGGTCATATTTATGCAAAAATATTAACAATTCCAGACATCATAAATTTTTAGGTGCTATTATGCTTCAAAAGGGCAGGCTTCTTGGGAAAGAAGGCGGAGCCTCCTTGGTGACGGACTGTAGATCGCGACTCTCTGCGGCTATGGTCCGTGCTCTTTCGTTGGAGAGCCCCGATTATTACGATTAGGGGCTGAAGCTGCCTTTGGAGGGGCAGCGGAGTAAGGGGAAGCCGCAAGCCAGGTTGAGGGGAGCCCCATCTCCCCTCCTGGGCTTGGTCTTTTTCCCCCTGAAGATGACTGCAGCGGTGGTTTAAAATGGCCACCCCGAAGAGGAGGACTCAGCTGGATTAAGATTTGTGCAGGAGGGAAGAAAGAGGTGGATAACATCTGAACCGGGACAACTGGGCAATACAACTAAACAAAAGTACCCCGGGATTAAGGTAACATGGAATTTTTAAGAAAAGAAAAGTGAGTGGCGAAATTACAAAGGGACAGGGGGAAAAAAAAGAAAATATTTTTGACAGCTAAGCAGGGCTTCAAATCGGGAAAGGAAGAAGCCGGAACTAAAGATTTAACTAAATTGGACAAAAATATTTTGGGAATAAACAGGCATAAAATAAAGCTGGAATTAAGATTGTCAAAAAATAATAATAATAAAGTTTACAAATTGGAGACTGGACTGTGCTGGAATATTGAGGTTCGAAAAACCCTAAACAAAAAAATAGGGGGAAAAGGTGAAGACTTTGTATAATGGAGAGTGCCACCTTTTGACAAAAACTTGAGCTCAGACAAAAAGGAAAGCATCCTGTTTCTGAATGAACTTGTGTGGATATAACCTTAAAGAAATATTGAAACAAAGTTAGAATCTTAGAAAGTGAAAGCAGAACCAGGATAAAGAAAAAAGCAAGGAAAGACTGACTGTGGGATTGATTGATATTTTTGGTATATAGACCCTCGGCTGGAATAACTGAGAACTTTAGAAAATTGAAAGAAGAAAGAAGGAAAGTAAAAGTGTTTTTTTTTTTGTGGAATTTAACGATCATAAAATATAAGAGTGTGTAATGATGATATCTATTCGGGAATTAAAAATGGAACTTAAAAACATGAGAGAATTACTACAGGAAAGAGGCGAATCACTTTGCTCTGTGTTAGAAAAAATGGAAATGGCGATTGAAGAACAAGAAGAAAGAGCTTCAGAGGAGGAGGAGTCGACTCAAGGAGAAGACATTTTAAAGAGACAATTAACACAAAGAACACCACAAAGAAGTGGGGAAAGAAGGAAGGTTAAAAAGTTGAGATTTAAGAAGGCAATCAAAAGGGGGAATACCTGTGAAGTCGGGATAGGCAGAAAGACCCAGCAGAAAAGGGGAAAGGAAGACATTAAGAAAGAGAGGGATATAAACTGGAATGAGAAAAGATATGGGGAAAAGAGGGGGAGGAGAAGCAGTAAGAAACAGGTGCATGAAATAAAGAATTACGGAAATAGTAAAACGTTGAAAAGAAATTGTTTTTTCAGAGATAATGGTTGATGAATTAAAAAGAGGATTCTGCAGGGTGACAAGGGGTAATAAGAATAGTTCTGCAATTAAAAATATTTAGAAAATAGGGTAATATAGATACTGATAACTTTTATTAAAAATTAAGGGGGGAAAATATGCTGCGGAATCCGAATGAAAAGATGTAATGATTATTATTGTAACTTCTTAAAAATAAGGGTTTATTGGGAATCAAGATGAGGGAATAAAGGTATATTTTAATCATTGAGGTGTCACACTCAAAGCAGTAAAAGGGGGGAAACCTATACTTGTTTTTTTTTTTCTTTAGTGTTAAAATTTGTATTAATCTAGAATTTATAAAAAGAATGTGTAATGGAAAGGGAATATGACAGACTAAAGAACCAACTAAATTAATAAGTTAATATAGACTATTAAAAGCAAGGAGAGACATTGGTCTTCTTCTTTATTATTATTATTATCATTATTATTATTATGCAAACACATATTTATCTTTATTTTTAAAATAAATATTAAAGGGTTATATTTGAAATAATTGAAATGAAACAAAAAGATGTTTCGATTGAGATTAATGAAAGAGGCTAGAATTAATGTGTTTGTTTCTCTCCTTACTGAAAATTTGGAATGGAAAAGGTAATAATAGAATTAAGTATGCATATATGAATGTATAATTGCTGTCATATTTGTATGTAAAGGTGATGACCCGGAAATATGTTGTCCACTAAAAAGAGATTTTTGTTTTTAATGTGAAAAACTGAGTAAAATTTGTTAAAAAGGGGAGGGGGCAGGCTTCTTCCTTTCCCAGTGTGGAGGAAGCACATTTGAATATGTGATGTATAGTTTAGTTTACTTTATTGTCGTTACACCTTGTACAACAAAATTAAATGCCATCTTCAGTGTACATCATACATAAGAAAACTATAAAAATAAAACACAAACACACATCCTTCACATTCTATACAATTGAATTGAAAGCCCCTGATACTGCATTAGTATTGCATTACACAGTAGAATTCAAAAGAGCTACTGCCCTGGGATATAAGCTGTTTTTCAGCCTATTTGTCCTTGTTTTTATTATTCTGTACTGTCCGCCAGATGGTCATAGTTCAAAAAAAGGGGGTTCCCAGGATGAGATGGATCTTTGAGGATGTTTTGAACTTTCTTAAGGCAGCGGGAGCTCTAAAGCTCTTCCAAAGAGGGGAGAGGGCAACCCAGGATCCTCTGGGCAATGATGTTAACCCTCTGGAGTGCTTTCCTATCTGCCCCTGTGCAATTGGCAAACCCTACAGAGGTGCAGTAAGTTAAGATACTCTCTGGTGCAGCGGGAGAAGGTCACCAGCAGTTTTTCATTCAGTTGTTTTCTGAGACATCTCAGGTCGTATAATCTCTGCTGGGCCCTTTTGACCAGGGCTGCAATGGGGGCCCCCCAGGTCAGGTCCTCTTTTAGGGTAACACCCAGAAACTTAAAACTGGCCACTTGCTCCCCTCAGTCTCCACTGATAAGCAAGGGCTGGAGGTCTGATCTGTTTCTTCTATAATCCACTATAAACTCTTTGGTCTTATTGGTGTTGAGGACCAAGTTATTGTCTCCACATCACGAAAGCAACTGGTCCACCTCATCTAGGTAGGCAGACACCCCCCCCCCCCGGAGATAAGTCCCACCACTGTTGTATCATCTGCAAATTTAGTCATAGTATTACTGGTGTGAGTGGGAATGCAGTCATGTACATAAAGAGTATAGAGTAAGGGACTCAACACACAACCCTGTGGTGCACTGTGCTGTCTGCTGCCTGCTCAGCATTTGAGCATAAAGAGCCAGAAAGATTTACTGACCTCTGATGCCCAGAAAAAATGGGAGCTGAAAGATTATTTTGAACTTGTAGCTTTTGAATGGATTCATTACCCAGACACTTCAAGGGGAGGTATCAGCCTCCGCAAGGAAGGCCACTTCCTAGCATCAGTGGGCTGTGTGATGCCTGTCTTCAGCTCTCCCCAGAGAAGCACCCCACATTGATTGGTTTCAATTCATGGCTTTCTCATCAGAAGGCTCAACCCATGAAGGCTCAACCCCAAGAACCGTCACCAATATTCCTTTTTAGTCTTAAGCTGCTTTTTTATTGGTCTAGGAAACTAATCAGATCTGGGGGAAATGATCCTGTTATTTCTTTTTCTTCATTCTGAGAAATTAAAATCAGCAAAGACCATCTTTGTGCACCTTGTAATCTTGGCTGAGTTGGGTTTCCAGCAGCTGAGTTTCCTTTGATTGCTATATGTCTCCTCCCTGAAAGTCCTGTAATAAAATCCAGGAGGGGTTTTTTCAGACGATCTCCTCTCTTGGCCATTTATAGAACATGTATTCCTGCTCTGGACTCCTGCTAATTTTTAGCCTGGGTGTGTTTCTGACCAAGGCTGTGCCTTTTCCTCTGCTCCCTCTTTCAAGATATTGTGTGTTATTTGATTACCAACTGATTCAGATGATCTCTTCTCTGCCACTAGTAAATTGTTGCGCATTCTTTCTCCTGCTTCGCAACTTCCCTTCGGCTGCTTGTGTGTAGCCATCTCCAGACAAGCCTTCTGTCAGCTTTGGAAGCCGTATTCCACGCTGCCACATAGCCTGAGAAAGTGGGAGGGGGGTGATTTCAACAGAGTAGTTCTAAGTAGACAAAATAAAATTCTTTTCTTAGTTCAAGGTTATTAAGTGTGGCGCAGCAGAGGAAAAGGATCTTACATTGGGACAAATCGTGATTGGTCCATGTGATGTGATGATGGGAGAAAAGGGGATGGTTAGTAGTTTGGGACATTGTGGGAAGTCTGGGAAACTTAGTTTCGAGATTCCACAGATGTGCCAGGTGCTATTCTAATAAAGGTTCTTTTGAGATTATGCTTGTCTTGGAGTTACTGATTGGAATGGAGGTTTGCTGGAATGCTGACATCTTCCTGACATCCTCACTAGCCTGGCTCCAGAAGCTGCCTTCCTCCTACAGTTTGTTTCTTGCCCAGCTCCTCTTCAAGCCACATTCCACATTCACATCACTCCTGCACTTGGCCTGCCAATTGCATGGATATTTTCTCCCTGCACTGAAGCCAGGGCACGAAAACAGCAGAATCTTGCAAGTCTATTGGCTCTGGAGCTCCTTCTCCTTTATATAATTCAGATACTTTGGAAGGCATCTGTCTGAGCCCTTTCCACAATTATCTTGTAATCCTGGACACTTTAGAGAGTACAGTAGAATGCAAGAGTCCCACCTTAGCCATGAAAGCCAGTTGGGTGACCTTTGGCCATTCACACACATTCAGCCCAACTCTTGGTTGCTATTGTGGAATAATAGGAGTAGGAAAGTGTGTTGCATATATTTTCTGCTTTGAATTATTTGTAATATAAATAAAAATGTTTCAGCCCCCTTTGCCTAAATAACAGTTTCTACAGACCTCCATCAAGGCCATTTTCTTTACTGGCTGCGTCTTTTGTTTCCAGATGGATCAATAAGGAGGGATATTTGTCAGTAGGCTCAATTCCTTCCTCCCTTCCTCCCTCCCTCCCTCCCTCCCTTCCTTCCTTCCTTCCTTCAGTGGAACAGTTTTCTTGATAGGCTGCCTCACTGTAGATCAGGGGTGTCCAACCTTGGCAACTTTAAGACTGTACCCCTGCTGTAGATTATGATTTCAGTCTCATCAAGTACCCAGGGCTTCTCCCTCTTCACGACAAGGGCAGGAATCCTTTCCTTTGCGCAGCTATAGAGTCCTCTTCCACAAACCTGAGACTTTTGCCTATAGATGCTCTTCAACTATAGCTCCAGAAGATGCTCAACAATGAATCATAGAATCATAGAGCTGGAAATTATCTAAAGAGACATATAGTCCAACCTCTGAATACGGCAGGATTCTCTACACAATTCCCAATAAATCCCCACCAATCTCTGAAGATTCCACTGAAAGGGGAAAAGCCACTATGGGCAGCAACCTTTTCCACTGACTTCTCTTACTGCCAAGACGTAATGTCTCATTTGTGTCTTCAGCCTTCTAGCAGGTCAGGTATTTCAAAAAACAGTTATTGCCTCCCTCTCAGGTTTCTCTTCTGCAAGCTTAACATGCTAGGGTTTGTAGGACCTCCTGTTCTTTTCCCGTTGTAGCCATTTTCTGGACTTGGTCCAGTTTATAAAAGTTTTTTAAATTGCAGAATTGAACACAATAGCCCAAGTGAGGTTGGCCTTGGATTACACCCAGATAATTAACGAGATGAAGGTTTTTTGGAGTGGGAGTCTTCATTTGTGCCACATTCATCTCTATTCTTTCATCTCTTCAGCTTTCTTCTAACTTTGGGGGGCTTTTGGTGATACATGTCCCTCACAAGAATTTCCTGTGCCAAATCAAGAATTCGTTGTCTTGTCAAATAAGTTGGACAGTTTATCTTTGCCTTCAGTAAGTGTAGAGAAGCAATAAGAATGAATGCCTTGAAGAATAAATCCAAGTGTGGTTATGTAAATGCCATCTGGGCCCCAAAAGGGAGGCGAGAGTCATCAAGATTGGCCTACCACGAGTCTTCTAGGTGTTAATGGAAGGCTCTCAAGAGTCTGTTGTTGTTATATTCTGCAGCAGTAAATTACACTTCTAATAGTGTAGTAGTGGGGTCTGTTTCTCGTGACGGCCCACCTCCGAGGGCTGGCAGTCAGCAGGACAGTTCTTGTTTTCAGGAAGGAAGAGACAATACATGGCACATTCCCTGCAGGTCATGAAAGCAATTCTTCCCAACTCCCCTCTTGGAATGAACATGAAAGCATGTTTGCTTGCTCGGTGATTACTGTAAGGATTGGAGTGTTTAATAATTTCATTGATAGCACAGTATATGTTTGCTTAAATTGACAAACTACAAAAAATATCAAGGCTTTAATAATATACTGCAGTTTAACATTCTAGGTTAGAGCACCTTCATATACCATATATATGTTTATTCAACAATAAATTCCATGATATTCCATGGGCTTATTTCTACCGTGTTTCTCACATAATAAGGCCGGGCCTTATTTTTGACCCCGAAAAACCGGCTAGGCCGTCTTTTCGGGGTGACAATTCCCCCCTTGCATCCTCGGGTGGGCGGGCGGCGACAGCTTGGATGTTCGGGAGACCTTCCGCCACCGTTAATTTCCCTTCTCCCTTGCTGCCGTGGCGTTACAGCAACGCCGCGGCGTTTAGGCGCAGCCACGTGCAGCCAGTCAGGGCTCCTCCCTGCAACCGGAGCCCTGAGGAGACACTGCTTCCAGGCGCTCCTGTGGCCGCTTCCCTTTGCCTTCGAAGGTAAAGTGATTATTTTAAAACCTCCGCTCATCCTATCAGGACCGCGCCGAGCCGTGCGAGCTGAGCAGAGCCGGGAAAGCAAGCCGGGGTGTTTCCTGGTTCTGCCCAGCCCGTACGGCTCTGCGCGGCCCTGGCGGGATGAGCGGAGGTTTTAAATAATTCACTTTACCTTCAAGGCAAGGGAAGGCGCCACAGGAGCACCTGAAGCCAAGTATACCAACAACAAAAGGCAAATCCTCAAGGTGGGCTGGAGGGAGGTGGCTACGTGCCCCGGGCTGCTTCAATGCAAGGTCCTGACTTGCAGCATCCTGCCGTTGCCGCGCGTCCTTTCGCCGCCGCCTCCCTCTCCGACTGCGAAACTCGTGTGCTTCGCCAACGCTCCGAGCGAGGCGAGCTCTTTCATACATAGAGAGAGAGGGAAAGACGCCGGCGTGATCCGAGAGGCTGGCTCTTTTCTCTAGCCAAGGCTGACAGGAAGTGCCTCCAGGGCCGTGGCAGGCAAGCCGCGGGTGTTTCCTGGTTCTGCCCAGTCCGCACGGCTCTGCCACGGCCCTGGCGGGATGAGCGGAGGGCCCGGCGGGGAGGCACTCGTTGCCTTGGTGACATTTCGGGTGCCTCCGCCGCCTCCTCGCCCAGAATGTATGTTTTGCTAAGTGAAACATATGTTAAGTGAGCTTGCTCCATTTTACGACTTTTCTCGCCACATTTGTTAAGTGAATCCCTGCAGTTGATAAGTTAGTAAAATGGTTGTTAAGTGAATATGGATTCCCCATTGACTTTGTTTGTCAGAAGGTCGCAAAAGGGGATCGCATAACCCTGGGACACAGCAGCCATCATAAATGTGAGTCAATTGCCAAGCATCCAAATGTAAATCACATGACCATGAGGATGATGCAACGGTCATAAGTGTGAAAACCGGTCACAGAGCTGTTGTAACTTTTGAATGGTCACTGAATGTTGTATGTCAAAGACCACCTATATATGCTTTGCAGTTGCAGCCTGAAGTTTTAATCCTGTAAACAGTGGTCTTTCAGTATAGAGAAGAAATGCTTTATTAATTTCAAAAATATGCATAGGATAGTGAAACAACATTTCTCTCAAGTTGAGCTTGGTTTTGGGTGATTTTGTGAACAATTTTTCCTTTCCATAGAAATGAGCTGCCATTGAAAAGCTTAATGTGCTTGGGGTGGTTAATACTTGGGTAAAAGGCCACTAGGAAATGCCAGGATAGGGGGGAAAAAATCAAGGGTGAGATCATCAGATATTTTGCATGTGAAGATCTAGTTTGAATAAAAATCCCACGTTCCTGAATCTAATGATGGTCTATTTTTATTTTTATTTTTTTTAACAGGTACTTGGACGTTGCTTTTTGACCGTGATGCAGGTTCATTTTCAGTTTCTATCCCAGGCTTTGCAGAAAGTCCAGCCAGTGGCTCAGTCATGCTTCATTGAGGCTGCAGCCCAGGAAAGAAAAAATTCTAGCATGAGTGAGACATCCAGCGCAAACCCCACAACCGAACTGGATGAAGCAGTGCGGTCATGGAAGGGAGCAACAGAGGTAGGACTGCTGCTGCTGCTGCTGTGTGGAGATGTCAGGACTTCTACATTCAGGCTTCTCTCTTTAATCAGGATATGCAAAATTGTTGCCTTTTCCTTCACCTATCACATAATTTATTTTTGTTTCCTTTATGATGTCTAGGTTTCCATGTGCAGGGGAATTTTTCGATGGTCACGTTCAGAAGATATGCTTATTAATTAGGTCAAAGAGTTTAAGTGGGCTCTGCAACAGGAAAGTTGACCCAGCCAATCAAACTTAAAGTGCCCACTTTCAGCCCCCGATGGCCCCAGTAATTCTGCCTTATCAACTGAGTGGATAAAATAGCTGATGAGAGGGATAATTAACACTTCTAATTTTGCACCAGAGCCAGAATCTTAGAATGCTGTGTTAATAACAATCGCAAATAGCATTTAGGCTTGTATACCAACCCATAACGCTTTTTTCAGCACTCTCTGGGCGGTGTATACTGTAGAAGCATTACTTGCATATTGCCCCTAACAATCTGGGTCCTCGTTTTATTGACCTCAGAAGGATGGAAGGCTGAGTTGAGCCCTGCCAGGATCGAACTCCAGGCTGTGGGCAGAGGGCAGAGCTTCAACCACTTCACCACCAGGGCTCCTTCATTTTTGTGGACATTTGTGGATGAGCCCACAAATGTTGATCATCTCTCTTTCAAGAATATTGTCAGACTATCTGCCTTCCCTTGGGAAACGGCAAATATAGACTAGAGGTTTGCTCTGGGACATTTCCTCCCTGAATGAGCTCTGAAGTTGGGATGTCTCTTTACCCTCCAGGCAAAGCCCCCTTCCCTTCAGCGGGTGGCTGCTCTCCCAGTTCCACCCCAACCTTTTGCCGCTGTGGCCAGAGCAGAAGGGCCTCCCTCCCTTTGCTCTCTGCTTTTGTTGCTTATCTGCCTCCTTTGAAGCTGGGCCCGTTTGCTACACAGGGCTAAAGTCAGGCTGGGTTTGGAAATTTTTAAATAGCTGGCAAAGATGAGAAGATTATTAGAGATGGAAAAATTGACTTGTTTGTTTAGACAATAACTAACATTCATTAGCGATTGGAAATGCCTTATGAACTTTTTGCTGAAAAAAGGGGAAAAAATGAACTTGTGATTTATGAGTTTGAGGATTAGAAAGGATAGGCTCTGGGGGAAAAATTACTGTTGTAGTTTTAGAGGGAGTGGGTAAAATATAAATTAATTGATGATAAGAAGAAGGAAGCCGCTCCTTATATAACTTTTTTCTTTTCTTTTTTTCTTTTTCACTTATTACTTTCATTTCCTTTCCTCATTCAAAATTTGTACTATTTTTGTTTTTAAATTGTTTTCAAAAATGATACAAAAAGAATTCTATTTGCAAAGTTAGCCCCTTTGTCTATCATGATGAAGTGATCTTTGATCAGAGTTATGTTTGTAAAAACAAAGCTGCCTCTTTCCTAAACTTTGGCTTAATGTCCCAATATGAAATATAAACTATGAAATTTAACTTCACTTAAACAATTCAAAATTACTTCTGTCATTTTGTCACCTTTTCTGCCACCTGTTTAAAAGGCCACTTCACGGCTTCGAGAGAAAGAGGGAGGCCGTGATGGCTGTTTGGCTGGAATCGAAGTCCAGCAACTCTTCTGCTCCCAGAATGTGGCCATTCCAGAGCACCAGCTAAAAGAATTGAACTTGAAAACAGACAGTGCTTTGCAGGTCAGTTTCCCTGGTGGGGATTATTATTTTCTTTACTATCTAGACAGGGCACAATGTCCATGGTAAGGAATGATGGTATAATGGGGTGATTTTCCTACTTGGGGTTTTATGGACAGTCTGTTCTGATATTTATCTCTTATGTGGTGCTTTTTTTATATATATATGTATCAGGCATATAAGATTGCTTTGGATAGTTTGGGTCACTGTGAATATGCAATGAAGGCTGGTTTCCACTTGAATCCAAAGGCAATTGAAGAAAGCTTGCAGGTAAGAACCTCTTTCTCTGGATCTAGTCAAGAGAGGCAAAACTGGTGGGTAACAATTAAGTGGTTCTGTTTTGCTTTGGACTTTTGTGGCTTTAGGGCTGCTGCAGTGAAGCTGAAGCTCAGCAGACTGGACGGAGACAGACTCCCTCCCAGCCTATTCAGTGTGAGCTGCCAACTGTTCCCATCCAGATAGGGGCCCACTTTCTGAAAGGAATATCCTTCAACGAATCTGCAGCAGATAACTTAAAACTGAAAACGGTAAGTCTCTTTAGTTGCACTGTCCATTTTTTTCCTTCTGGGAGTAGAATCTTACTATGTGCTAAAACCAGATAGGTAGAGAGCAGGCCTTTGAAAATTTGTGTTACTGGGACACGTATATGTATTCGTGAGAAAGTGAAGTTGAATTAGGTGCAAAAACCAATTCTGTGTTCAGCTAAGAAAACCTCTCTGCCATTTTACTTGGGCATCTTTTCTGGTTTGTGTCATGCCATCCTGAACTTCTCTTGCAGTTTCCCCTTGCATTCGGAATGGCTTTGTATGGTCATGGTTTGCTTCCTTGTCTCAATTTGAGCTGTACATTTTTACCTGTAATTGCAAAGAAATTCCTCCTAACGTCTCAATGTGAACTTAACCTCTGTGTCTTGGTCTAACCTTCCAATTCCTGCTGTGCTTCTCCTCATGGTGGCAGGGGTGGAAGTGGGGGCGGCAGTGGACAAGGTATGTTGTTAATTCTGGCAATCCTTTAGGGACTTTTTGCTGACATAAGGACTGAAAAGATGGTGCTTTATAGGTAAGAGATGGGATATGAGATAAAGTTTGAGTTTGCAACCTCAAAAGTGGTGAAGGAGTCATTACACTTGTGATGAAGATTGGAAGTCACATCTTTATATACTTCTTTCTTTATTGTATTCTTACTTTTTTCTTGCATTTTTACTCCTCCTTTCTATTGTCTTTAAGTTTAGTTTGGATTAGATTTTACTATTATAATCAACATTCTTAATAAAAATTGTGTGCGTATGTGTGTGTGTGGTTGGAGATCATAGTGGTTAGAGCACTGCCGTTTGATATAGGAGACTGGGGTTAAATCCTATATGTTTGTCAGTAGGGATCCTTCAGCAAAAACCCCTTAATGTTTCCTACTTCATGTATGGGAATGAAACAAATTAAGAGTTATGCCAGCTCAGATGTCACCTAGTTTAACAAGTATCACATTTGGGAAACCGAACAACCTGAAGATAAGTGAGCCATTGAAACAAATCATATATGGATGAAACAAGAGAACCTGGAATTGATGAAATGCTACTATACCTGTAGTCCTGATCGGAGGAGACATATGATATGGGATGGATGGACAGCAAACCTACTGTAAGGACCTGCCTCATCTGTCTTCTCAGAAAAGCACGACTCTTGAAACAGATGGTATTTCCAAAGGAGCTTTTACTGAGATAAGGGATTGCAGAGAAGTCAGGCAGAGTCTGAAGATTCCCACACAAAGCGTTCAGCTAATTTCCCCTGTTCAACCCCCACCCAGAGCCCCATGTCCACCAGTAGCCAATGCGATGCCACACAGCTGTTATGAGAACTCAGAGGTGGGCTGGTGATAAGAGGTCATCCTTGGGGCACCGTGGCCTTGGGTAACAGGCTGAAACTGTCTGAGAGGGAATCCATCCTGATGGCCCAGTCCCCCTCCCTAGTTCCCACGCAGTTACAGCAAAAGCGAAAGCAGTCCACGAAGCATCGTTCTGGCAGGAACCTGACACCTACACCACTTTGAGAAATACCCAGTGCTTCAACAGTAAGGAGGAAGCTGTTCTCACAACTGGAGGTAGATCAAACTACGTATTACATTCTTGACTCAAGAAGAGTTGGAAAAACAACTGGATGTGCAACCAACACCTGAAGCTGGAAGGTTTCTACCCCCTCCGTTACAGAGCACAAATGCTAATATGGGTATAAGATCATGGATAAATTAGCTGCAGTGAACTCTCAAGATCAGCTGCCAAGAGTCACTGGAGAAGTGCCATCCGATAGTATGTGAGGAGATTTCAGTAGAGCCCTCATGCCAATCCTTCAAGTAAACTACACACGTAGATGCTGCTAGCAGCCGGCTTCCACTTAGAGGGGAGACAGGACAGTGCTGATTATGAAGGACCTGCACAAGGAAACAAACCATTCACACTGTGTTTCCCCGAAAATAAAACTGGGTCTTATATTAATTTTTGCTCCAAAAGATGCATTAAGGCTTATTTTTAGGTTATGTCTTATTTTGGGGGAAATATGGTAATAAATGTGTCCGTCTGGTTGATGATCTTAACTGGAGCTTATTTGGTGGGTAGGGCTTATATTACAAGCATCCTGAAAAATCGTGATGGGGCTTATTTTCCAGTTGAATCTTATTTTGGGGGAAACAAGTCAATAACCTTTCTCTCCACAACATGAAAAGTCCTATCAGACTTTCAGAGTGCTGTTAGAAGAGACAAGAAGCAGTATTACAACATCTGTAAAGATAATTGAAGATGGAACAAACATAGAAAAGCATAGCTCCTCAAATATTAAAAGACATGTCAGCCTTATTCTTTCTCTTTGTTAGTCTAGACATACGCAGTTCCTGCAACTATTCATCATACACTTTACCTTCCAGTCCCCTAATCATCTTTATTGCTCTTCTCTGCCCTCTTTTTGGAGTTCTCAAAACATAATGAAAGCAGTTTTTTGTAGCCTTCCAGTAACCTAAGATGAAGTCCATCTGGCCCTATGATCTAAATTTCTTTAAATTGGTTACATTCTTATATTCCCCTTGTGTAACCTCTTTTTTTCTGCAATGTTACAATAATGGTCAGCTAGGACTCCAATTTCCTCTGGTTCAAACTAGGAATTAAGAAGCTCTTGTCATCATCACTTTCTCTTTGGATTGGAGCTAAACCCATGGAAATGACCTTGAATTCATCTTTGACTATATTCCTCTCCTTATATTTCCAATAGATTTCTCTTTTACTCTTACGTTTCATTCTGTTAGCATAGTCTATCTTGAATTCTACATATTTTGTCTTTTCCTATCAGCATAGTATTTCTGAGCTGCAGAAAACCAGTAGTTTTCATTAAAACATGTGAAAAATGTTGCTTCTTTTCACATTCTTTTTATATTTCAACAATTCTACATTTGTTCAATCAATTATGGCCTTGAAACTTGCAAATATCTTTATAGGCAGATTCTGTTCTTGATTAATTTAATAATATAATTAGATAGAAATCCTTCTCTCTGCTGTCCTTCTTGGTCTCTGGGATTCCTATCTTTGGGAGAATTTTGACTGAAGAGAGCAGTGATCCACTCGAAATCTCGTAGCCTGGCTCTGATTTTCAGATATGGAGAGTTGGATTTAATGTCAAAAATAAAAATTAAAGCAAACAGCCTCTCTTTAAACTATCCCCAAATCTCTTCAACAGGATGGTTTCATGCATTGTTTTTTTCTCTCCACTCAGTACCACTTTCCAACATTCTCTTGTACTGCTTCTGGATGCCATTGGCATTTCCTTTTGATCCTGTCCATGTGTACACCGAATAATTGGAGCTGGAACGGGGGCGTGGCAATGCCTGGAAGCAGTAAGTTTGTGGGAAACTGGTGAAGCTTGGCTTGGGCCATCGTAACTTGAAGAACAGTAGGAATGCTAGATATCGGCAGTGCAAAATAGATTGAGTTGGAGTGGGCAATTATCTATCTTGCTTGGGTATTCTTTTTTTGCTTAACCCCCCCCCCCCCTTGTGTATATTGACAGCACACTATGATACAATTAATTAAAGAAGCTGGCTACCATAATGGAATGACTCCAAGAGATGACTCTCCTGTGACAGAAGTCCTGAATCAAGTTTGCCCTTCTACATGGCGGGGAGCATGTAAAACGGCAGTACAGTTGTTGTTTGGACAAGCTGGGCTGGTAAGTATTGGTGGATATATGCTGTATGAAGCTGTATGAAGGTGGCCAAAGTGAAGGGAAGGCAGGAGTGGAAGGCAGGTCATTAAATACTAACCTTAAATTACAGCACTTGGGCCTGTGGCAAAATGCTGGATTCAGGGTTTCAGCCAGTCTGATCTTATTTTCTCCACTTTGCTCCTCTCAACCTCCCCATTTCTCTCTCTTGTTACTCTTGAGATGGTCACACTTGTGGTTTCCTCCCTTTCAGTTTTTTCTCTGGCCTTTGCAAATATTGCTGACAGCAGCTCTTGTCTGTGTAGGTAATTCAGTTTGGACTAAGTTTGCTTTTGGCAGATATCACAATATCATTAACCAGCACATTCGTCATGATCATTGTTTTGGGGAGGACGTATAAACCTAAGAGCAAAATGGGTCTGAGCAGAAGGTTGTACGTATTTCCCTGTATGTTTCATCTACTTTACCATGTTTTTCCTTGAGTTGTCAGAAAAAGAGATGTTCAAGTGGGCTTTTTCTAGCTTCCTATTGTAGCAGTTTAGTTTTGAATTTGACATGACAAAAATATTTATATTCCTGATTTTTCATCCTAATTTCAGGCAGTTACTTTCTTACTCTGCCCACAGGGGAAAAATTACAACGTGGATATATAGGTAGTCCTTGACTTACAACCATTGGTTTAGTGACATTCAAAGTTACAGCGGTACTGAAAAAGTGACTTATGACCACATTTCACATTTATGACTAATGCAGCATCCCCAAGGTCACGTGGTCAAAATCCAGTGACTTGGCAAGTGGCATGTATTTATTTAGGAGTCATTGAGTGACGCTTGAATGTCCTTTAATTTCTTTTAAGATCCATTGTTTCTGGTGCGTTGAACCGAAATCCCTTTGGGTGTTTTGCAGAGCCAGGGAAGCAGTTTCAGGAAGTCAGCTGCATCACTTCTAGTTGACTGTGCTGGTGAAGATCCTGTTTGGGGGTTGGTGGAGGAGGAAACATCTGTCCAGCAAGAACAATGGCTGCTGGAAGTCATTTCCCAGGCCGGGGGTGTGGAAGGTTAATTGGCTGGGATTGAGTCAAGTTTGGTTGAATAGGTTGGCTGTGTGCTCGTTTCCCTTGAAACAGACAGTGGGTATTCTGCCCCTAAAATCTGCTGTCTCCGCAGACAGTTTGAGGATGAGGACAAAGCTTTCATGCAAGGGACCAGAGGGTGGTGGTGATGGTGGTCAAGATTTGTTTTTTTCCAATCTTGTCTGGCAGTTTTAAGCAGGATTAAAATGGATCCCATGAGTTCAAATGTTTACCTTTCCAAAAAAGCAGAAAAAGGAAGATTAAATTATCAGCGGATGAAAAATGTTTAGTGAAATGCTTGCCTCTAAATATATCCTGAACGTTCTTAACTATCACATTTCATGATTAGCATTTTAGCAGCTCCTCACAACTGTAAATATCATTCATATATATCTCTTTATTTAATGTTTACATGTTCTTGATCCGTGTCCGTGGTGGCGGCAACAAAATGATTTGTTGTTAAGTTTGAAGAGGGACATTCTAGTACTTTTAAAGTGGCGGTTGCTTACTTATTTTTCTTTGCAATTAGGTGGTTGTAGACACAGCACAGAATGAAAATAAAGAAGCTTATGCACCACAAATCAGCTTGGAAGGCTCCAGAATTGTGGTTCAAGTCCCATCAACTTGGTAATTAGAATTTGCTACTTAAGGAAACCCAGAACAGCATTGTGTGTGTTGTTCTGTGTGGAAAAAGTTAAGAAATTTTATTTTAAAACTCTGTGTATTTTACAGTATGATCAAAACTATCCCAATACAGTAATTTGAAGGAAGTACATAGTTTTTCATGCAGTTGATTATTACAGTGGTAATAAATTTTGAATGATCTCTGGAAGCTTCCCACTGAGAGCCTGCCTAACCTTTTGTCAGAAGATTGTCCTGTGTCATGTTCAGAACATTAATAATCTGATCATGAATTGTAATACTAATTAATGTAATTAATTAGTATAATGTAATTGATGGAAATATCTGATTCTCCATCTGCATCAGGTGCCTGAAAGAAGATCCTGCAACAATGTCTCTGCTGCAGAGAAGTCTGGATCCAGAGAAAATGTTGGGACTGGTAGATGTACTTTATACTGCCGTGTTTGATCTAAATCGCTGGAAAGAAGGAAGGTTGGTAGACCTGACTGTGGCTGCAGTTGGTACAAAATCATCATTGCGTAACACTCCTTGTTCAGGTGGAAATGACTGTGAGAAGCTTCATCTCGTTGTTGAAGCCACTTAGACTATAAATCAGAATTTCTGGGTGGCAGCATTTGACATGGTAGGAAAACCATGGTAGTTTTCTTCCCATACACATTTTAGCTTCCCATTTCAAGGACGTATTAGATTTATATGCCTCTGAGAAATTGGCTTTAACATGTTGCTTTAAAGTGGGGGTGGGTGGGAAACAGAGTAATCCAGAGACAAGAGGATGTGATCACTCCATAGCAAAGGACTGATCCCCAAACCCAGATCAGAACACCACTACCCTGAGAGAAAGACTAGATCCAGTGTGTGACCTCTCACGTGGGTTGGCTCTGTATAAGTTGTAACATGTCCATGGTGTCCATGAACCCTCCTGAACCACCCTTAGTACCAGGTTCAAAGACGGCAGCTTGAAGTTCCCCAGGACTTGGGAACCCCACTACCCAGCTAGCCATAGGATTGTGGATCTTAGGCAGTTGCTGCTACACTGCAAAGAGAGAGAGAAGCAAACAGAAATCCTAATTGATCCCTATAGCTCAACCTCACCTAGCAAGTCTCCCATCCATCTGTGTCTGGAGCCCCACACCCGAAGGCCTTTGGAAACAACCCCCAGTCTCCATGCCTGCCCTGGAGTCTTGGCTGATGCCACATCCAAAATCCAGGGGGGCACATTACAGAGAGGAGACCCAGACACATCTGGTTCCAGTAATAGAGTCAGATGTGGGCCATTGGTTTGTATTTTGTTCGTCCCTGAATTGCATGTTTATATCTAGTTTTCCCAAGTCATTTTTTAATCTGAACTAGAGGGTCATTTTTGTTTCCCCAGGGAACAAGCGTTGCCCTACATCCAGATCCAACTCCAACGTGAGAGCTCTGACTTTGGAAGTCACACTGACTTACCATCTGGAAACGGCAGTAAAGCAGCGGGGGGTTTGCAGAAGACTTTCTCAAAGTTGACATCACGATTTACCAAAAAAACTTCTTGTGCAAGCTCAAACAACAGTGGGAATTACTCCATTCCTAATATACCTTCTAAAACCCATTTTATAGCTAACAACTCAGAGGACAAAGCAAAACTACCAAGTAATGCAGATGTGCGACTGCAAAGTATCTTGAACCTGGGCAACTTTCCGAGGGTTCTTGAGCCTGCCCAGCTGATGCAGAGCTCAAACCACCACGGGGTCAATGGCCTCCTTGAAAGGCCGGAGGGAGGCATTGTGGAAGATGGTAAGGATGCCAAGGGCATGAATCTACCAACTGACCAGGAAATGCAGGAGGTCATTGATTTCCTGTCGGGTTTCAACACGGGCAAGTCCCAACAGACTTCTCCGCTGATGAGAAGAAGAACCTCGGTTGCCTCCTCCTCCTCTTCTTCTGCTGCAGCAGAACAGAAAGCGGCTGCTGTGCAGCTGCCGTCACTACAGTTGTCATCTCACACCCCACTGCATCACCTTCAGCCCGGACTGCCCCAGCAGCCCCATCCCCAGAAACCCCAACAGCAGCAGCAGCAGCAGCAGCACTATCAGCCCCTGCGCCAGCCCATTGGGTCGCAGCAGCGCCTGCCCAGTAAGTGGTCAGCGGGTTCCAGCCAGCCCCCAGGCCAGACTGTTGGGCCAGGGCTGTCCTCGCTGCCTCAGTGGAGCAGCCACGCCTTTTCCGACCTGAGCCCGGACCTCTACAGCCTGGGCCTTGTGAACAGCTACATGGATAGCATGATGTCAGAGATGCTGGGGCAGAAACCTCAAGGGCCCAGGAACAACACGTGGCCAAACCGTGACCAAAGTGACGGGATCTTTGGGGTGCTGGGAGAATTTCTACCTTTTGACCCTGCAGGCAAGTTCAACTGATCGGGATGTTGTTATGTCACAGCATATTGAATGTCTCCAGGTGTTTTTGAATATCAGGGCATTATCCTAAGCTAGCAGTCTCCTATCTGATCTGGGCAGCGTGATTTTGAGTTTAACCTGAAATTTTCTCTCCCCCTTTGATCTGAATTGCTTTACTTTGTTATTGTTTTTTAGCATGGTGAACTAATTTGTGTTTGCGCTTTGGATAACTATTGTAAGCACCCAACAGCAGCTTTTTATGATGATCGTTTTATTTGTATTCCTTTTTTTTTTAAACAAATTTTATTCAGTTTTTCACATTAAAAACAAAAATCTCTTTTTAATGGACAACATATTTCCGGGTCATCACCTTTACATACAAATATGACAGCAATTATACATTCATATATGCATACTTAATTCTATTATTACCTTTTCCATTCCAAATTTTCAGTAAGGAGAGAAACAAACACATTAATTCTAGCCTCTTTCATTAATCTCAATCAAAACATCTTTTTGTTTCATTTCAATTATTTCAAATATAATCCTTTAATATTTATTTTAAAAATAAAGATAAACAATATGTGTTTGAATTAATAATTAATAATAATAATAATAATAATAATAATAATAATAATAATAAAGGTTACCAATGTCTCTCCTTGCTTTTAATAGTCTATGTTAACTTATTAATTTAGTTGGTTCTTTAGTCTGTCATATTCCCTTTCCATTACACATTCTTTTTATAAATTCTAGATTAATACAAATTTTAACACTAAAGAAAAAAAAAACAAGTATAGGTTTCCCCCCCTTTTACTGCTTTGAGTGTGACACCTCAATGATTAAAATATACCTTTATTCCCTCATCTTGATTCCCAATAAACCCTTATTTTTAAGAAGTTACAATAATAATCATTACATTTTTTCATTCGGATTCCGCAGCATATTTCCCCCCTTAATTTTTAATAAAAGTTATCAGTATCTATATTACCCTATTTTCTAAATATTTTTAATTGCAGAAATATTCTTATTACCCCTTGTCACCCTGCAGAATCCCTTTTAATTCATCAACCGTTATCTCTGAAAAAACAATTTCTTTTCAACGTTTTACTATTTCCGTAATTCTTTATTTCATGCACCTGTTTCTTACTGCTTCTCCTCCCCCTCTTTTCCCCATATCTTTTCTCCTTCCAGTTTATATCCCTCTCTTTCTTAATATCTTCCTTTCCCCTTTTCTGCTGGGTCTTTCTGCCTATCCCGACTTCACAGGTATTCCCCCTTTTGATTGCCTTCTTAAATCTCAACTTTTTAACCTTCCTTCTTTCCCCACTTCTTTGTGGTGTTCTTTGTGTTAATTGTCTCTTTAAAATGTCTTCTCCTTGAGTCGACTTCTCCTCCTCTGAAGCTCTTTCTTCTTGTTCTTCAATCGCCATTTCCATTTTTTCTAACACAGAGCAAAGTGATTCGCCTCTTTCCTGTAGTAATTCTCTCATTTTTTTAAGTTCCATTTTTAATTCCCAAAGAGATATCATCATTACACACTCTTATATTTTATGATCGTTAAATTCCACAAAAAAAAAAAACTTTTACTTTCCTTCTTTCTTCTTTCAATTTTCTAAAGTTCTCAGTTATTCCAGCCGAGGGTCTATATACCAAAAATATCAATCAATCCCACAGTCAGTCTTTCCTTGCTTTTTTCTTTATCCTGGTTCTGCTTTCACTTTCTAAGATTCTAACTTTGTTTCAATATTTCTTTAAGGTTATATCCACACAAGTTCATTCAGAAACAGGATGCTTTCCTTTTTGTTTGAGCTCAAGTTTTTGTCAAAAGGTGGCACTCTCCATTATACGAAGTCTTCACCTTTTCCCCCTATTTTTTTGTTTAGGGTTTTTCGAACCTCAATATTCCAGCACAGTCCAGTCTCCAATTTGTAAATTTTATTATTATTTTTTGACAATCTTAATTCCAGCTTTATTTTATGCCTGTTTATTCCCAAAATATTTTTGTCCAATTTAGTTAAATCTTTAGTTCCGGCTTCTTCCTTTCTCGATTTGAAGCCCTGCTTAGCTGTCAAAAATATTTTCTTTTTTTCCCCCCTGTCCCTTTGTAATTTCGCCACTCACTTTTCTTTTCTTAAAAATTCCATGTTACCTTAATCCCGGGGTACTTTTGTTTAGTTGTATTGCCCAGTTGTCCCGGTTCAGATGTTATCCACCTCTTTCTTCCCTCCTGCACAAATCTTAATCCAGCTGAGTCCTCCTCTTCGGGGTGGCCATTTTAAACCACCGCTGCAGTCATCTTTGGGGGGAAAAAGACCAAGCCCAGGAGGGGAGATGGGGCTCCCCTCAACCTGGCTTGCGGCTTCCCCTTACTCCGCCGCCCCTCCAAGGCAGCTTCAGCCCCTAATCGTAATAATCGGGGCTCTCCAACGAAAGAGCACGGACCATAGCCGCAGAGAGTCGCGATCTACGGTCCGTCAGCGAGGAGGCTCCGCCTTCTTTTTCGCCATATTCTCAACTTTGTGGTGCCCACTTTCATTTGTATTCCTTTTTTGATCAGCACAGAAAGTTTCCCTTTCCCTGTCTGTGGGCATCAGGCCATCACCGCTTCCACTACACTGGTGATGGCCTGGCTGCTGCTTTGCTCGTGGTTTGCATTACACAAAGACAACTTGCCAGGAAAGCACTTTTCTGTGAAGTGCTGAATATTCGGCATTCAACAAACATTCCATAGTATTAACTGTTTTCTTACATGGATGCAGGCACACACCGAGGGGTGGCTTGCTAAGCATAAAGAATTAAATCAAGGGATAATTGGGGAAGAAATAGCTGACTGATAGAGACTCCTTTTCTTCTGCCCAGTTGGCTCAGATCCAGAGTTTGCCCGCTATGTGGCTGGGGTCAGCCAGGCCATGCAACAGAAAAGGCAGGCGCAACACTTTCGTCGTCCCAGCAATGCACGTAGCAACTGGTCTCATCCTGATGACCTCCACAGGACCTGGCCCTTCCCAGAGTATTTCACAGATGGGTAAGGTGCCCTTGGTAACTCTTCTTTGTATACTGTATTGTGCAGGTTTTTTATAGAAATTAAGTAAATTTGTTTTAATTGATTGTTGAGGCTGTTTTGTTGATCCAATCCATTTTATTTTTTACATTAAATGTTCATGTTGTACTTCTCTTAGGTTCAAAACAGTACATACAGATAAACAACGCCTCTATTTTTCTTTTTAAGGGGATATGCTTGGGATACTTAGCTAAGAATAATTCCAAACATAGGAACTTAAGCTGCAAGATAAATCCTGTATTTACCTTGTAGTTTGAAATTGTCCCTCGAGATCTTGCTCTTTTGCATAGGGAGTGCAAGAACTCCATTTTGCCCGGCTCCCGGGCCCCCCCCCTCTCAACCCTGCCTTGCTGTTTCTTTGCAGGGAGATGACCAGCAGCTGGTCAGGGACTCAGGGGGACTCTGCCAGCTCCAGTGACGAGACCTCCTCAGCCAATGGAGACAGTTTGTTTTCCATGTTCTCAGGGCCTGACATTGTGGCTGCTGTCAAACAAAGAAGGTATGCTTTGCAGAAAAGCTGTCTGTCTTAACCTCAGTTTTCCTCCCTTGCCCTAGCAGGAATCACAGAAGAAGCTCTGTTTGGAAATTCAGATATCTCTTCTTTCTTACTCCTCCTGAATTGATTCCCGTGTGGTGCTACCTCATCTTACGAATAGATTTACATAGTAAATGAGAGGCTGAGAGGCAGAATTCAAAGACAGTAGGTTGATGGTGCTTACATGGACCAGTTGCGATGCCCCTGCTTTTACGGAGTCAGAATACTTGCTGTAAAGTAATTATGGAAAGAGTGTCTGTGTGGGAATGTCTTAGCTGTCCAGGTAACAAAAGAATGGAGCTGGTATGAATTGGGTACGGTCTTGTGTCAGAGCCAGTAAATGTGTTCACACAGTCACTGGATGCATGGATGCCTCCCAAGGATAACTCAAAGTCCTGGGTTTGTATGGCAGGTTGAATCTTTGCTTTAGATATGCAGCAGGTCATTGTCAAACATACTTGAACTAGATGAATTCTTGGCTGAGTCTAGCGCTATTGCTCCTGGCTTAGGGATGATAGGAGGAGCAATTACAACTTCCCACAGTTATTCCAGGAGAATACCAGGGTGCTAGTTGATAGAATGCTGAAGTCGAATTCCCAGGGCAGTGTGTGTAGATAGCTGGGTTGGTATCCCCACTTAATGGAACCAGTTAATGTCAGAGGGGATTCCTTCGTCTGGCATATTTGGGGGTGCCATGCCTTCTCTCAGTTTGACTATAGAATTACTGAATAGAGTGTTGCATAGATTAAACAGTTTTTCCCCCATTAAACTATCATGACATTTTCCCTTCATTGAAATGAATATATGTAAATAATTTATCACTTGTAAATCGCTTTGAAGAGACATGGGCAGCAAACAAATTTAGTAAATCAACATTTTTATTTTTGGGTTTTTCAGAAAACACAGCAGTGGGGAACAAGACACAAGCACACTTCCTTCACCGCCACTCCTTTCCACCGTGGATGATCATAACCAGGCAAGTCTTCGACTGAATAGGGCGCCTCTGAAAGAGGCCGAGAGCGGAAGGCATGCATTGAATGACGGCTTGCGGGTCAGTTTTCAAAAGCAGCAACTTGAGACAAATGGAGTGTCAGCTTTGGAAGCCGTATTCCACGCTGCCACATAACCTGAGAAAGTGGGAGGAGGTGATTTCAATGGAGTAGTTCTAAGTAGACAAAATAAAATTCTTTTCTTAGTTCAAGGTTATTAAGTGTGGCACGACAGAGTAAGACTGGGACAAATCGTGATTGGCCCATGTGATGTGATGATGGAAGAAAAGGGGATGGTGTGTAGTTTGGGACATTGTGGGAAGTCTGGGAAACTTTTAGTTTCTAGATTCCACAGATGTGCCAGGTGCTATTCTAATAAAGGTACTTTTGAGATTATGCTTGTCTCAGAATTATTGATTGGAATGGAGGTTTGCTGGAACGCTGACATGGAGACTCAGATTAAACCGCCTTCCTAAACAAACTTCCTAGATTAAAGGCTGATGATACCCTGTTCCCTTTGGGTGACTGGAATTTATTTCAGGTTGCTTGCTTTTATTTATAAACAAAATGTATTATGAGGTTGTTTCTTTAGTGAATTGCAAGGATTACCCCTCTTTGTTTTTCAACAGCCAGATTTGGGGTTTGGCAGGAAAACTGTTTGGGTGGGGAGCTTAGATTGGCTCCTACTGCTAGAGAACCTTGATCCCAGCCAAACATCCAGCACGTTGACAGCTTGTGTGCCTTTTCTCCCATAGCCAGAGAAGGCCAAAAAGAGGGAGCTTTAAATGCAGGAAGGAGGGCAATAACTAAGGCGAGGGATGGGCGTGAGCAGGCGTCTCTTTTGAAGAACCTTCCCAGAAATCCCCTCTTGCGGGTGGACCCTTAAAAGGCAGCCCAGGGGCAGTTTTGCAGGCCACCCACAGTTCTGTGCTCCGTCCAAGAAAAAGGGAGATGACTAATAGAAAACAATCTAATCGGACAGCATTGGGTTAACCTGGGACAAAGGTTGCTGAGGGGCAACTTTATTTTAGTATTTCACACTTTTTCCCCCAGAACTGTACAAAAATGATTGAAGGAGCCATTGAGCCAGGGGTCTCCAAACCTGGCAACTTTAAGACTTGTGGACTTCAACTCCCAGAATTCTTCAGCCAATTCTCCAGCATAGCTGGCTGGAGAATTCTGAGAGTTGAAGTCCACAAGTCTTAAAGTTGCCAGGTTTGGAGAGCTCTGCGTCAAGCAGCTAATTGTATTAATGATGTGAAAGGCTATGTTTAGAGCTGATTCAAGATCTCTGCGTAAAGCCAAAAGACCGGGAGGTTGTGGGAAGGTGTGAAGTCTGTTTGTCATTTATCCCTGGCTTGGGTGACTGCGTTTGAAACTCAGCTGTCCTCCTTGCTCTTGCAGGACAATAAAACTAAAACTTGGCCCCCGAAGGCTCCTTGGCAGCACACACAGTCGGGTCAAAATATGTCTTTATATCAGCTAAGCAGCCCTGCCAGCCACTGGAACGACGCCATGCAGATGCTGCCGTCTCCCGTTTGGTCCTCCGCCAACGACTGCCCTCCGCCCACAGGGATGGCCTCCCCGTTTGCCTACACCCAGCAGCCTCCGCAGTCGCCACCATTGCCCCTGGCTCAGCACAAGCAGGGGCACAAGGGCTTTAAACCTTTTCCGGGCAAGCACGAGCGTCGGCCATCCTATCTGCCGCAGTACTGATGCCCCGTTTCCTCCTGGCCGAAGAAGCAGCAGCCGAGGACCAAAGTCTTTGGTATGATCCGGGCTTGCTTGGTTTCTGTCTGCTGGGGGGTGGCGGTGGCGGGGGGTAACAGCTTTGGTAGTGAAGTCTCTCGTTCCTTGCGGCCCTTGGCACCCGGTGTCTACCCAACAGCCTAAACTGTGACCCTTTCAAAGCATACGGATGCCCCCGGTCACAAATGGTGACCCCCTCACCACAGAAAACACTGTATTTTATAGCTATTTTTTCATATAGATTTATAGTTACCATTTCTTGCTAAAACAGATTTGAGTATTTTTAAGCCAATCTAGCAGTTTTGCTCAACGCTCATTTTCTTCAGATTTCTAATTGACAAAAATTATAAAGTCTTCGCTCTGACTTTCACAGGCTGTGATAGCTTTTTTAATGCAGTCGTTGTTAATATGCTGCAAACTCTTTGAAACAGGAGTGGGGCAAACAACAACTGAGAACCTGATTCTTTCCAGTTACTTAGTTTGTGCAAAACAGCTGGAACCGCTTGAAGTCCGTGAAAAGTGATCCTGGCCAAGCAGCGTGAGCCCTGTCCACCTCCATGAAGTCCTTTTGGTGGGTTTATGACACTCCGTTTGATACGCCTCCATTTGGCCAAAGGCATTATCCATACAGTGCTCCTTAAATATATGAAAGAATAGTTAAGACTACTTGCAAATATAAGTCTTATTTCAATGCTAGACTTAGTGTGTAAAAACATGAGCTGGCTCAGAAGAGAGAGAACTTAAAACACTATTTTTTGTAGTGCTAAGAATTAAAATAAAGTACTTTCAGTCAATATGTGCCATTAAATAATTGAACCTGTGGAATTAGAAATATCTTCCAACCAAAGTGGATCTGGGGAATGACTGGTGCTTCAAATGGGAAAAAGGTAAATATGTATAGTGATCCCATTGTATATTAATCGAAGTGAGAGAAGTCTTTATAAAACCTATTTAAATTTTCATATTTCATCTTTGAAAGAGTAATTATAAACCACAATATTTTCTGGTATAAAGGTTTTTGACAGTATTAATATTATTTTTATATTTTCTTAATTCATATCATTCTAATACATTGACAAGTAAAATGGGTTATTAGTTATAAATACACATAGTTTTTGATGAAGATAAAAGCACATTTAAGTTCCCATTTTCTACAAACTTACATGTGTATATTAAAGATACCAAATATATATATACACACACACACACACACACATACATTCATATATATATACATATACATTTTATGTGTGTGTATGTATGTATGTGTGTGTATATTTTATATATATATATATATATATATATATATATATATATATATATATATATATATATATATATATATATATATATATATATATATATATATATATATATATATATATATTATTCATCCTAGAAAAACACTAAATGTTGGGGTGGGTAGCGTAAAAGCCCTTCCACCCTCTGCTTGTGCGCCGTTTGGCGGGCCTAAAATGTTACTCTTTGTGCTGGTTAAGGATGCCAATGTTGCCTGTATTTATGATACTGTCATCTTGTTTCTTGAGATCCCATCCTTACCATGTTTACAGAACTGTTTGCTGTGCATAACTTTACAGTCATGTGCTTTGCACAATCAGTGTGGCTTCTGTCTGTACATTGTTAATGTTCTGTACTTTCTGCTAAAATGTTGGTGAATTTAAAAGTGATTTTGAGTCTCCTCAAGTATACAATTGAAAACTTGTATTGGACCTAAAATTGATTGCAGTTGTATGCCACAAGGCTTTCAAGTACAGATATATGTTGTGTTGAAATTTCCTGTAGAGCATTTAAGCTGCTGTTGCAGTTGAGTGACAAATGCAAACATTGGCAATTTTCTAAAATTGAAGTTAAATAGTGGAAATGCAGGTGAATCATTTTTTTGTCTGGTAGGTGCTGCATCATCCACTGCTTCCAGTTATTCTGAACACCTATAATTTTCCCAAGTATTGGCAAGCAAGGTTTCATACAGCCAAGTGCAAGGGGCATGATGGTGCTTAGTCAGATTATCCTTTAGTGCAGTACTTATGTGAATAACTAATGCTTTGGAACTGGAACTGTACATTTTGTTTTTAATGTTGAAGCACCTGTAAGTAAAAACAACCCTATTTGCTTTATTAAAGATATACCTTTAATAATAGATTTTATTGTCTTAAAATAAGATTTATCCAAAAGGTAACGTTTGGAAGTTATTCTCCCGCTGTGGCTGGAGAGAATCGTTAGCTGGGCTCCTCCTCTTTCCAGCAGACGAGAACAATTTTGGGGTGCCCAAGGTGGGAGGAAAAGACTTCCTCCTATTGGAAGTTGGGAGATAGCCCCTAATGTCAGAATTAATCCATATCAGTAATAAATCCATATCAAGCAAAACTCCAAGGTCAGCAGATTCCTCAAAGAGTTCTTTTATTAGAAATATCATATTGGCACAGATCTGGTGAAAACTGAAGACTCTGAAGACTCCTGTGATTTACACTAATTAAAAGTTGTTTCTACTTTCTCAAAACAATCAGTCACGTGGTCCAATCACGGTGCAGTGTAGCAACCGGGTAGCATCACCCCACCTTCCTCTGACCAGGTGTGACAATGTCCTTGGCTCTCAAGAGAAAATATTTTGTTTTGGCTACGGAATCCCCCCTATCTCAACCTCCCCCTCTCTGGTAACACCGAAGCAGTCAAAAATGACTTCGGCCAGGTCAGCTTCAGGGTTTACACCTCCTGCACTGATTCCCCTGTGCAACTGATTCGACCTTCCCAAGGTGGGAATAGAGGGCATGCCTGCCAGATACCTGCCTGGTCTCGCCTTCAAGCAGCTACCTGTCCAGGAGGCCCAGTCACCCCATCTGCCGAGCAGCATTCCCTCTTCACATCCCAGTGGTCTCCCCTGGAAAAGCCCGGTGCTGATTCCTTAGCAGTATTGGTATCATCCTTGATCCCTTGCCCTGTAAAAGAAGAGGGCCCCCAACGTAGACCAAGGGGGGGGGGGGGATGTGTTTTTTAGAAAAGGAGCATTGAATGCATTGAGAGAACAGGTGCTCCCGTGGCTGCCTCCCTCACTGGCGGGTCTGTTTTTCTGCTTCTAGACAGGTAGGAGGGGAGGGGGAGCTGTCGAAGGAGCAGGTTTCCATGGATACCAATCCCAATCCAGTTTCTCATTGCTGACCAGAATTTTCTTTATAAAATTCTCATTTCTGAAGGAACCCAGTCCTAGCCATCCACTGATCCATTACTGAACCTGGTGGCTGAAGCTGTCCCAGTAGAAAGCAGCCCATTCCAGGCCCCTTGGTGGAAATCAAAGTACCAATCCAAGCAGCAGCAGTCCAGATCCCACATAACAAAGATTTCTCAAGATAATCTTCTTTTCCCTATTTGCCTAAGTGACCTATATTGCCAGAGATACCTGAGTACTTTGCAGTTTTCTGTAGCTATATTATAGAGTTCAAGGCTGTTCTGACCCAAACCTTGTTCCAAGGAAGCAAACACCAAACAGGTAAAAGCAAAACCTTTTAATGTTTCTCTGCAAATTCAGTTCATTCACAGTTAAAAGGCTATTAAAACTAATTGTCTCTGATAAGAACGAGCCTTGCCAAGGTGGTGCAAGGCTGCCAAGGACACTAGATTAAGTTGCCAAGAAATATTCAAAACAAAAAGTCTCCAAACGCAAACCAGGATAGTCCGAACATCCACTAGGCTTGAAGTGCAAGAACTTCTTTGCTTCCTGCAAAGAACTCCGGTTTCTCAGCTGGCTTTTATCTCTTAAGGGAGGGGCCATTACCTTGCAGCCTTACTCCCGAGTCGCCTGTGCTGCTGCAGCTGCTCTTTCCTTCAAGCAGCCCTGCGCACACGCCCACTGGGCACAGGCTCCTCGGGGAACTCTTCCTCACTGCTGCCAGCCTCCACAATCCCCAAAGGCAGCACTCCACTCCCCAATGTTCCTGGCCCCATCCCTACATCACACGCAGGCCCCTCATCGGAGTCCTCACTCTCTGAGACCTCAGCCATCTGCACCACTGCTGGCAAACCACAACAAAGGCCCTGTATCACGATTGATTTATAACTGTGTCCTGGTGATAAAATAAAGAAAAAGACTTCCAGAGGCTCCACATCATTGGTCGTATCCTTGCCACCAAGACCATCGAGGCCATTCCACTGGCAAGAGTCCCCATTTGTTTCAAGGTGGGTTTTTCTTTCATGGTAGCCTGAAACAAGGTGGATTGGAGTGATCTAGATTTCATACAAATAAGTCAGTATCAGAGTCCTCCATATTTCTTGTGGAGAAACCAAATCCCTTTCAGGTTACTTTCAGCATAGAAACTATTAAGCTTCTTGGGCAAATTTACTTACATTATTTTGCCTATTCCACTGGAAGTTCTTGAGATATGAATATCGGAGCTGCCTCTCCCCATGTACCCTCCTCCTTTTGGGGCTGGCATTGAGCTCCAGAATGCACAAAGAGACAAGGAGTTTGATCTACCCAAATCTAGGCATCCTCATTAAAAAGCCATGTTTCCTACTTTAAAAAAGACGAACATAACATCCAGAATCCAATACTTCTCACCTAGTCTTGGCATAATTCAGAAGAAATATCTGCATCTAACAATGTGTAAGCAACTGGAAACAATTTTAGGTAGGTACACCTGGTTCTCCCAGATAACAGAATGTATAGGAGTTATTAGAATTGCATGTCAATTAAACTGAATAATCTTGGTTTATGTCCAGGGCCTCCTCATGCATGGATTGAGTTCACACATGCCCTGCTTGAGCAGGGAGTTGAACTCAGACCTCTAAGGTCCCTTCCAATATAACAATCTTCTTACAAAGAGTGCTATTTTCCTTCCAGAAAGCAATAATGGTGGGAAAACAAGCTATGATTCCACTGAGCCTTACATATGAAAGAGTCCTTTGAATAGTGGATATTTAAGGCTTGTGGACAGGAAAACCCATCTCGGAAGATCTCTACGCATAGGCAGTGGCCCACACAAGGCTTCAGGCATACCATGAAGTCTTGGTGGGCTGGAAAACCAAATCTGCAGAAACTTGAGTTACCCCAAAATATATTTACTACCTTGACAAGTTCTGCTGATTTTGACAGAAATGCAGAAATGAACACACGTGATACGTGAAGGCAGAACCAAGTCCTAATCTGTCGCAAGAGAAGCTCCAAGAAATTGGGAAGAGGTGGAATTTCAGTTTCTGTCCTTCTCGACAGAAGACATCTAAGGCTCCTTCAGTTCCAAAGGCAGATTTGGTTTAGCTGGTCTGATGTGGATCTGGAAGAAGGTAGGTTCTCCTGTTGAGAAGGGGGCTGGACTAGAAGACCTTCAAGATCCCTTCCAGCTCCTATCCTATCATCTTCCTATCTTGTTTTCTTTTCTATTTTTTTCTATTTTCTATTCTCTTCTATTCACAAGTTTTTCAAGAGATCATACACGGTTCAGAATCCTTCCGTAGATCTTTTCCCACTGGAAGCTGCTTCCTGAATAACAATATCTTCATGGCAGTAGCCATAGATTCTCTGACCATCAGATGTTCCCCGGGAGTTTCAAGTCAGTCCGCTAACCCAGATCCTGCATTTGATACACCTGAAGACCACAGCAACTGATTAAGAAAAGCCCGATATCCAAAATGAAACAACTGTCCCCAAATCCTCCCTTTCACACTGGACGCCCTCAGCCAGTGAACCCAGCTGCACCCTCCGGGGCCCCCTCCTTGGTCCTGGAAGGGCTGCTCTGCCCACGTGCTGAATCTGTCTTTGTAGCAAATAAACGTCCTCCTGCCGGGTGAGCTTCCTGGGCTGGTGGGACAGGCCTTCATGGACCCTTTCAGGGTTCCCCACTCACATTCAAGGCAACTCCACTTTCTGTGGCATACAAGATCTATACCGGCTGTGCTTCTTTTTGACATTGAGAGAAGCAGTGACGGAAACGGTGTGCCCTTCAAAGCCCATCTTCATGTTCTCTCCAGTGTGCCAGTACTGCCCACAAGTTATTCTCTGGGACAGTTCCCAAATGAGTTCAGGTCTTTTCTGCAGGCGTCCCACCAAAAGCAGCACAAGCCCAGGCCTTTTCCATTAGTGCTTCTCTGAGTCACATTGTTCTGACCCAGGCTTTGTAAACCTAATTATTCACAAGCTTGTTTTAAAAGCAAAACTTATTTTATTGCAATGCTGGGAATTGTTTTCATTCCCAGCCGAAATTCATCTTAAACAGTTCCCCAAGATAAGCACACACCTTTCAGTTCTGTGGAATGCTGCCAAGAACAGAAGTATCCAATTATCTAGAAAAGAAACCAACCAAAGTACAAGAAAAAAACCAACCAAAGTACACAAAGCTTCAAGGAGGACTCGGAACTGATCAAACTACTTTGCTTCCTGCAAAGGTTTCGTCATCTTAGCCTGTCCTTCATCCCTTATGGGAGAGGCAATCACCTCCCAGCCTTACTCACAAGTCGGCCCTTTTGTTTCAGCTGCTCTCGCCTTCTAACAGCTCTGCGCATGCACGCACTGGGAACAGGCTCCCCTGGGTCCTCTGCCTCGCTGCTGCCAGGCTCCAAAGGCTCCAAAGGTAGCACCCCACTCCCAGATGGTCCTGGCCCCATCTCTGCATCAGACGCAGGGCCCTCGCCCGAGTCCTCCTCAGACTCCCTGACTGGTCCCCTTTCTTCCCCACTGTCCAGGAAGATAATTCTTTTACGTATATATTGCAGTCCTTCGAGTCTGCAGAAGACATGCTGTCATGCACTTCATCTGTGGATATGGAGGTGGCTCTGCAGTCCTGCTGAAACTCCAGGATCTGGCCCAGTGGGGCACTGGAAGTCCTTTGTTTAGCAACTATAGGTGTTGTTCTGTGATGCCATTCACCATTTTCTATTAATTAGTGGAGGCTTCCTAGCACAGGGCTTGTCAGGGCTTCTGTCAACAAGCTGCAGTTTCTAGGTCCCATTGCTTCATATAGAGAGGCCTCTCCTTCAGTAGAAAAGTCCTGCACCCAGCCTGTTCAGCAAATAGCCCCCACCCACCCACCCCTTTGCAACCCCTCCAAAGTTCTACCCGAAACTTCATTCCAATCACAGGAGGAAAATCAAACGCTGGACTTAGCAATGAATTGAGGGTACCTGCTCTCCACTTGCAAAGATGATTGATTGATGTTGCTGACCAGGGAAGCCTATGTACAGTATGTTCCACCTACTGTCTTTATAAAACAGAGCCCAGGTTGAGTTGGGGGAGTTGGGTGGAGAGGAATATCTGTCTTATAGTATTGGAAACAAGCAAATAGGTGGAAGCTAGAAAAAGCATTGCTGAAAAATGCAACTGTTCCTGAAAATCAGCTTGAACTTTAGTTGTTTGCCTTTCTCTTCTCTTTCTTCGTTTACCATTCCCTTCCTTTCTTTCCATCCATCCACTTTTCTTCCTTCTGTTTTCTTTAGTTCTCTTCCCACTGGAGCTATCATTTTGCCTTGCTATCTCCATCCTATTTCCCACCCCTCTTTCTAGCCGTTTCTGCTGGAAAGAGTAAGTGTAGTGTGCATATTTGTTTTCTATGTGTGAGAAAGAACGGGTGTGGTACATGCAGATGGAAATATGCTAATTTAATAAAGGGAGTGCCTTATTTTACAGGCAATACACTTGGATCAATAGGCTTGCATTCAATTAATAAAAATATTTTTCTCTTCACCCTGCACCATTGTTAGGCTGTGGGTTCTGCCACATATATTCACTTACATATATCCAACATGTACATACAAGCCATTTATTGGAGCATATGAATATGCAGCATAAGTTTCATCTGACTATACTAAGATGTGTGTAAAAAAGCTGTCTAGATTATCAGAAACAGCGTATCACAACTATTATAAAATGGATGCAGTGCTATAATGCGCTTTGATTGACTTTTATCACCCTGGTAACTCAAATTCAAGAAGTTATTCTAAATACTACTTTATTTAATTGAAATCCTTAATAAATGATTTTGGAACCTTTAATACATATATAATAATTTTACAATGACTTAACACGTTTTAATACATTTGTGGGTTCCAAACTCTAACTAGAGGGCAACCTCACTTGCACTTAAGTTCTAATTCAACGTTAGCCACAGGAGAGACCAAAAGGGGAACCAAGGACATTTCCTGACAGAACAATGAACCAGTGGAACGGCTTTCTTCAACACTGGAGGGTTTTAAGAAGAGATTGGACAAGCATTGTCCATTGTTTCTTAAAAAACCCTTTTAAATAAATTTATTTTTTAAATTCTGAACATTTTAAATGTTTTGCCACTTTTAAATTTTTGATCTAAATCAGGGTGTCCAACCTTGGCAACTTTAAGACTTGTGGACTTCAACTCCCAGAATTCCTCAGCCAGCAAAGCTGGCTGAGAGCTGGGAGTCCTAATCTAAGGTTGGACACCCCTGATCTAAATGTTTTAATTTTAGGGGAATTTTTTAAAAACATTTTTTAACATTTTGAAAACTCTTTAATTTTTAAATGAACTAGCTGTGAAAAGAAAACATAGTCTTGGAAGAAGAATCTGATGTTGTTGTGATTTGCAAAATATGTTCCATTTATGTACTCATAACCTGAACTATACACGTACTAAATGTAAACTTAAATGAATTTCTTGAAGAAAAAGATCTATTCTAGCAGCAACTCCAACCACTCTAAACCTACAAAATGAGAAGCTCCAACCAAAGCAAGAAGACTGAATCCAAATAAGGAACAAACTGCTACCAGAAGAAATGAACCTGGACATGAACCTTTACAGACAAACCGATGGAAACGTGTCACTCACAGAAGAAAATGACGACCAAGAGCACATTCCCTGCTGAACAGTGCAGCCCAATCCAGTGAAGCCCCACTAGAGCTGAGCAATTGATTTCACATCTTCCTCCTGGAAAAAAGCATGCAGACACCTGGAGCTGGAACATCATCAACTCTTCTGTTACAGGAAGAAAAGTAGTCCAGGCTTTCCAAGAAAAAATGGTGAGTGTTGGGGATAGGAGATTTACTTCTCAGGAGAACGGAATTGGCAGCCTTAAACCGGACAATCAATATAGGGAGGTTTGTTGTCTCCTTGGAGCAAATATGAAAGATGTTGCCGAGAGCCTTACTAAAATAATAAAGCCCACAAATTACTATCCCTTCTTTTTCATGTGGGAACAAATGACAATATCAAGAGACCATGAGCAGCTCAGCAAGAAAGGTGTAAGGACTTAGAAGCACTTTTTTTTGCTTCCAACAAAAGATCAACATCCAAGGATGGAACAAAGGACTCCAGAAATAAACTGAAGAGATGGTGCCACCAGGAGCAGTTTGGATCCCTAGACCAGTCTGCACGACATACATGAAGGGCTTCCGGGCAAGGGTGGGCTGCACCTCAAAAGAACTCAGCTATTAGCTCAGTTTATCCAGAGGGCTTTAATCTAAACCTAAGGGGGGAGGGTGACCAATCTCTAGGATTTTTAGCACCTCATCTGAGTTTAAACCTCAAGACAAAATCAAATAAGGTAGAGAATGATGAGGAAGGGGATATAAAGCGAGAGATGTAGGAACTATACCCAGAATGAGCCATAATAAATAACTCATGCTTATACACTAACACTTTAGGTTTGGGGAACAAACAGGGTGAACTTAAAAGTAGTAGTATATAAGGGCAGGTCTTGATAGTTACCATTACTGAAACTTGACGGGATGAAACTCATGACTGGAAAGGATATAAACTGTTCAAAAGAAACAAACTTAACAAAAGAGGTGGAATTGCATTTTATGTAAAAAAAACCATTACAACTTTACAGAAATGCATAAAACCAATATAATGAAAAATTACTTAGTTTTATTAGCAGGGAACATTTCAAGATTGCTAATGTATCTAAAAAGAAGAACCAAAAAGCCACATTACCCTGTTGTTTGCATCAATCACAGTTTCACTTGAAAGCTCATTTACACTTTTAGATTGCCAAATACATAGGGACTTAGGATAATTCCAGAGTTTAAAATAAATTATAGTCTACAATCAAAGCTTAGCATTCTTAGCATAAGACAAATATGGAAAAAAAAAACTTCTGCCTGTAATGTTACTGTAACTGTCTTCAATAGCATTTTCTTTTGCATAAGGAGGGTGGTAATCAAACAGTATTTACTGATCATGCAAAGGCAAGGCCTCTTTTACAGGCAGCTCCGTTCTGCCGTTTTCGGCCAGATTCTTCAGGTGCAGCTGGCCGTCTCTTCCTCTGCTGATTCATCCTCTGTAAATAGACGTGATGGGAACGGTGTCATTCTATGACCGTCTTCTCTGCGTTTGGGGAAGGAGATGAATCAGCAATAGTAGCCAAATAAATAAGATTTCTGTGCAATGTGTGCTGGTGCCTGTAGGAAGAAAAACAAAGCAGCAATTGAATTTTCAGAACTGCTGTTCCGGTTTCTCAACAGTTGGCAAAGACTTCTGGGGTCTTCTCACTAAAGCAAGCTCATCTTGTATTCATAGGATTGCAGTTGATGTCTTACACTAAGCTGCTTATTTATACACCTAATCACCTCCCAATTCTAGGACAATGTAAGCCAGTCTAGGATTAATTACAGAGGTGGTATTCAGCAGGTTCTGACCAGTTGTGGAGAACCGGTAGCAGAAATTTTGATTAGTTCAGAGAACTGGCGGTAACTTTCTCCCTGGAGTGGGGAAGGAATGGAGATTTTGCATTATCCTTCCCCTACCACATCCACCAAGCCATGCCCACAGAACCAGTAGTAAAAAATTTTGAATCCCGCCACTGGTTAATTACTAACCTCCACCTGAAATAGTCTTACTAAGTTTGTTTATTCTCATCCAGCTAAGCAGAATGGAACAACTTGCCACAGAACTTAACAATTCAATTCAATTATTTAACAGTAACCCAGCCCTTGAGCTTATCAACACTTTTGTGCAAGAGATTTCCATTGGCAGAAGCGCACTTCAGGGGCGGCGGCAAATAATCTGCAGCATGTGACATGGAGACCACGCTTCATTGGAAGGAGGGTGATCCACCTGCCACCAACGGGTCCAGGCACGAACGAGCGGAATTTAAACACACATCCATCCTTCTGTCAGAATAAAAATCCTTACTGCAGACATTCCGTGGCTCTTCCTTTATTCTGATACTCCACAATGCAGCGGATCAGCTGATCATTTTCGTCCAGCAGCTGAAAGTCACAAGAGGCAACCTTACATTACAAACGGAGCTCCTATACAAAGTCAGCACCCTCCCTCCCTCCTTCCTAGAGAATGAAATATTTTGGGGAGCATTTTTCAGCCAGAGACTCTAGAGCAGGGGTGTCCAACCTTGGCAACTTTAAGACTTGTGGACTTCAACTCCCAGAGTTCCTCAGCCAGCAAAGCTGGCTGAGGAACTCTGGGAGTTGAAGTCCACAAGTCTTAAAGTTGCCAAGGTTGGACACCCCTGCTCTAGATAAACAACAGATAAACAAGCCAAAGGTTGCCAAAATTTGCTCAGGCAAACACCTAGGATTTGCACACCCTCTTTTTTGCCTATAGAGCCAGCCATGACCCCTACATGACCCCATAGGGATCCAGAAGGTATAAAAACCCACCCACTCAAAAACCCCATTTTGTCAGCGACCCAGAACCGCGCTGTGTGTGTGTGTGTGTGTGTGTGTGTTTTTTTTTCGTTCGTTCGTTCTTAAGCAGCCTCCCGTTTTATTCTCGGCTCCCTAACCGGCCTGACTCGAGACGCCCCTCGGGTCTCCCTCCGTCACGGCCCTCAAAGCCTGGGACGCTTGAATCCACCTCGCAGCTCGCCTGCCGGGGCTCATCCGCGGAGGCCGCGCGTCCGGGGCTGAAGCCGGGAGTCCCCCTCAGCACGATTCGCCCCTCCTCCGCCGGCGAGCGCCCGGCCAGCGGCGCCTCCCTGAACCTCCGCCCCAACGCGGGAAGGAAGCGCGGCCCACCCGGAGCCTGGCCCGGGACCTCCCCCAATTCCTTCCCCGCGAGGAGGCTCCCTTCCCCCGCGCTCACCCGTCGCAGCGTCTCCTGGTTCACCTCGGCTTTGCCGCGCAGGCGCTCGGGGACGAAGACCACCGACATGGCGCGGCCGGAAAGCCCGTTTTCACGCCGCAAAGCCTGCCGGGACTCCCCGCTACGCGACCATTGGCTGCTCTCTGCGGCTCCCGCGCGGGAGGCCCCGCCCCCACGGGCGCTTAGAGACCAGCGATATTGTAGAGAAGCTCACCCCTATTGGATTGCTAGCTTTCGGACACCTTTACGTCATTCGCGCCATTGAGTTCCTCGCGTCGGGCTGGCGCGACGATTGACGGTGCGAAAAAAAGTTGCGTGTGAGCGCCCCCTGGCGCTAAAGGACGCCCGGCGGAGAAAGGCCTCGAGTGCATCTTCTGGCGGCCCCACAGTGCTCAGTTGAAGCGGAGGCTGAGAAGGGACGCTGGGGCCCTTTTCCCGGGGCAAAACCCAGGGAAAAGGAGGATGAGGGGAGGCGGGACAGCAGGCTCCGGTATTTGAGGGTCTGCCACAAAGAAAGGGCGGGGCGGCGGCAACCTATTTCCCAAGTCAAGATGGAACGGATGGAAACTAACCCAGGAGAACCTAGAACTCAGCAATTTCCTGACAGTGAGGACAATCAACCAGTGGAACAGCTTCACTTCAGAAGTTGTGAATGTTCCAACACTGGAGACTGGACAGCCACTTGTCTGAAATAGCATAAGGTCTCCTGCTTGAGCAGGGGGGTGGACTAGAAGACCTCTAAGGTCCCTTCTAGCTCCTTATTTTATCTAAGACCTTCCCTTGGGGATCTCAGGCGTGCAAGTTTTCCAGAGCCCTGGTGGAACAGTGGTCGTTACAATGCAGGACTGCTGAATGCCGACTGCCTACAATTGGGCAGTTCAAATCCCACCAGGCTCAAGGTTGACTTAGCCCTTCCAAGGTGGGTAAAATGAGGGTCCAGATGGTTTGGGCCTGACTCTGACTTCTCAACATCTTCAAAGTAAAGCCAAAGTCCAGTTGCCTTTTGAAAAAGCATCTTAGGGACAACCAGGACCTGGATGACTGAGAATCTTCATAGACAGCTGCTTTGTCACTGTTTACTTTATTCTATTTTCTTTTCTGTTTACATGCCTTTCCATTTTCCTTATTATTGTAAGCAGTCTAAAGTCGCCCCACGACAAGATAGGCAGCAAATGAATTTAACAAATAATAATAAAGCAACACAAAATCATGATTGCAATTTATTGATTTTACTTTGCCTACATTAACCTTGCTTATTGCAGATAAAAATGTATGTGTAGTCCCACAGATAATATGCTAATAAAAAAAATATGGATTGTCTGGAATTGAATAAACTTAGAATGGAATTGCAGGAGAAGGAAGAAAAAGAATATTATACAGTCTTGGGAGAAATGGACTGGACTTTTCCCCTTCAACTGAAAAGAATGAACTTCTGAAAGCTAGGTACTTCAAAAGGTGATTTCTTTAATTTCTTTAATTTCTTCAATTTCTTTATTGAAAGGAAGTGATCCAGGTACTAGTCAAAGCAGAATCTAAGATGCTTCCAGGCATACAGTAAAAGATAAAGGGAGTTAGAACCCCTCCCCTTATTCTAATGTGGATTTAGTCAAAGAACCAACATGTGGCTAGTCCTCCAGTTGTATATCATGTGCAAGTTATACAGATTCAATATAAGATTTAAGATATTCAGGTTACATCAAAAAGGATTACTTGAACCAACTCCCCGCCCCCTTTTTCTTCCATTGAAGAATGGCAGATACACGGATCTGACAGGTATGTTTTGTTAGATAACAGGAACAAAAGACAATGCAAAATGTAAATGTAAATGATGTACATATGTGTTTTTTTGTATAGATAGATCTATATGTATATATATGTCTGTCTGCATGTAAATGAATATGGAAAAGCCAATGCCACAACGTACTGCAAAAACTAAATATGATTTGTTTTTAAAACTGTAAAACTTTAATAAAATTTCTTTTAAAAAGAAACCAGTTTAAAGACAAGCATTCCCACCTGTTTTCCCATCTGCTGCCACACATTGGCAACTCACAACATACATTGCAAAAACAAATATCATAAAATCCCCATTAAAAAACCCTGTTCAGCATCAGCTTCAGGTTTTTTTCACAGCTTTCCGAAGGCAAATGTTTGCCTCAGGAAGATGGAAAGGGCAGAAGTTTGACAAGTAACGTTATTGAGGAGCGTTTGCCGGAGATGGAGCCGTCAGGAAAGGTTCCTCCGGTGACTGAGCCTCCCTCTCTTCGTCGTAGGGAGCCAGAAGCGGCTTCTCCGGAGACGGCAGCTCCAGAGGGGCAGCCTAGCCGCCCAGCGGCTTCCCGCAGGTTTTATTGTTATGGGGCGCCTTCCGTTCAAACGGGGCCCAGAAGGGCGAGGGGGTCATCTCGGGAGGGCCAGGAGCAGGGGTCCCGAAGCTTGGCCCCTTTAAGACTGGTGGACTTCAACTCCCAGAATTCTCCAGCCAGCTTAGCTGCCGGACGGGGAAGCTTCGCTGGCTGGAGAATTCTGGGAGTTGAAGTCCACCAGTCTTAAAGGGGCCAAGTTTGGAGGCCTCTGGCCAGGAGACAGAGGATTGGTCAGGATTGGTCGAGTGAGGCCGGTCGAGGCCTACTTCCTCTTCGGCGCCTGTTTGGGGGGCGGGACGCGACACCCAAGAGGCGGCTCCGGACGAGGCACAGCCGGGCCGGGCTGCGCGGGGCTGAGGAGGCTCTTCTTTCCAGCGGCTCCGGGCGTGAAGCGCCGCCACGACCGGAAACGACCCCTCGCCCAAGCCCCGCCCCTCCAGGCGCCGCTTCCGTCAACAGCCCCGCCCGCTGTTCTCGCAAAGCCTGTCCTCCGCAGAAGCGCTTCGTTGCAGCGCCTTGGCGACTCTTAACTTTTCTTAAGTCTACGGGAATCGCAGCCCTTTTCTCGCGCCCTTCAAAATCCCGTAGAGCGATTGGTCGACGTCTCCTGCAAAAGGCGGCCCTCGCCTTGATTGGCAAGCCGGCAAGCCAAAGAGAGCGCCAGAGAGGCGTGCCCGGGGAGGGGCCACTTCGTGCGCGGTCTGTTGCCAGGGCGTCGGTTGTCCGGCAGCGGCCAATCGGGGCGCGGGGTTCGCGGAGGGCGCCCGGAGCCGTTCCCCGCAGAAGCGCCGCTGCTCCGCCAGGTGAGTCTTCAACTGGCGGGCCGGGCCGGGCCGGGCCGGAGGCCGCGGGTTTCCCGGTCTCAGCTCTCCGGGGGTTGCCGCGCCGTTCAGCGGCCGGCGGAACTCCCCGCCACCAGAACGTCGAGGCGGAGGGCGGAGGTCAGGCCGCGGCCTCCCGCGCGCTTGTGGGCTCTGCGCGGTTTTGCACTTCCCAGCCGCAGCCGCGCTTCCTGGCGGGCGCTGCGGCGGAGCCCCGAGGCTTCCCGGGCGGCCCTCTCAGCCCATCTCCTCCCGTCTGCAGAGCGGCCTCCGCGCGCCTGGAAGGGAGACCGAGGCGTCGCCACGGATGGTTCCCCGCTGACGAAGAAGCTGCCGCCGCCGCCGCTGCCCTCTCGGGAGCCGGAGCCCTGGGGGCTGAGCCCCGCGCTGCCGGACGGGGAAGCGACCATGGCGGCGGCCGTCGCCACCAAGACGACCTGGAAGCTGCGTGAGTGGGGCTCCCTCTTGGGCGGGGCGGCTTCTCCTCTCGCCTCGGCCCGCCCTGGACGATGGCTGGGGGGAGGCCGGAGGGGCTCTTTCCATCGACGGGATGGGGAGGTCGGGGAGGCACAGAGAACCACCCTTGGCCGCCGCCGCCGCTGCTGCTGCTCCAGGACGGGCAGGCTCTCCGGCTGGAGGCCAAGAAGGAGGCAGCGGCTCGATCAGGTTTCCCCGGCATTAGTGAAGCTCTTTAGGCCGGGGGTCTCCCACCTTGGCCCCTCTGAAGGCCTGGAGGGCTTCAACTCCCAGCAAAGCTGGCTGGAGGATTCTGGGAGTTGAAGTCCGCCAGGCTTAGAGTGGCCAAGGATGGAGACCCCGGCTTTAGGCTGAACTTGGGAGTCTTCTTATATTTGTTTATATTTATTTATATGGACTGTTTCCCAGTATGATTTGATTGCTTGTTGTACCCTATGACTATTAAGGGTTGCATCTGATGATTCTTGACAAATGTCTTTTTATGTGCCGAGAGCATTTGCACCAAGACAAATTCCTTGTGTCTCCAATCACACTTGGCCAATAAACAATTCATTCATCCATCCATCCTTTTCATTCATTTTCCTGGTAGGCCAAGCAGTACTAAAGAAAGAAGCCCCTCCAGTCTACTAACTGTAGCCCTGGAACTAAGGAAAGATGCTAATAACTTGCACTTGCTTTCTTACCTAGAGGAAATCATTGCCCACAGCAGCAATGTTTCTTCCCTCGTCCTGGGCAAAAGTTCAGGCCGGCTCCTGGCAACAGGCGGAGATGATTGTCGAGTTAATATCTGGTCTGTTAACAAGCCCAACTGCATAATGGTAAGACTTGCTTCACTTCTTTGGGATATAATGGAAGAGATGGGCCAAAAGAAGCTCTGAATTTGTCTTTCTTCAAAAGAGGGGAGGAGCCCTTGTTTCTTCTGCCTTTTTAGTTGTGGGCTCATTTGACTGTTTAGGTCAGGGGTCCCCAAACTTGGCCACTTTAAGACTTGTGGACTTCAACTTCCATAGCTGGCTGGAGCATTCTGGAAGTTGAAGTCCACAAGTCTTAAAGTTGCCAAGTTTGGAGACCTCTGGTTTAGGTGCTGTGCTGGGCGGTTGAGAGTGGCCCATGGTGTTCTGGAACAAGATGCTTAACACATGGACTAAGGCTGATTTGGACTGGTTTAACAATGTGGACTGGTTACCATGTTTTCTTGACAAGATTGCATTTGGGGGGATTCAAATCACATGCTAAGCCAGAGACAGAGAAGCCACATTATGGCTTTGTGAAAGGGAATGTTCTGTCTCTTTCCCACAACATATTTTTTTAATGTCTGTTCCTGCATGATTTTTTAAAGGGTTTTCTTTCTTTCCTATCTCCACACAAACTCTTAGTGAATCAAAGCCACTGTTTAAGAACTGTGTTACAGGATTGATGCTATGTAACTGTCTTGTATTCTCGCTGATGCCCCTTTAGTTTGTTGGAGGGTCATATATAATAATTTTGATATTGCCACAGTTTTCCTTTTCTGCTGATTGTTTAGGCCAGGGGTCTTCAAACTTCAGCTTTAAGACTTGTGGACTTCAACTCCCAGAATTCCTCCTCCAGTCATGTTGGCTCAGGAATTCTGGGAGTTGAACATGCGTGTCTTAAACATGCGAAGTTTGAAGATCCTTGGTTTAGGCTCTAATCTTCTATACCCTATGCAGTCTATAAAGGAGAAAAGAAATGTACTTAGTAGACATACTGTTGTGCTGTTGGAATAGTATGCTGCCTAATTCTGGCCCAGTGGAATTCCCACGAATGCGCGTGACAATTCGCCCTTTACTGCAATGCCGTTCCTGAGACACGCTTTTGACTGTTGGGGGCTGAGTTGGTAGCCAGGTGGTCCTTACCCTTTTTTAAAGGGTAAGAGCATAGCATCCTCTCTGGTGGTTAGTATCCGAAGGAAAGCACCCTGGGGGAGACATTGCCAGGGATACTGACTTGGCCCGTGTCCTGCACAAATGTAAAGCCTAACTCCATTCTCTAAACTGGGTATTTCTGCACCTGATCAGTCTCAGGTTCTCTTGAGAGCCTTGGACTGCCACCTTAGGTGGGAGAGTTATGTAGTGAATCCGAGAGGGAGGTGCTGCCTTCTCTTGGGTATTGGTGCTCTGTGTTTATATGTGTTTGACTGGAGCTTGGAGCTTCTCAACCATTGACCATCAGTTATTATTATGTAAACTTTGTTTATTTTAGAAAGGGTTTTGCTGGAGGTAATTCTGTGAAGTGCTCAGTGCATGAGTTGTGAAGTGAAGAAACAAATTTGGCAAACTCAGGGGTACGTTATTTGAGGACAGAAAGTGACCCTACACAGTTTTTCTATCACTGCTCTAAGAAATCAATTTTTCTGTTGCCCTTTTTGGCTAACAACATTAATGTTTTGTTTGTCTTGGCTGATGACTTACCATCTTTTCAACAGTGAGCAGCTGCTTAATAGAAGAACTCACTTTTGATTACCATCCAGGGCGATGTAGGTGATCATCAAATAACAGTGTTTTTCTGCCAGTTTTCCTAATTGAAAGTTCTTGGCCAAAATAATTATTAGCTGATAATTCATTTGCACTAGATCCCCTCAGCAGAACAGTTGAATCTGTAAGGTTGAAAAGCAGGAGGTCTCGACCCCCTTTTCCCAAAAGCCCTCAAGGATTTCCAGCACTTGCCCTGCTTGTTCAGTGGCACGGGAGCTCCCGCTTCCACCCACAATCTCCCACGATAGCTCCCCCCACCAAAGGCTGTGTATGAAAGAAGGTCCTACAACCTGTACTGCCTTTAGTCACCAAAAAAGGTTAAAATGGAGACAATGAACTAATTATAATGCAACCTCCTGGCTGTTAAAATAAGTGCTGGCCAGAGGATTCAGATTTTCTTTCCTTCCCTAGTGGGAGATAGGCCAATTTCATAAGACATAAGCAAAATTAAATTTTATTAGGAAAAAGACACGAGGAACCCTCCCTTTTTATTTTAATGCTCATTAAGAAAGAAGGTAACTTGCGGAGCTGCCCAGTTTCACAGGAGTGTATGTGTGTTTGTTTTCAAACTAGTCTTGACTCTTGGCAACTACAAAATCCATGTAGTTTTCTAGGCAAGATTTCTCACAGTAGCTTTGCTATTGTCTTCTTTCTAGGGCTAAGACTGTGATCGGTCCATTATTTATATCTAAAGCAAGATTCCCAGCTTCTGGTTCAACACATTTATCACTGCACTGACTTGGCTCTCTTTCACACACAGACACAAAGCACAGCTTATTACTTGGTTAAAAACAGAAAAGGGAAAATTCCCAAAGAGATACGTTACACTTCTAGTAAACCACAAGATGGTGGTTTTACAGGCTGCTTCAACAGTCTTTTGGCAACTTAACCAAACACTTTGGTGGAAGAGGAGAGGGGCATCCACTAAGTAACTCTTTCTTTTGCTGACTTAGTGTGTCTCTGGAAACAGCAATCTCCAGCAGGGTGTGGTCATGCCCCAGCATTTTAGCCTTGTGGTTGGGCAAATTTCCCTAAGCAGTCAGTAGGCAGCTCAACCTGCAGCTCACTGGGTGTGATAAGGGCGTTCTTCCCAGGGTTTGGCCCAGCTGACTCCCGATAGCGATGGGAAGGGACGGCATGCGCTACCCCTAAGCTGCTTAGGAGAGGCTGAGTAAAATGCTGTCTGCTTCTTGGTCATGAAGGAGCAGCACTTGTTCCTTTTGGATGCTCTGCCCAGACCACCTTGGCTTTTCCCAAGATAACGTGCCCTAAGTGTAAACCGGGCAACGTACTACACAAACGCTAAAAGTATATTTGGTAGCATTAAATGCTGGAAGGTTGTTTCTGGCTAATGATATTTTGTAGTCCAGTATTTACTTAAGGAAAATTACCGACAGTTTTTAATTTTGACGCTACAAAGGCTGTGATGACAATTACCCCAGCCACTGCGGCTTCCTTAGCAAACCACTACTCTAAACACTGAAAAGCCGGTTGACAGAAGGACTTTGAAGTTGTTAAGCAGCTTCTAGGCCTTCTCTATAGCTGGGAATCTGAACACTGAGACAGTGCAGGGTGAGTTTGGATTGCCAATATCTCAGCTTCAGGTTAAGGCCAGGTAGGTAGGCTCCCAATGTCACTTTTACAGCACAAATCTCCAAGGCTTCTGGGCTGATCTGGAGGCCAGCGAAAAACCTCCGTACTCCCCAAAGGGTCCAGTAACTTTTGTCCTCTTAAGACAAAAAATACGTGGCTTCTAGAAGTTGGCTCTCTTTTCCGGAGCATCAATATCCAAGATCAAGAAGATGGGGGTGCAAGGAAAAAGATGACCATAGGGGTGATGTTGGGGGCCATTAAATCAGCCACCATTATATAAAAGTAGCATATTGTTTAGATAGAAAATCATATATAAATCTCTATTTGTGAAAATAACTGCTACTGTATGTTTTAATGTACCAAAGGAAAAACATGTAGCATTACTCCACACATGGAAGTTACCTAATTTCCAGAGCAAATTTCACAACTCTGGTGATTGTCCATTACCAGATGGCTTTTCTTTCATCGAAAAATGTTTACTGATTAATTTGAGCAAGGAATACTCCAAATGTGTATTCCTTACACTGGATTTAGAAAGTCTACATACCGCTGTTAAAATGCCAGGTTTTTGAGATGTAAAAAAATCAAACCAACACGAGTCATTTCAATTTTTCCCCACTTTTAGAATAACATATAAGCTATACAATTCAATTGAAAAACAAACAAATCTTTTAGGAGGGGAGAAAAAACTGACAATAATGTGGTTGCATAAAGATGCCCACTCTTAAGCTAATACTTTGCTGAAGCAGCTTTTGATTTTATGACGGCATTCGGTCTTTTGGGGTAGGAACCTAGGAGATGGCACGTCTATCTTCACTTGGGGATCTTTGCCCACTCTTCCTTACGAAAGCATCCTAAATCTGCACAGGAGATGCCCTCCAAATTGTGAGGGCATCTCCTGCGAACAGCTCTCTTTAGATCACCTCACAGATTTTCAGTTGGATTCAGATCCAGGCTCTGGCTGGGCCATTTCAAAAATTTGCTCTTCTTCTGGGAAAGCCCTGATTTTGTTGATTGGGAAGTATGCTTTGGTTCATTGTTGTCCTGTTGAAGGATGAAATTCCTCTGCATCTTCAGCATTTTAGCAAAGGGTGTATAGACTTTCTGCATCCACTGTATATGCCAGCACAGCACCCAACCCCATATTTCCTTCTGGCTCAAAGAAATGGGTCTATTTTCCGTTGGTAGACATTTGTCTCCTTGCTACCACAGATATCCCTGGAGCTGAACAGCTGTAGGTACTTTTTAAAACAGGGCAGAGAGAGATTCTGCCTTTCTATGAAGAGAATTCAGAGGCAGAAATAGCAGTTGGTCAATTGGAAAAAAATAAAGTAATTTATTTTGCAGTCATCCTTTAAACTTTTCCACACAAAAAGTCAGGAAGTGCTTATTGTTTAATAAAGACTAGCAAATTGACATATTTGCATAATTTTTTACCTCTCTTGCACCAGAAGACAAAATTAAGCCTATCAACAAAAATCTTCTTTACGTGCTGCTACTGCTCAGATCCTTATTTCATGACCAACTTAATTGTGGCTGGCACCCCTCCCTTCAGTTGGCTGACTCTTGTTTTTTTTTCATCTTGATCAGAGTCTAACCGGTCACACAACGCCCGTGGAGAGTGTGAAGATTAATACAAACGAAGAGCTCATTGTTGCAGGATCTCAGTCAGGCTCCATTCGGATCTGGGACTTGGAAGCTGCCAAAAGTAGGTTGGAAAGATTGTTCTGGCACCTCCTCTCGTCCAGCTGGCCTGTAGAAAGGAGGCTGGAGAACTGAGTTCTGCTCTGAGTGTTACCAGGGCACTTAGTCTTAGTCTCTTCCAGATAAAAGTCTGCTGTTGATCTCGGTCTGTTCTGCATGAGAATTGGATCTCCCTGGATTCTCCCATGTAGGCCACAGAGAATGATAAGGAGTTTTGAGCCACAGATTTCCTTTCTGGTCACCCAGTAGCTTTGCCTTAAGAAATCATAACAAACGAGAAACAAAAAATACACATTTCACATAGATTTTATTGAAACTGACTTTGGAATTAAATGTTAGTTAAAAGTGCTCTTACGAACAGAACTGGTTCTCCTTCAAGCAACAGAGAAAAGTTATACAGTACATAGATTAGGATCTCACTTGATAAATATTTATAGTATAGACACACAATTCATTCATTATAGCATTTTAAATGCTTTGGCATGTTCTGTGCTTATGTGTAATATCGGCAGGGTACCACTTTTCAGGAAGCATGAAAATGCTTGCTAGCATCAGTCCGATAACTAGAGCCAGGCTTAAGTAGAAAAACATGATTCTGTGGACTTCTTAAAGGAGCGTGTGATATTTCAAAGAACGTAGAAAGGATTTTGGCCTGTAGACATTGGCTCTTTTTTGTCTCTTAAGTTTTACCTATAGGCCATGGCTAGGTATAAAACTGTATATGTGTGTAATCATACAAACATTGCCGTTATAGCAAGAACCATTTTAAAAAGAATTAGTAAACGGAAAAAAAATATGTCCTAAAATGATCTCATAAAAGCTATTGATTAATACAAGAACCCAGAACTATATTGTGTTTTGAAATAAAAAGATACTCTACTATGTTGGTCAGTTGCATCCTAAAAGCAAGCAGGCATCCCCTGATCACCTTAATCTCTTAGGAAGATTTCAATAACTTCTCTATGAAATCCCTGGCCGGTGGAAGAAGCAGCCCCTCTGTGTGTGTGTGTGTGTGTGTGTGTGTGTGTGTGTGTGTGTGTAGAAGCGTTTAAAAGGATGATGTGGACTCAGGGAAGATCTTTGCCCACCAGGCTGGCTTCCCTGCAGTTTCTTGCCCCTTCTAGACAGAAGCGTTGCTCTTGTTGAGTGAAAAAGTTGGCTTTGCTTACAAGCATCTGGAAAGTTAGTCGCAGCAACCACCAGTTGAAGCGGGCTTGGTTTCCTTATGGTTTACCTCCACGCTAATGGGAGAGATGCTGGAGTCTTGTGGATGGGAACAGCTTCTGCAACCGGCATATTTTTCCCAGTCCTTGATTGCTGCCTGCTAGGTTTGACTAGTCAAGTTGACTAAGAAGTTGGAACTCTACGTTTTTATCATTAATCTATTACAGGAAGTAGATCCTGTTTGTCTGGCGTTCAGTTCAGTTTTGCACACAATCTGTGGCCTCCTGTGACCAGTTTGTAAAGCTTTAATATCCTTCCCCATTGATTTCTTCTGCTATAGAAAAATGATCCTAATCTGACCTATTCACCTTTAAGAAGGAGCATTTTGATTAACTTTATAATTTTATAATTATTTTAAAAATAAAACTTAACTAAATAAAACACAAAATTATACCAGCCATGCTGTCTTGGCGTGCATTTATTACTGGCAGTATAGTGCCCTTTTAAATCATAATTTTTTTCCCCTGAATTTCCTCTTCAGTCCTCCGCACATTAATGGGCCATAAAGCAAATATTTGCAGCCTTGATTTCCACCCTTATGGAGGCTTTGTAGCTTCGGGGTCCATGGACACCAACATTAAGGTAAGGCCGATACCTCTCTTTCCCTCCCCCTCCCGCCTTCTACCTCTGCATGGTCTGATGATGGATGTGGAGATGGGCAGAAGCAGGTGGAATGAAATGAATTCATAGTCAGTCGGTACTCAAGTAGCTGCTTGGAGTTCTTGTTTTTGAACGTGTCTTTTTGCCACTTCTGAGTTTTGGTCAGTTTCTTGGTCATCCTACTGTAGTCTGCATTTCTTCATGAAATGAAGACGGGGAAAGAGTTTTGCCCTTTTCAAAAGTGCCCAGAGATCTGAAAGACATGAATATTTTTCTGGGTAACCCTGAACAACGGATACTTTTTCTCCAACATAGCCATCCATTTGTAGAAGCCACAGAAAGATCTGTGCACCGTTATCAAAACCCAGGAGGAGGAGGAGGAGAGGAGAATGCAGGAAGTTCCATGAAAAAGGGAGAGCGGCTTCTTAGTGTGGCCCAAGGACCCCTTCAAATTCTATTAGCTCCACGCGCGGAAACAGTGACTCAGTCCCAAGTCAGAAATCAGGACTTCTTAATGTGAAGACAGGCCTTGATTGATTAGGACAGTTAAATGTTTTCTTCTTTTAAAAAGAAACAGTATTTTTTCTTTCTTTCATGCAGCTTTGGGATGTAAGAAAAAAAAGTTGTGTCTTCAGGTACAAGGTAAGAAGGAAAAATACACTCTGTTTCCCCTGATGTCCCGAAACCCGCTTGTGCAATGCGTAACATTTACTGGGGCAATTTGAGAAGCTTTATGAATCCAGGATGATCAATATACTTGTCTTCTAACAAAGAGAAAGCAAAATACCAATCCATTTTCCTGCAAGATACAATAACTGCACTTACAAGCAATTCTGTTTTTCCTGGTGTTTCCCCCGCTTCGGCCTGCCGTGAACTCCAGAGGGCCGGGGGGAGGGGGCAGGCGTGGGCAACGAACGCCGTTGTTGTCAAGGGGCTCTTGTGGCCCCTCCCCTCCTTTGGTCTCCTTTGCTGCCTTAGCCCCCCCCCCGGGAATTTCTCTGGGGCGTGTCATCGTAGGGGAAGACCTCCTCTCTCAGCCCAACCTCCCTCATTGGGCTGCCGCTGTCTAAAGGGGTGAGAAGGGGCTATTTTGAAGGTTGCCTTGAAGGAAAGGCCGGATGCCAACCCACCTTGGTTTCCCTTTGCAGGGCCACACAGGAGCCGTTCGGTGCCTCCGCTTCAGTCCGGATGGGAAATGGCTGGCATCCTCCTCTGATGACCACACAGTGAAGGTAGATGGGCCCTGCGCGCTCCCCTCCCCCTTTCGGTGGCAGCCTGGGCCATAGAACCGCTTAGCAGATGGGAGTGAATTGTGTTAGCGCTCTGGGCAAGAAAAGCCTGTGTGGTTCTTCTTCCCCTGCCTAGTTGTGGGACCTGGCTGCTGGAAAGATCATGTTTGAGTTCACGGGACACACGGGACCAGTCAACGTCATTGAATTCCACCCCAATGAGTACCTGTTGGCCTCAGGGAGCTCCGACAGGTAACACGGGCTCTCGCTGGGGCTGGAGAGGCTGTCCTTGACGGGGAAGGTTTGCCGAGGGCTTGTTGGGCGATGTCACGGGCGCTCATGGGGTGGCGGGCAGGCTTTGAACGGTTGTTGACGTTGTGCGTGGAAGAGGTTCCTGCTTTTAGGGAAGGCCCTTTTTTCTTTTTTTACCAGCCTGGAAGCTGGTGCTTCAGGAGGAAGTCAGGATTGGCCCTCTGAGGTCCCTGTAATGTTTTCCATTGTGTTGAAGCCTCCATGAAGCCCCTGAGAATTGCTGTGCCTGATCCTGGAGCTGGTCTCCTCTTTGTGCTCAAAGCAGCATTTCTTCGTTTGCTTCCCTCCCTCCCTCCCTCCCTCCCTTCCCTACTGCGAAAATGTAGAATCCCTCAGGATTCTCTCAGGATTCAGTGACCTGTGTGGCATAAACCGAGGCGTTGATGTTGAACTGGCCTGCTCAGTTGTCCGTGTGTAAAATCTTTCCTGGTGGGTTGTGGTCCCCTAAAGCCGACCTTCCCAACCTTTCCGGCTCTGCATGGTTCCTTGTGAGCGGTGGGCAAACATGGACACGCAGCTCCATTTGCGCAGGTGGCGGGCACGCCATGGAGCGCAGGTGCTCGCCCACTGCTCGCACAAGTGGAGATGTGCACATGTAGCTGCCCGGCACTTCTGTGCCTTGGTTCAGAACAGCTCACGGGCCACAGCCCGGGGATGGGGGGGGGCCCGCCCTAAAGGATTCCGCTGCCTGGATCCTTCTCGGCTTCCTGCTGTGGGAGAGATGGTGGTCCTTCCTCTGTCGGCCACAATGCCAAGGGATTGTTTGGAGAGCTGGCACTGGTCCAGCCGTCAGCAAAGATTTCGCTCTCCCATTGGCTCAGCCTGCTGCCCTTCTGCAGAGTTTTAGGCAGGAGTTGTGTGCCGTAGGAGTCTTCCGTCTTCTGCCCTCTTTTGCCAATCACTGGCTTCCCTCCTGAGTTGCACAACTTGGCTACGGCTTTATTATTTTTGTTTCATGGCTTGGCAATTAAACAGGATTAAATTATTGTAGAAATAGGCTCCTGTGTATTCAAGTAATTTGTCGAGACAGTTTCTTTTGCTGATTCTGCATTTATTTTTCAAAGCATGAAATCTTAGACAATATCTGCTGTCTCCTTTCTCTGACTCAAAACCAAAGGTTTCACCCTGGATATGTTTTCCTGATTTCCTAGCAGTGTTACACTTGTGGACATACTATATCACATTTTCTGATGGTCATATGTACATTGTACATATTATTGTATGTACATTGACTACCGTGCTGACTGTATCAAAAGTAAGTCACACAACCCACAACTCAGCATCCAACCCTACTTCAACCAATCCACCATCACCCAAGACTAGGCACGCACGCTCCTAACTACCTCAGTTCCATCTACAATTGGCCTTAAATGCAAGCTACTCAATGCAAGAAGCCTTGTGAATAAAATACCTGAATTTCTCCTCTTACTAAATATGGCTAAATTCGACATCATATTTGTCTGTGAAACATGGTTCAATGCATCTCTCCCTGACTCCATTACCACAGTAAGAGACTATCGTGTTTACCGATCAGATCGTGAAATCCATAGAGGAGGAGGTGTTGCTATCTTCTATAAAAAGTCCTTACATCTAAAAAACATCCAAGTTACCCAAGAGCTTGCTCTTCCTGAGACCATCGTCTGTGAACTGTTCTTAAATATCACATTTTGATTCTTACTATGTTACAGAGCCCCTGATTATGACATCAAACATGCAAACAAGCTAAATATACTACTAACATGGGCAGCATCCAGCCCACACGCTTTTATCTTTCTTGGTGACTTCAATCTACCTCATATTAACTGGACCCTAAACGAATGTACAACTGAACCCACACATGCAACCTTTTACAATGCAGTAACAAACCTGGGACTAGAACAACTAGTAACCAACAATACTAGACTTAACAACTGCCTCGATCTCATCTTCTGCAATAGTTTGAATTCAATTTACGGAATACAAATTAAAGAACCCTTTTCCGACAGTGACCACAGCATGATTGACTTTTGTCTCAACATACGTCCACACAAAAATCATCACAACGACAGAATCCCCAATTATATCTTATAGACAACGATCTCTCATCCCTTGATTGGCAATTTCTATTCAATGGATGCAATACTGTTGAAGACCATTACAACATTTTTTACTTGAAGTCAAAAGAGTCATCAAACTATATGTACCAACAACAACTCCCAAAACCAGAAAAAAACAGATTACCCATAACAATAAGGAAGCTTCAATCCAAAAAGAGATCGCTTTGGCGGAAAAACAAATCTGGTCACGTTGCCAACTTCATAAGCCGATACAAAAATTTATGCTACCAAATAAAGACTGAATGCACCAATTATCACATTAAACAAGAGGAAAACCTTCTATGTACCAATTCCACCTGCACTTTCTACATTTTTGTAAACAACAAACTAAAAGACTAAAGGTCCATCCCACCCCTGAAAGGACCTAATGGTAAAGACTGCATTGATGACACCATTAAAGCCAACCTCTTTAACACATTCTCTGGCTCAGTATTTGTAAACAGCAATGGATCATGCCCAGTATTTCCTAGTCGAACCACAGACAACTACAATGATCTAATACATATCGATTTTACAGAAGACAATGTTGAAAAAGCACTACGCAATCTAAAACCATCTCTATCTATTGGACCGGACGGAATATCTGCCTATTTCTTTAAAAAGCTATCCACTGCCATAGCCGAACCTCTAAGCATAATCTTTGAAAAATCTTTCAGGACCAGCTCCTTGCCTAACCTATGGTCACTAGCCACGGTCATCCCCATCTTCAAAAAGGGAGACCCCAGCCTAGTTGAAAATTACAGACCAATCTCCTTATGCTGCGTAACCTGTAAAGTCATGGAATCAATTATTAACCAATCCATCATCCTCCACTTAAAAACAAACAGCCTACTCTCTAATAAACAATTTGGTTTCAGAAAAAAACTATCCTGCAATCTGCAACTCTTTCACTGCAAAAACATATGGACTACACCAGTGATCCCCAACCTTTTTATGCCGCGCCCGGTACTGGCATCAGCTGGGCGCCATGCCCGGTATCAGATCAGCTGAGCGCCGCCATCTATTGCTTTTTCATCAAAAAGATGGCGGCACCAGCGTTAGTGAGCTTTTCCGGGTAGAAATGGCTTTCTACCCGGAAAGCTCACCAGCTAGCGCCGCCATCTTTTTGATGAAACGAGCCCGTGAGCTTTCTACCCGAAAAGCTCACCGGAAGCACTTTTTCATCAAAACAAGATGGCGGCGCCCAGCAAGCCAGCGGCCCGGTAGGACTTGTTCCGCGGACCGGGTGGTTGGGGACCCTGACTACACAACTCGACCAGGGCAAAGCAATAGACGCAATCTACATAGACTTTTGTAAAGCCTTTGATTCAGTGGTACACGACAAACTGCTCCTAAAACTAAAATCTTATAGTATTTCTGGACACCTGCATAACTGGATAGAAGCATTCCTGTCAAACAGACAACAAATGGTCAAAATTGGGGGCGTCCTATCAAATTCTGTACCTGTCAACAGTGGTGTCCCCCAAGGCAGTGTTCTAGGACCAACTCTCTTCATACTCTACATAAATGACCTCTGTGATCATATTAAGAGCAACTGCATTCTCTTTGCTGATGATGTAAAGCTATTCAACACCACCAACAATATTGCTACCCTTCAAAAAGACCTTGACTATGTATCAGAATGGTCAAACAAATGGCAACTTCAAATCTCAACAAATAAATGCTCTGTCTTACATATTGGCAAGAAAAATCAGAAAATAAAATACAGGCTGAATAGTCAAAAACCTTGTTGAGGATCCAAACTCTGTCAAGGACCTTGGAGTACTCACCTCTAATGATCTAAGTGCTAGAGCCCACTGTAACTACATAGCCAAAAAGGCATGAAGAGTTGTTAACCTAATCTTACGTAGCTTATTCTCTGGTAATATTACACTAATAACTAGAGCATACAAAACATTTGCTAGACCAATACTCGAATACAGCTCATCAGTCTGGAACCCACATTACAAATCTGATATTAACACAGTTGAGAAAGTCCAGAAATATTTCACAAGAAGAGTTCTCCACTCCTCTACTCGTTGCAGAATACCTTATGCCACCAGACTTGAAACTCTAGACCTAGAAAACTTAGAACTATGCCGCCTTCGGTCTGATCTAAATATAGTACATAAAATTATATATTGCAATGAGTTACCTGTCAATGAATACTTCAGCTTCAACCATAACAATACAAGAGCACACAATAGATACAAACTCAAGGTAAACTGCACCAAACTTGATTGCAGGAAATACGACTTCAGCAACAGAGTGGTCAATGTTTGGAATACTCTACCTGGCTCTGTGGTTTCTTCCCCAAACCCCAAAAACTTAGACTGTCTACTATTGACCTTACCCCTTTCCTAAGAGGTCTGTAAGGGGTGTGCATAAGCGCATCAACGTGCCTACCATCCCTGTCCTATTGTTTCTCCTTTTTTTTTCTTATATGTATCCATTTCATGTATTCATAACTATGTTTATACTTATACCTGTTATCTTATAATCACTTGAATAAATAAATACATAAATACAAATAGACATAAATATAGACATAAATTGGGAGATAATTTTTTAAAAAGCCAGGGATCCTTATTATCTTCCTCAAAGATTTTTCCATTAAGAAATATTAGCTTGGATTAAAAATTGAAATCTACTCCAGTATGTTGCTAGGAGGGGTTATGTAAGAACTTCACTAGGCAAAAGCTGTTTGAAGCGCACCCCCACCCCAATAATTCACGCTCTTTCACCTTCCGCCCTGGGGCTTGGACCCCGGCTGAGGAGCTCTTGCTCCTTTAGGATGACTGGAATTGTTTACGGAGAGGTGGGTCAACGTTCCTCCCTTTAGGAATCTGGGCGAGTGGCAGCTCTCCTTCAGAACCCAGAAAAAGAGAAATGAGATGTCAGCGGAGCTGGAAATCAGAGTTGGGCGGCTGGTTGGTGGCTGGAAGCACAGAGTGACGAAAGAAGGTGGGATTGGGAAGAGCTGATCTTTCATTCCCACCATCTTTGCTTTTTTTTTGTTTTCTTGTAGGACAGTCAGATTCTGGGACTTGGAGAAGTTCCAGACAGTGAGCTGCATTGAGGAAGAGGCCACACCTGTCAGGTAAGATGCAACAGGTGTTTGTCAGCAGGAAAGACGGTGAGCTGTTAGACCGGGGGTTTCCACCCATCCATGGCTTCAGCTGGCCCAATTTTAGGCTTTTCTTCAAATTTGGGGGCCGTGTCAGGTGAAATGGCACCCTTGTTGCCTCCCCCCGACCCCTGCAGGTGTGTGCTTTTCAACCCTGACGGCTGCTGCTTATACGCCGGCAGCCAGGATGCCCTGCGAGTGTATGGCTGGGAGCCTGAGCGCTGCTTTGAAGTGGTCTTGGTGAACTGGGGCAAAGTGGCTGACCTGTCGATCTGTAACAATCAGTTGGTGAGTGAAGGAGCAAGGGCAGAGTCGGAGTTTCTGGCTGATTCTGGCTCCAGTTGTTCTGCTGCCCCCCACAGAGGGCTTCAAGGGGGCCGGGGCAGGAACGGGAGGGCTGCCCCCACCCCCACCTTGTTGCTTGCCAGGGAGCTTTCCTTCCGTAGCCCCAGTTCTCCCTGGAGCTCTGAGGAAGAGCAGCCAACCTGATGCAGCACAGGATCTTTTTCTAGATTGTCCTTGCAAATACCTGAAAGTCTAAAAACGTGGATTCTTTCTATTAGATTGGCGTTTCTTTTACCCAAAGCACCGTCTCCTCCTATGTCGTGGACCTCAGCAGAATCACAAAATGTGGGTCTGGCCTCCACGGGCTGCTCCGAGATGACAAACCCCTGAGCCCGCCCCCATCTCTGGGCTCCTCCCTACGACGGATCTATGAAAGGCCGACCACCACCTGCAGCAAGGCGCAGAGGTGAGGGGGGGGGCAGGCTTTTTGGGAGGAGGGGTGAGCAGGGGGTTGGTGGGGGTGGAGGCTCAGCTCCCTGGTCCCTGACCCTGTCTCTCCTCCCGCAGAGTGAAACACAACTCAGAGAGTGAGAGGCGCAGTCCGAGCAGTGAGGATGACAAGGAAGAAAGGGAATCCACCGCAGAGATCCAGAACTTGGAGGATTACAAAGAGATATTCCAGCCAAAGAACTCCATCAGTGAGTTGGACTTAACATTCTTGGATGGCTTTGGCTTGATGTTAAGCAAAATAAATCTTTCCAGTGTCTATAGCCTCAACTTTATGAAGCTGTTAAGAAGGCCTGTTCCATCTGAAACTCTAGCTCAGCGATGGCGAACCTTTTTGTTGTGGTGTGCCAAAAGCGCGTGCCAGCACCCACAATGCAATGCACTCCGTCCCTCTGCACATGCGCCTGCAACACCACCGCCCTTGCCCGTCCCCTTACCTGCACTGCGCATGCGCCTGCCTTCCAACTGATTTTCGGCCTCCTGGGGGCTCGGGGGAAGCCTCTGCAGCCTTTGAAGGCCGAAAACGGGCCCGTTTCATCACTTTTGGTAAGTGACGGAAAAGGCCCATTTTTGGCCTCCGAAGACTGCAGAGGCTTCCCCCGAGCCCCCAGGAGGCAAAAATGCCCCCAGGCTCCAGAGGCCCTCCAGAGGCTGAATACGGGCACTTCCAGTATTTCCAGAAGGCCCTTTTTCGGCCTCCCGAGGCTGCAGAGGCTTCCTCGGAGCCTCAGGAGGCCGAAAAGGCCTCAAACAGGCTGAAAATCATCTGGGAGATGTGTGCACGCGCAGTGCAGGTGAGTTTGGCTGGGCCTCGCATGCCCGCACAAATGGTGCCATCGTTCGCCATCACGGCTCCAGCTGCTTTAGAAAACTCTTTCCTCCCGGAGCTTCCAAGAGGCCGTCTTGTGTCTGCAGGTGGCTAGAAAAGAGCTGACCCAGCAGTTGCTCAGGTGGCGAGAGGGATCTTCCTATCTGAGTTCCCAGGTGGATCGTTAGCAAGGGTTTTCCTTCCCCTGAATGCGCTGTTGGGGGGCAGAATGGGCAATGAGTTGGAGCTTGTATTGCTCCTTGTGCCCGGAGTCTTTCTGGTCACCTGACGCGGGGAAGAGTTACTGGGCAGTGCAGGAGAGCCGCATTGGAGTCAAGCTGCAGAAGTCCAGAATAACGCCGTTTCTTCTGTCACCTTATGAGAAAGAAAAAGGTTCCAGTTGAAGTTGGGGTTTTGTCTTTATAGCACGGACTCCCCCCAGCAAGAGTGAGCCTTTTCCTGCTCCTCCAGAGGACGGTGAGTTCAGAGGCCTTTCCTGACGTCTCCTGGGTGTTCATGAGCGGTAAAAGGGGGGCGCTGGGTGGGGGGCTATTCCTTGCAGCCAATGGAAATAATTCAGTATAATGGACAGCTTGGTTCTCTGCTCCCAAGGCGGCCAAAGGGGAGTCAGCTCAGGCTTGTGGTCCTTCCCTTTGTGGCTCAGCGTTCGGAGATGCCTGGGAGCAGTGGAGGGGGGGGGTCTCAGGGAAGCCCCCAAGCAGGGCACATCCCCAGGTGCTCCTCTCTCGCTTTCGGCAGCAGTCCAGGGGTTGGCAGTCAGCCGCCCTTGCTGCAGCCCTGGCCAGCTATCTCTCTCCTGGGGGGGATTTTGCTCCAGCTGCATCTCCCTTGGAAGCTGCTCCCTCCCAGGGACCCTGGCCCTGTTTGGTGGGGCTCGATTCCACAATGGGCTCTGTGAAGAAATACTGTGGAGCCTCCGTCATGACCCTGATCCGTTCCAGGATTTCGGTTGCAACCCAATTTGGTTGCGGCCAAAGGCACAATCGTCTGTGCCTGCACGGGCAAACCACCCCCCAAAAATGGCACCCAAAGGGAAATTGGCGCACAAAGGGAATCTTTCCACACCGATTTTGTTCACCACCCAATTTTTGAATCGTGACCCGATTCAAAAACTGGGTGGATTTTTTGTTTGCCACCCGATTTGGTTGTGAACAGGAGTGTTTGCGACTCGAGGTTCCGCTGTACCTAAGAATTGGGCCCAATGAAAACTTGCCGTTACCAGGCAGCGCCTGATTTTATGTCCTTTCGTCAGGCGACCTTTTTATGTACCACCTTTGTAAGCTTAAGAAAGTCCAAAGAAAGCTTGGACTTTTCTCCAGAGCACTTGTGCCCAGCAGCATTGGTTTGGTGGTGGTTGTTTCGGCCTCTCCCAAGGAGACCCTGTCCCCCCCCCTCTCCCTCTAGAGGCAGCACCTGCGAAGGAAGCCTTGCGGGCTGGCCAAGCAGCAGACGCCGCGTCCCCGTTGCCAGGCCAGGAGAAGGTAAGTGCCTGGCCGCCTGGTTCTCCGGATGGGGGCTGCTCCTTTGGGGGTGGAGGCCGCCTCTGCCAACCTCCTGCCTGTGGGGGAGAGCAAGCGGGTGGCTTAGTCTGGGCTTTGAGCTGGCCAGACCTGCGTGAGCGTGAGGAAGGGCAGGAGAGAAAGGCGGCTGGTGCCTGCCGCCCTCGGTGGCCTCTTGGGTCCTGATTAGGGGAAGCAGGAGGGCAGCATCCCTCCTCCCCTCCCTCTCCCTCTCTCCATCAACCATTCCAATGGTAAATGTGGTAAAAGAAACTTCGGGGACATTATTTTACCAGTCGTATATAACTTGACTGATAACTCCTCATAGGCACAGAAGTAGCAAAGCCAGCTCTAAAGTTTTGACACAAAACCCAGCCTGGGTAAAATCCTCCTTTTCCCCCTGGACCTCCCCACGGTTCATCGTCCACCAATCCAAGAGTTTCATTTTGTTTGGGGAACATTCTGAGCACCTCAAGAGTTTTCCCAGCGTTTGATTTTGGGATTGTCCCAGGCTGCGTCCCTCCCCCACATTCCTGTACTTTCCCTCCCCCCTCCCTGTTTGTTTGTTGTCTGGTTGCGAGCAGGGGTGTGCGGCAAGTCAGCCCTGGCACTCTTCCTCCGTTTCTTTCTTTCTTTCTTTCTTTCTTTCTTTCTTTCTTTCTTTCTTTCTTTCTTTCTTTCTTTCTTTCTTTCTCTCTCTCTCTCTCTCTCTCTTTCTCTCTCTCTCTCTCTTCCTCCCTCCCTCCCTCCCTTCCTTCCTTCTCTCTCTCTCTTTCTTTCTCTTTCCCTTTTTTTCTCTCTTTTTGCCCTGGAAAATTGTGTGACCGTCCTGTCCTGTCCTTCCCTCCCACAGACGGGGCCTGGTCAGAGGCAGCCCGTAGCTGCCTCAACCCCAATAACGCGGGTGGAGCCCTCGGTGATTCCAGCTGCCCGGAATGAGCCTATTGGGCTGAAGGCCTCTGACTTCCTGCCGGTATGTTCCTTGCTTGCCAGGAAAGAGAAGAAATAGTCACTCAGGCACTGTTTTAGGGAGCGGTTTTTGATTTGACCAACAGTCTTTAGGGTGTGTAAACAGTAAACTATCAATAGTAAAATAAGTGTAACAGTCAAATATTAATATTTAGAAAGCAATGGATGGAAACTAGAGATCCAGTCTAGAACTAAGGAGAAATTTCCGGACAGTGAAAACGATTGGAACGGCTTCCCTCCAGAAGTTGTGGATGCTCCAACACTGGAGGTGTCCAAGAAGAGTACTGGCCGGCCATTGGCCTGAAGTGGTGTAGGGTTTCCTGCTGGAGCAGGGGGTTGGACTTGAAGACCTCTAGGGTCCCTTCCAAACTCTGTCATTTTGTTACTCTGTTGTTCTGAAAAAAGTGGGTGAGGTATGAGTAGGAAGAAGAAGGCAGCTCTGTGATTCAGAACAGCAGCCATTCTTAGGAATGTCTTTTATAACAGTGTATTTCCTGGGTAGTGTTTTTATTTATATTGACCACCAGGAGGCAGTACGTGACCGGTTTGTCCTATTTTAGGGCAGGGGAGGTGGAGACCCTCAGACATATCTTTCAGGTAACAGAACAGGAGGGGCTTTTTTCCCCTGTGTCAGTTTGCACAGCCCTCATTTATTGCTTTGCCCCTAAACTACGATCCTGTTGCCTCCAGAGAAGAACCCAATCTAGGAATCACCTTTCGGTTTACAGCTGCTGGGGCGGAAATTCCCTTGCAAGCATTTGCGATCCCCTCCCGCCTGGCTGGGTGTATTTCCCTTAGCCTCTCTGCTTGCAGGCCGTGAAGAACCAGGGCCTGGTGGAGATTGCAGACGAGGAGGCCATGTCCCAGATCCGGAAGGGCCATGAGACCATGTGTGTGGTGCTGACCAGTCGCCATAAGAATCTGGACACTGTGAGAGCCGTGTGGAGCACAGGGGACATCAAGGCAAGCTTGGAGGCTGGGTGGGGGCTTGTGGCTTTTCTGACCTGGGGCCCAAGCTCTGCCCTTCGTACGGAACCCCATGGACTCCAGCCTCCTATCACTCGATGGGTTAATTTCCCCATTATTGCTTATTTCTTTAGTGCCTGGCATACACATGCTAGACACACACTGCAGTCCTAAATTGCTGCTTCCTTCTATTCAGTGCTTAGGCGCCTATCCGTGGTGCATGTCGGGGAGTGAACTAGCTTTCCACCAGCTGACTAGTGGCGCTCAGGTTGCTGGCTCTCCCAGGCTTCTCCGCTAGTCTCACCTCGCTGCGTCTTGTGCCACGATGCCTTGAGTCCAGCCAAGTCCAGCGCCAGCTTCCTGTCTCCACACTCATGAATGCAGCTAGGTTTTTGCCACCGAATTGGTTCCCCTTCGGTCTACTTGCATTGTTGCAGGCTTTCAAACTGCTAGGTGGGCTTGGGATAGAGTGCCAGGCGCTCACTCCGTCTCACAGAGTCGGGCCATCTCATCAAGAGTGCAGGCCATGAAGCCTCCCCATTTTCCCCACTGGGCTGGTGACATAAATGCCTGATTTGATGATAATGAGATATAACTGACAAGAAGTTAGACGTGGTTAGTTGATCGAACAGAATATCTTATTTCTGCTTCGCAAAATTGAGTCCTAACTTGCATTCTTCAAGAAGCCACACAATTTCAGGATCCCTAAAATGTTGATCTCTCCTGTTTGTTATGATGCTCACCTGGAGAGGAAGGGGCCTCTGGATGTGGTCCTCTCGAGGATCTGAGACCACCCACCATCTTCTGCCTAAACCTCAGATCCTGGTTTACTACACTTGTGTCTTGGGTGGGAAGCCGATGCCTCCTGCTCACTCTGAATGCCCCAGTCCTTCTGTTGCCATCATAGGGAACTATCTTCGCAGGAGCCTTTTCACCAGTTTCTTTTGTAATCACCAGAGAATTTAGGATTTCATTTCAGTTTCTTCTCTGACTATAATTTTTGGTGACCATTTCTGGTTTCACGGGCCTTTTCACCAAAGACGTGTGGCCTAGCTTTGCTTTTGACCTGTTGTGCCAGGATTGGAACAAAGGTACTTGGCCTATTGGCACATGGGGAGATTGGTCTCAGAAAAGCTCACCTTGCATTATATCCTGGTCCTTACTGACCCCCAGATGTCCTTTGCACAGGTGATCACGGATGCTAAGCAAGCTGACATTCAGCCTCTTGGTTTGGAAATCTTTTGATCTTCTGATCAATATTGTCTTTAGTCTGGTGGCCCATATGAATTTGGGACATGGCTTGCGGGGAGTGACTCGGCTTGGCCTTCCTGCCTCAACCGCAGGATTTACCCCCCAGGGTGTCCTTTCTGCCCCAAAGAGCAAAATATTGTCATGCAAGTGACTCACTTTCCTTTTCAACGGAAGAGAATCTCTAACTCAGGGTTGAACTGTGGAGCTTGGCGTTTTCTGAGCTTGGTTGTTTTCTTGCAGATGTTTCATTACCAAATCAGATAACAGCATCAGGGATGCTTGAAGGGAGTATAGGCTTTGTTCTCCTTTTGTATACAAAATACTCTCATTTATTTAAGAGCAAATCCCACCCTCTCCCGGCGCTGATATTAATCTGGTTTCATAATGAACTGTTTCCAAGAAAACAGCTAAACTCAGAGAGCACCAAGGACCCCACAGCTTCCTTTCTATTTGATCGAAGAGATGCTGTCGATCTCTAGAAGCAAATCTATTAGAGGGCGGGGGATGCTGGGACTTGTGGTTCAGCATCAAGTCCCACTATTCTCTGTTCCTGCCACAAAGCCACTGGGGTTCCTTCCCATAATCCTATTGTACCATTGTGGTTTCTCCTCAGACTTCAGTGGACTCTGCTGTGGCCATCAATGACCTCTCAGTGGTTGTGGACCTTCTGAACATTGTAAACCAAAAACCGTAAGTCTCTTGTCTTCTGCAGGGGGAGCAGAGCGTTGGTTGGGCTGGCTGGGTGCTGGATCTGGGTTCTTCTCATCCACCAGAGAATTTGCTGGCGTAGTGAGAAGCGTGACTGCTCCCTTGGCACGCAACATGCGGTGGATCCCACAGGCTCGCCTGGGCACCCAAATATTCTCCCTTTTTCCTATCTGGAGGGACACGAGACCCCTGAGTGGTTCAGGGCACAGGATGCCAATCTGGGGCTGATCTTGAAGCCGCTGCAGGCTTTCATTCCTGGTGGGAATAGAGTCTGCAGGCTGAATGGTTAGCGCACTCCATCTCCCCCGCCCTCCCTTTGGCTGCTTCAGCCAAGATTTTTTGTCAGAGTTCCAGAAAACCTCAATTCCAACCAATAACTCTGAGACGGACATCTTATCAAAAAAAAAATTTTTTTATTTGGGTAGTACACTGGCACATCTGGGGGATCCCGAATCTGAAAGTTCCGGGTTTCCTTGCAATAAGTAAAAAATTACAAATCCATCCTCTGCACCTCTCATTGCATCACATGCCCCAATCACCATCCTTGAGACGTCCTCTCACCCAGGTGCAGAAATAACATGACCTTGACTTAGAAGAAGAATGCTATTAGGTCTCACCACATACGCCCCAAGAAATTCCCCCCTCCCATTTCCCCAGGCTCAAGAATGTGGCAGCGTGGAAGCGTCTGGTGTCAGTATGGCTTCCAGAGCTGATCCTCTGCCTCTGAGGACCCGAGAAGTGAGGGATGCCATAGTCCAGAGTAACCTCTCTCCTTTTCCCAGATCTCTCTGGAAACTGGATCTGTGCACGGTGGTCTTGCCACAAATAGAAAAGCTTCTGCAGAGCAAGTACGAAAGGTAACGCTTTCTCTGGGCTGGAAGCTTCGTTAAAAGCTCCTTGTTTGGCATTCTATGGTTGCTAAAGTAGCAGTGCTGGCTCAGGTCAAGCCAGGGTCCCGGGGATGTGCCTTAACCAGCCTGGCTTACCTGAGGGGAAGGTGGACTGGGCTGGCTGCTCGGGGGGCCAAGGTGAGCACAGGGAAGCTTTATCTCAGGGGTGTCAAAACTCCATTTCCTTGAAGGTTTCGTGAAGATAGATCAAGGTTGTGTTTGACCTTGGGGGCCGGGTGGGCACGGCCAGCTCAACATCACTTGTGTCGGGGGCACTTTTGGTGGCCCAAGTGCTCTGCCAGCGAAAACGGGGCTCGGGAGAGGATTGCCGGAAGCCGTCGCAGCCTCCCGAGCTCCGTTTTCGCTGGCAAAGGCCCCGCGGGCCGGTCTTTAATGTTTCCTGGCTGGCCCTGCAAGGCCTTGAGTTTGACTCTCCTGCTTTACATCATCCACGTAAATAAAACGTGGAGGCTTTTTCGGCAGTCAGCCTGCAATACTCTAGTCTAACCATTGTACCACCACAGTCCAGGGAACACCAAAAAGAGCAGAACACACCTGCTCCAGCAGCCAACACCCAGACAAGCAGGGATTATACCAATCTACTAAGGAGAAAACCACACACACACCAATACTGGCAGGACAGCAATCAGAGAGCAAAGTCCACACTCACTCACGCTGATGATGTTACCTAGTTGGGTAATGAAACATCTGCATACAGACAACCCAGCTCAGGGAGCACTAAGGACTCCAGAATTACCACTATTTGTTAAAAACTCTTTCAAAGAAGCTCCGTCTCGTTTGTTCTCTGTGTGTGATAAGAGCTTTGTGCCAAAAGCTGCAGATGCTGCCCCTGACAGCCGAGGGCTCTCCCGATTGCAGTCAAGATGCTGAATCACTGGGCAACTCTTGAGGGAAGACCTGGGCGATACGCTGAAAGGAGTTATTTTGAAACACTCTTGCCTCCCCAATTCTCTTTCTCTTGTGCCAGTTACGTTCAGACAGGCTGCGCGTCCCTGAAGCTAATCCTCCAAAGGTTTCTTCCCCTGATTACGGACATCCTTGCCGCACCTCCGTCGGTGGGAGTGGACATCTCCCGAGAGGAGAGGTAACATGTCTTCATTTCTATACCAGGCTTGGTGGTGGTGTGAACATTCAGTAATGTTGGCCCTCTCGTGACACAGTGAATTTCACAGATTTAGGCTAGAAACGCCGGGACTTGCACACGCCTTTACCTCATGGGGTCCAAAGATGGTCTACCAAGGTTGATTAGAGGCTTCTGGTGGTGTCAAGTTCTTATTTGCTCCCTGCCCCCCCCCTCCCACCCCTAGCTCAAAAACCAAGGTACTTTTTCCAGAGCTGCTTTCCCGAGACGTATCTCAAGAGAGGACGGGGCAAGTTTCTAAAACCCTGGATTGTTTTGCCCCTTGAGAATCCAGTTTATCTCCCAGGTTCAAAGGCGGAAATGTTTTTAGTTTCTTCCTCACATTCCTGGTGTGAAGTGGGAATTCGGTGCCTTGTTCTCTTAACTCCTAAGAGGAATGTCCAGACAGTTGCATGGGAAGCGCTATTAGGCTCAACCGGCAGTTCCAAATGGCTCCTGTGCCCACATGTTCTTTCGCCTTTGGTGAATCCTTACTCCCTCATTACCTGTCCAAGCACTGGCCTGGGACAGGCAATTTTTTTTACTACCGGTTCTGTGGGCGTGGCAGAGGAAGGATGCTGTAAAATCTCCAGCAGAGGTGGGCATGTGCTGGTTCTCTGAACTACTTAAAATTTCCACTACCGGTTCTCCAGAATTGGTCAGAAGCTGCCGAGTCCCACCACGGGAGCAGAGCGCCAAAAAGGCTGCCTTCCTCTGGGCAGGGTCTCATTGGGGCCTTCCGACTTCTGTTTGCTAACTGACCTGAGTATTTTACTCAGAGAAGGGCCTTTGGGGTGAAGTTCAACTGACATTGTGGGCCCCGCTTACACACAGACATGCATACTTTTCCTGATGTTACTTTATTACTGTTACTTCCTCAATTCTTTGTTCTGACGTGTTATAAAAAAATAAGTAAAATACTCCCTGGGCCCTCCAGGGTGGTGGTTGCACCCCTTTTGCCAGCTGCTTTCCTTCTTGACCCAGGCTCCAGAAGTGCCACATGTGCTACAAACAACTGAAAACCATCAGCGCGTTCATCAAGAACCGGTCTGGCCTCAGTGGCCGCCACGGCAGTGCCTTCCGGGAGCTGCACCTGCTGATGGCCGTCCTCGAGTGACCGCTGTGGCCTGGCTGCATTTGCCTTCTGCATTTGCCCTGCAGCTCTGGAGATGCTGCCAAGGGGTGGTCTTCTCGTGGCCTCCTGGGAGGCAGCCTCCTCTGCACCGCACCCAGTCCAGTGCCTTACAGACACCTTTCCAAGCAGACTTTCCTGCTGTGGCACCGCTGACCTCCCTGCACCAGGGTAGTTGCTGAGGACACAGGGCCCGATCCCCTTCTGGCCAAAAGGCTTCCATCGCCTCGCACCTCCCTCTCCCTGCCTGCCAACAAGGGTGGTAAACTCCTGACTTGCGTCCAGCTCCCCAGCCCTCTTGAATTTGTGGGGGGACTGGCCTAGGGCTGCTGATATCCGTGACGCAGCTGCACCGGACCTGCAGAACCCGAGCCAGGTTTTTCTGGTAACAGATGGAGCCGTTGCTGGTGGAAATGGTCTCGGTACTGAGGAACAGAATGGATTTCCCTGCATTGTTGGAGCCAGTTGGTCATATAATTGTTAACTTATGACAAATTTTATTAAAAATTTGTAAATGGTTTCTGTGTCTACAGAATAAATTCAGAATAAGCTTCCTTTACAACTGATGCTGGTTAGAGGTTCTTACTGAAAACGGATGGTTTCGCTCAAGACCAAATGGCAGTGAAGTTTTTTTAGCTGCAAAGCTTGAAATCCCTCCATGGAAAAGCTTCAAATGTTGATCTATATTTATTTTTGCTGGAGAAAAAGTAAACATTTTAGAGGAAATTTAAATGGGACTCATTTAAATTTCTTCTAAAATGTTTATAGATAAGATACAGAGATTATATATATATACACATACATACATACATACATACATACAACTACATCAGACACACACACACACACACACACACACGAGCTATCGCAACCTTTATTTGTAGGTTTAATATTTATTTGTAAATGTTATATTTTTTAAGAGTCATGCTGACTTCTTGTCTTTCAAGAAGTAAGGAGGAAGAGGAGGCAGCTACCAATTTGAACCATCTTTAAGGAAATGTTAGAAAGTGCCCAGTAGTTTTCCTTTGCTTCGTTCCTCTGTATATTGTTTCATTGCCGTGGATCGGTTCATTTTTCTGAACTTGACTCATCCTGCCCAAAGCAGCAGCTAAAACGACAAGGACTTCTTATCTTGTGCCCCATGAATGGTGAGAGGATTGTGAGATACCAGTTTAGTCAAGAGTAATAAGATTATCACCTGTAGCCATTAGCTATTTATATATCTCTACCGAAATAATCCACAGATGGATGAGGGCCTAAATTAAATTCATTGCTTTATTCTGATTTTTTTCTTCAAGTCAGTATTTGAGGAGATTGTCTCGTGCTCTTGAGCTATTCATTGATGTAACCTTGGAGGCATTCTTACTCCAAGAAAATGTAGAATGTAAAACATGAAAGCAAATCCATTAATCTATATTCTATAGATTAAACACTAAAACTACACTGCTCAAAAAAATAAAGGGAACACTTAAACAACACAATGTAACTCCAAGGCAATCTCACTTCTGTGAAATCAAACTGTCCACTTAGGTAGAAACACTGACTGACAATCAGTTTCACATGCTGTTGTGCAAATGGAATAGACAACAAGTGGAAAGCAAGTTAGCAAGACACCCCCAATAAAGGAGTGGTTCTGCAGGCGGTGACCACAGACCACTTCTCAGTTCCTATGCTTTCTGGCTGATGGTTTGGTCACTTTTGAATGCTGGCGGGGCTTTCACTCTAGTGGTAGCATGAGACGGAGTCTACAACCCACACAAGTGGCTCAGGTAATGCAGCTCATCCAGGATGGCACATCAATGCAAGCTGTGGCAAGAAAGTTTGCTGTGTCAGCGTAGTGTCCAGAGCATGGAGGCACAACCAGGAGACAGGCCAGTACATCAGGAGATGTGGAGGAGGCCGTAGGAGGGCAACAACTCAGCATCAGGACCGCTACCTCCACCTTTGTGCAAGGAGGGACAGGAGGAACACTGCCAGAGCCCTGCAAAATGACCTCCAGCGGGCCACAAATGGGCATGTGGCTGCTCAAATGGTCAGAAACAGACTCCATGAGGGTGGTATGAGGGCCCGACGTCCACAGGTGGGGGTTGTGCTTACAGCCCAAAACCGCGCAGGACGTTTGGCATTTGCCAGAGAACACCAAGATTGGCAAATTCGCCACTGGCACCCTGTGCTCTTCACAGATGAAAGCAGGTTCACACTGAGCACGTGACAGACGTGACAGGGTCTGGAGACGCCGTGGAGAACGTTCTGCTGACTGCAACATCCTCCAGCATGACCAGTTTGGCAGTGGGTCAGTAATGGCTTGGGGTGGCTTTCTTTAGGGGGCCGCACAGCCCTCCATGTGCTTGCCAGAGGTAGCCTGACTGCCATTAGGTACCGAGATGAGATCCTCAGAACCCTTGTGAGACCATATGCTGGTGCGGTTGGCCCTGGGTTCCTCCTAATGCAAGACAATGCTAGACCTCATGTGGCTGGAGTGTGTCAGCAGTTCCTGCAAGACGAAGGCATTGATGCAATGGACTGGCCCACCCGTCCCCCAGACCTGAATCCAATTGAGCATATCTGGGACATCATGTCTTGCTCCATCCACCAACAGTTGCACCACAGACTGTCCAGGAGTTGGGGGATGCTTTTGTCCAGGTGTGGGAGGAGATCCCTCAGGAGACCATCCGCCACCTCATCAGGATCATGCCCAGGTGTTGTAGGGAGGTCATACAGGCACGTGGAGGCCACACACGCTACTGAGCCTCCTTTTGACTTGTTTTAAGGACATTACATCAAAGTTGGATCAGCCTGTAGTGTTTTTTTCCACTTTAATTCTGAGTGTAACTGCAAATCCAGACCTCCGTGGGTTGCTAAATTGGATTTCCACTGATAATTTTTGTGTGAACATTCAACTATGTAATGAACAAAAGTATTTAATAAGAATATTTCATTCATTCAGATCTATGATGTGTTGATGTCTATGATGTGATCTATGATTTTTGTGTTCCCTTTATTTTTTTGAGCAGTGTATTTGTTAAATTTATTTGTCGCCTATCTCGCTGTGGGGAGAGAGATGGAATCAGCCATCAGTCCAGCAACCTGTCCAACACTTACTCTATGAAGGATTTTTTTAAAGTCTGGAAAGAAATACAGGTAGCCTGCCCATTCCATTTGTAACCTGAGGATCCGTGGGAGTGAATCTCATACCTTGAACCAGATCACTCCTCTCCCACACATTCGCTAATTGAATGCAAGGCTCGTTAAGTGCACATGAGGTATTTCAGGGTGGGGAAGGCCAGCTGCCTAAGACCACCCAAGGCCTCCCCGACCCACTGAAATACCTCATGCTGGCCCAAATTGCTTCCCCACCACCACCAACCTGCCACGCCGTGTCACTTGTGAAAATCTAGCAAGCGGTCTCCTCTCCAGCCTTGCATGCACTCCGTTTGGCCGTCTGTTGCAGGGCGAAATGGAGCCTCTGGGGGCTGGAGCTTCAGGGTCCGTCCCTCAGATGCTCCATTTCGGCCAGCAGCATAGAGGACAAATATTGCAGAGCCTCTGTGGTTGTTTGTAAGGGTGAATTGAATAATTGCCGTGGTGGTGCAAGAATCATGGTTTTGGGCCTTGTTCGGAAACGCCAGGGGGCGCTGGTTGCGTAACTTTGAATGTTCGCTAAGGGAAGGCTCGTAATGGGGGAGTACATGTATCTTTAGGCAAGAGGTCTCCAAACTTGGCAACTTTAAGACTTGTGGACTTCAACTCCCAGAATTCCTCAGCCAGCATAGCATAGAGGAATTCTGGGAGTTGAAGTCCATAAGTCTTAAAGTTGCCAAGTTCAAGGACCCCTGCTTTAGGCCCTGCCAAGAGTTAATAGCGCCTGAGATGAAAGGACAACTCAGAACTCCTTCAGCTCTGCCCGGCTGTATTTCAATTGTAGTTTTCACATTGCCCTTCAGTACCACGTAAGATTGAGATGACAGACATGGAATAATAAAAGTATTATCAAGGCGTTTCTGGACTTCCAAGAATTCCGACTGGGGGCAACATTTTTATTCAAATAAAAATGAAAGGGAAAGGGTACATTAAAAGCAAAGTGTGTGTCCACCGCCTCTTTTAAAAGAAGTGTTAAAAACCTGTTGGTCAGGAAGTGATCCTTTCCGGAAGTCTGTATGGTTCCAAGCACCCGGTTCCACTGCCCGCAGTGGACGGGGACAACCAGTCCAAACCCCTGGGCAGCTGTGCTGCAGTCCCAGCCCAGGTGCGGTTTTAGAAAAGCCAGCATGGTTTCCCAAAGTCCTCTGTGAAAACAGCTCCTCCTGACCTCCCCCAGTTTTCATACAGGAAGGGGCCTCGGTTTCCCTAAAACAAAGACGAAGACATAAGCGAATTCTGGCAGAGAATCCCACTGAAGAGAGACGTGGAGGAGTTGCTGCTTCCCAACACACCCATCGCTTTGCTGCAGGCACCCAGGCTAGCCAGATCCTCCTGCATGTGGCACCCAAAATTTTCCCTGTGCAGAACCTCTGCTGAACAGACAATCAAGCCAGCAAAGCTGGCTGAGGAACTCTGGGAGTTGAAGTCCACAAGTCAACCAAGTTGCCTGGGTTGGAGCCCCTTGAATCTAAAATAATGGAGGCTGTCAGGATTCCAGCAATTGCTCTAATTAAATCATGATTCTCGAGCCAAACTTCAAAAAACTTCTGTTTAGAATCGGGAGTTTCATGCAAGCTTCATTAATTACTCCTAGAATATACCCATTAAGGTCAATGGGTTAAGTAATTCTATGTGTTTTGTCTCCTTTGAGCAAAATCAAACCTGCGCTTTATGTCTTATTATTCTGGATATTTGAAAACAGCCAAACACTTGTGTTCCAAAACTCACTAGAACAGCTTTAAGACTTGTGGACTTCAGCTCCCAGAATTCCTCCTCCAGTCCTGTTAGCTCAGGAATTCTGGGAGTTGAAGTTCACAAGTCTTAAAGTTGCCAAGTTTGAAGACCCTTGCACTAGAATTAAAGTCGGTTTGGCCCATTCAGTACAGATCGTTCCTTCAATATCCCATTTGCGATTGCTGCACAGGAAGCATTTCAGACAAGGAAGCTTCTTTTTGCATCTGCAGCCGAGAGCCTATAAGGGGCAAGAGGGGCTGTGAGCGAGGGGGAAGCGGGGGGGGGGAGGGGGGGCAGGCAGCCCTTTCACGACCCAGCAGAGGACAGATTTAAATAAAGCCACTTGGTGAGCCAGGTGCAAAAGCATTTCAGCACAAGGGAACAAAGCAGGACAAATCTGCCCATTTTTTACTTTTGTAGAAAGTAAAAATGCATTTGTTTGTATCTATTTAGTCCATTTCAACATGCAAAAGGACACCTGTTTCCAGCCACGGCTTATTTTTGCTGTACTTGTTCTTCTGGAGCGTTTGTGCTTGCAGGTAAACCAGAAGAGGAACTGCAGAATTAAATCAGACTGAGAGGAAGAAGCCAGGAGGGGCTCACAGGAGAACACTGCAAAAATTATGCCCCCCCCACACCAGGATGCCGGGCGGGGGGGATTTTTGGACTTTCTGCCCTCTGCAGTCCCAAACCCCACCTGGCCCATTTTTGGAGTCTGTCTTCTGCCCGTTTCAGCGACACATAACACTTGGTCCTGGTTCCATTCTGATTTTGGATTGTTAGCAAGCGGACAGATTGAAGTCCAGCTTGCATTATGCGATTCCTTCCAATATTCAGTTGGGTTACAAAGAATAAAAAGCCACATTAAAGGGGAAAACGAAACTTTTGGATTTCACGCTTGTCCCTGGCTCAGTCTGATGTTAATTCCAGAGACAAGGGACAACCGACAATCAAAAGCAGCACCGATCCTGCTTTCCTTCTCATTTTGGCAGAGCAGAACTTAACGTCTTGTGAATCTGGGCGTGTATCTAAACTCACCTGGAGGCAAACAGAGCATCTCTTAATTCCAGGCTGAAATCAAATGGAATAATTGAAGTTTGTCTCACAAAGCAGCAAATGGATGCAAAAACTGCTCTGATGAATAGAACATCCACACATTGTGGATAAGGATCCCTGAAGTTCCTGGCTGACAATACAGCCAGATGAATGTTTGACTGGGGATGCCTCGTGTTCCTAGTGAAGCTTGTGAAGAAGATGCACACATGACCACATGGATGACACGGTATGTGGCACTGAATGCGACATGCAACACGGCCACAAAGGGCTGAACCGGGCACTCTGCTGCTGTTCCGCTTCTCGGAACAGGTGGTGGGCTCCATCCGCTTCCAAAATTTCTTGGCCCAATGGCCCCCTCGGGCACAAGCACCTCGTCTCTTGCCCTCCTCTGCCTTGAACGTCTCACGTCTTCCAGGCTAAAACAACTCTGACCGGGGGGAGAGAAGGGGGGGCTACAACCTCTGCCCTCCAGAGTCCCTGGGCTGTTCTGCCAAGGGGGTGTTGGGAAAGATGCTGGGGGGGTGCCCTTCCCCCATCCTCAGCACAGTTGGGTAATTTGCATCCATGGGTTCCCAGCTAGGCGCACGTGGATGCAAAGAAGAGCAAGGGAAAAAATCCCTGTGGCAAGAAAGGATGCCCACCTGGTTTCAGGATTCTTGGCACTTTGGGTGGCATCAGGAGGACCCTGCTGGGCAGGAGGCTTCAGAGGAGCAGACCAAGCTCCGTCCCCACGGATGGAACAGGGGATTCCCTCTTGGGAGGGGCCCAAGCAGCTCTGCCAACGGAAGGGGCTCTTACCTGTACTCTGGGGCTTTGCCCGCAGTGAGCTCGACCGGCCCGTTCGAGGGGAAGGCTGGGTTCGGATGCAGGGCTGAAGGGCGGCACAGGGCTCCACCTGGAGACAAGCAGCCACAGGAAAACAGTGCTGTGGCTGTTACCAGGAAGGTTCCTTCAGATGAGGTGACAGGGGCTCCGTCTGCCAAAGCAACCGCCCAACCAAGACCTCCCCTCCTCTCCACACCAGATTCAGATTCGGCTTGGTGAGAGGCGCCCTCCCTCCCTCAGGGGCCACTCACAGTGGCCATAAAGGAAGGAAGCCTCCATGCTGGGAAGCCACGGAAGCCACCGGCCTGGATGAGATGCTGAGCCCACTGGGCTCCGCCAGACACGTCAAGGCAGAGCGGGAGCTCTCTGAACCACGGGCCCCAGGCTCCCTCCCTCAGGACCGCTGCCCCCCAGGACACCCGGGTGGCTTATAACCCGCCATGTCTTGGAGGCCAGTTTTGAGGAAACTGGGCAGGTTGGGAATATGGGAGTGGGCAACCTTTTTTGGCCGTTCTCCAGCTCAGGGGTCTCCAACCGTGGCAACTTTAAGACTTGTGGACCAACTCCCAGAATTCCTCAGCCAGCAAATTCTGGGAATTGAAGGCCACAAGTCTTAAAGTTGAGGAATTCTGGGTGTTGAAGGCCACAAGTCTTAAAGTTGAGATTCGGGCGTTGGATTCTTAAAGTTGAGGAATTCTTGGCGTTGAAGGCCACAAGTCTTAAAGTTGAGGAATTCTGGGCGTTGAAGGCCACAAGTCTTAAAGTTGCCACGGTTGGAGACCCCTGCCCCAGCTGGCCGCACAGAGCCTTCCGGAACCCTGTGAGCACAGAGATGCTGGCTGGAGAGGTTCCGCCTTGGCTGCGGCTTTGGAGAGTTTCAAGAGGAGCATTTCATTTGTAGACCTTTTGCACTCCCATTTCCAATCTTATTTTACAGCTTCCGAACCCTGAGCACCGGCAGGTTCCGCCTTGGCTGCGTTGGAGAGTTCAAGAGGAGTTTCTTGTAGACCTTTGCCTCCCATTTTTTTTTTTTTTTTTTTTTATTTTTTTATTTTTTTTTAAATTCAGCCTCTTTGCTCCTGAAAGTTGGGGTGTCCGGGGCCCAAAAGAGATTGCTGTGGCCCAAGGGGCCTCCCTCCCCCATTCAGGGCTCACTCTCAGCTCAGAGGGGCCAGGGCAGGCTTCCCCCCTCTAGCCCAGAGCCACAGAGGGGACTGCAGCTGTGGACAGAGGAGAGGACTGAGCGACAAGCCACAGCTCTAGACTTAGCCTGTTTTGCTCTTGGTGCATCACCCCAAATCCTCAAAACTGCCCTGTTCAGTCCTGGAGCCGGAGGGGGAGGGGTGGAGTCAGAAGCTGCCCCCCCCACACACACACACCTTGAACTGTACTTTGCAAGGGTGCAATGGCAGAAGCAGGCAGGCCGCAGTTTCCTGGGTGTGTCTCCCAGAGGCTGGGTCCCTTGTCCAGCTGCCACTGGGACCCGCATCCTCGCCACTACATTTGCCCTGCGAGAGTCCTGGTGTCACCGGAACATGGCGAGCCAGGCTCTTTAACAGCCTGAACCTTCCCGGAAAAGGCTAAGGAGGCAACCCAGGACGGCTGGAGTCCCCTTGCTGACCCATCTGCGGGGCCCCCAAGCTTCAGGGACTCTGAGGGAAGTGGCGGTCGAAGAGACAGCATCTTTCAAGAAAGGGATCCGCCACACCGGGGGGCCCAGGAAGCCCAGCAGGCAGGAAATCCCCGTACCTCTAAGTGCTCCTGGCTGGTCCAGGAGCCCATTTCTGCCCTCCGAGATCCAGGGCCCAGTTCCACGGAGCGAACTCGCTCAGCAAACTTGAGGGAGCAGAGCGTCTCGCTCGTGTTCTTCTCCACTGGAGAAACCTGTGAAATGGGAGGAGGAGGAAAGGGCAGTCACAGCGCAGAACCCACAAGGGTCCCCTACGGAAAAGGCGGCTGCCTCTGTGCCCCCCAGGTGCCCCCAAAGGGCCGGGCAGAGGAGATGGTGAGGCAGGTCGCTGGCCTTCCTGGGTCTTGGCTGTCTCTGGAGCCAAGAGTGGCTGCTCGGGGGACCCCACTTCAGGAGCTGCTCAGGAAGCAAACAGATGAGACAAGAAAACACCAAATCCCAACAGAATTGGAAAGGGAATTGCCTACCAATGACGATCACTTTAACTGCTAAAAGGTGTAAATTACAATTGAGATTTGAAATGGAAGAAGAACAAGTTAAAGAATGCATGATAAAAACAGGAGTTTTGGATACAATCACAGGTGGATCTGTGAGAAAGGGTGAAGCTAAGAGGACTTAAATGGGCACCGTCTTACAATTCAAGAGAAATGTAAAATGATGTACTGTTGTTGCCAGAAATGTGGAAAGCCCATGATCACAATTTGTGATCATCCCTGCTTGCTTCCACGCAAGCAAAGTCAACGGGAAATCCGGCAAAGAAGGTTGCAAAATCTGCTGGGATCCATCTTCCTCGTCCTCCCAAGCCTCACTGCCCTCGCCCTGGGCCCCTTCAGGTGCTGGCAGGCGCCCCACCATTCGCACCCCACCTAAAGCCGCCTCACTGCCCCCCACTGGCCTGGGACAGGCAATTTCCTGCCGGCTTTCCCACTGACTTGGGTTGTTGCAAGGAGGTGCTAACAGAAGAACCTGCCATTTTCACTTAGCAACAGCAATGAGGGATTGCTGTCACTAAGTGATGTGGTCACGGGACACCACACATTATGACCACATCCTTCAGCCACAGAAATTCCAATCCCCATCGCCCTTTTAACCCAAGGACTCCCAGCACTGCCTTGAAGACAAGGTGGGTGACATATAAATATAAATAAATAAATTGTAACTGCAGTGAGGCTGCAATAGGCACAGAGATGGGAAGTTACAGAAATACTCTCAAGAGAGGAATGGATTGTGAAGATGGAAGAACTTATTGAAATGGCCAAATCACTTCTCTGATTAGGGAAGGACAATAACTACTTTTATAAAAGACTGAAAAACTTTTATGGAAGTTTTGCTGAAAATAAGGGGGGAAATGAATTGACGTACTTTAGATTCACTGATTAAATGAGGCTGCCTGTATGAAGAAAGGAATGGTTAGGGTTAGGGTTTTCAATTTGGGAGGTGGGAAATAGTAACTATTCCAGGAAGACGCTCTGTGAATGAGATGGGCAGTTTTCAAGTTTTATTAAATAAGTAATAAATAAATGTGTTTATAAACACACGCATTTACCCCTTCTCACCCTTATGGTTTGGCATGGGTTTTCCCCAGCCTCCAATCTCCACCAAAGGTGGTTCTGCGCAGTGCCCGGACAGAGAATTCTAATCTCATTTCTGGGATCCGTTTAGAGCCACCCCCAGCTTGGATTCTGTCACAGTGTGGAAGACCACAACCAGCCCTGAACGTTTTCCAAACCTCTAACCAGACACTATCAGCTGCCCTTTGAGTTCCCTGTTGGCCACCCTGAGCAAACCAGAGCGGTGCACCAAGTAGCAACTGCAAGGATTTGCCATAAGGAGAACTTGATGTGGGATTCACCCATCTAGGAGCAGCATTTTATTCTCCACTAATTATTGTGGGGTCCCCTTTAAGGTTTCTTCTGAGATATTTTTTGGAGATTTGGGAGCTTTTACTTTGAGCTTTTATTCATTTATTATATTTATATGCTGCCCATCTCATTTTGGGAGCAACTTTTGGAATGCCGCTTTGGATAAATGAAGTTCAGAAAACCAGTTTTAGTGTGCATTTAGTGGTCCTGTCCCCCGTTTGTGCTTTGTGGCCCATAAAAGCTATAAAAGCATTTTTTGAATGACCCCAAAAGTGCCAGCTGGAGAGGAACACCGACCATTGATGTACAGGACTCCTACGCATCATCTGACAAGGAGCAAAGTAGCAGGCGCATCCGATGCACAATCAGGACCCTGCATTTTGTCCCTGGGTCACCTGAACAATGGAAAAACCCAGGCCCACCTTTCTCTGAAATGCTCACCTGGACCATCATGAGGGTCTTGCTCTCACCACTGAGGGAATCGTGGAGGAGATAGGTCAGCTTGGAGTTGCGAAACGGCACATGGGACTGGCGGGAACGCAGCGCATAGATCACATCGCCCAAAGCCGAAAGGGACTTGTTGATGTACTGAGCCTCACGCAACCTGCTCCCTTCTGCACCAGATCTACCCACACGCTCGGATCCTGCCAGGTCTACTAGATTCAGCTTCCCTAGGAGATGAGAAGGCAGACACTGAAGCTGCTGCCCAAGGTTGACTTCTTTTAACTGTGGGGTCCATGGAGGATGGACCAAGATCCGTCCAAGATAGCAAAGTCTGCAAGCCTGGCTGTAACCTTTTGGGGAGCGGAGGGCAGGCCAAGGGAGGAGCAAGGCGGTGGTGGCTGTGGCAATTCCCTCTCTTTCCATCTTTCTGCCTCCCCTTCCGTCCCCGAGGAATAGACAGCTCTCCTCGGAGACTTGAACCGATCCCTTTGAAATGGGCCTTCCAGATCCGGCTGGGTGGCCCTGGGCCTTGGCCCTCAACTGCAGGTGCCCCCTAGTTCACCAAAGGGACTGACTGAAATCAATCTTAACAATACCACACAACAGCAACAGCACTTAAGACTTTGCAGCCCTCTCTAAGCGGTTCACAGAGTCAGCATATCTGCCCCCAACCACCTGAGTCCTCGTTTTACCACCTTGAGCCGATGAGAATCGAACTCCTGGCAGTGAGCAGTGAGTTAACCTGCATTCTAACCACTGCACAACGTGACACAAAAGATGGATTGATGTTCTCACTTGATAAAATCTCTCTTCTGCCACCCTCTTTTCAATGTTTCAGCATAAAAATGGCAAGATTTCCTCTATGCTGAATCCTTCTATTTTTATCTAGCATGCCGTGGCATTGTGTCTTAACTACCTTCCCATAAATAGAGCTTACACCTTGATCGTTTCTACAGTTTGCTCAAGCAGCGTCCAGGCTGAAGACATCAGGTGCTGGCCCTGACCGAAAGAAAAGCCTGAATAGAAGCGGCAATTCCTCCGTGCTTCGGTGGAGGCAGGGAGGGCTGTGAAATTTGTGTGATCTGCATGTTCCCGGGAAACAATTTAATTCGAACATCTAAAAAGTAATATAAGTTCTAGGATGCAATTATTCTTTCCATCTGCACTTTTTGGAATTTTGTAATGTAGTTCCTCAACCCTCCCAAGTATACAAAATGGAAATATTTTTTTTAAAAAATGGGGGAAACCCTTTGCAAAGAGCATACATCGCAGAAAAATGTAAAGAACTATTTACACCTTTTTTGCTGACACAACATTCAAGCGTACAGGTGTTCTTCCAAAGGACATATGCTTTCTAAGAAAATACTGAATAACAGAATAACAGAGCTGGAAGGGACCTTGGAGGTCTTCTAGTCCAACCCCCTGCTTCAGCAGGAGACTCTATTCCATTTCCGACAGGCGGCTGTCCAGTCTCTTCTTAGAAACCTTCCGTGGCGATGCTAGTATTACAGAAAGCCGAAGAGAGGCCCTTCGTCCGTTGTTGTGTGTGTGGCTGCAAAAGGACGGGCAACCAGGAGGGCAAATCCCACCTTTTTCTCAGCCTCCAGCCAGCAGGAGCACCAACCCCCATCTCCCCTCAGCCCCCCTGGCTAAGTCTCCTAGTCCAGCCATTCATTCTGAACCCGAGGAGGAATCCATACCCACCTGTGGTTTTAATCCCTGTGCTGCAATCAGTTCCCCTCACCGTGATCATGAGGAGGGCATGAGATCGGGAGCTGTGCTCGTTCAGGTGGGTGCACTCCGTGGCCCGGTTGATATGGCCAAACTCAAAGACCTGGGGAGAAGTGGAGGGGCTGTAAGTGGAGGCTCCCTCAGCCTGGGAAGGTCTGCAAAAGAAAGACACCGGCCAAACCCTGCAGAGCCCCCTCCTCCTCCCCTCAGGAGGCCTCGCGGGGGCCCTGCCCTAACAGATGGCACTAAAGAGCATCCAGAGATGATACAACAATACACAAGATACGGTATATTGTTGTATATTGTATGTCTAGACAAGATACAATATGAGAGCACACAACAGATACAAACTCAATGTAAACCGCTCCAAACTCGATTGCAGAAAGTAGGACTTCAGAGTGGTCAATGCCTGGAATGCTCTACTTGACTCTGTTGTTACATCCTCTAAACCCCCCCCCCCCCCTTTTACCCTTAAACTATCCACTATTGACCTCACCTCGTTCCTAAGAGGTCTGTAAGGGGCGTGCATAAGTGCACCATCGTGCCTCCCATCCGTGTCCTATTGTCCCCCTTTATTTGTACCTATTTCTTGCATTCCTACTCATGTTTATACTTGTACCTATTACCTTGTAAGCGATTGACAAATGAAATGAAATAAAATAAATAAACAAACAAACAAATCAATCAATAAATTTGCAGCATCTAAGATTCTGTCACACCTTTTCCTGCAACGGATCTGACTGACGGGATTAATGGCCTGAGAATTTAGAGTTTCCTTGGTTGGGAGCAGCTCGGGGGCTGGGGGAGAGACTCTGCCATGTTCTGTTTCTGATCCTCCTCTTCTCTTCCCCGTCTGGTAGACGGACTGAGCACCTGGGATGCCTCTGCCACTTTTCAGCCGTTCTTACCCTCGCTCCAATTCGTGGGGGAACCCTCAACTCAAGGGCTAAACACACAACTGGAGGCTGTTAACATCCCAGGCAAACGGGCTGGGCAAAAGGCAGCTTAGAGTTGCCGAGTGGGGGAAACCTCGGCTTCGCCCCCCCCCCCCCAACTTGCCCAAACTCCAGCTAAAGCTCCATCCCAGGAACTTCTTCGGGAAGAGAATGGACTCCCCCCCCCCCTTATTTATTTATTTATTTATTTATTTATTTATTGATTTGATTTGATTTGTCAATTGCTTACAAGATAATAGGTATAAATATAAATATAATTTATGAATACATGAAATGGATACATATAAGAAAAATAAAAAGAAACAATAGGACAGGGACGGTAGGCATGTTGGTGCGCTTATGCACGCCCCCTACAGACCTCTTAGGAAAGGGGTGAGGTCAATAGTAGACAGTCTAACGTTAAAGTTTTTGGGGTTTGGGGAAGAAACCACAGAGTCAGGTAGAGGATTCCAGACATTGACCACTCTGTTGCTAAAGTCGTATTTCCTGCAATCAAGTTTGGTGCGGTTAACCTTGAGTTTGTGTCTATTGTTTGCTCTTGTGTTGTTATGGTTGAAGCTGAAGTATTCATTGACAGGTAGGACATTGCAATGTATGATTTTATATAGCATACTTAGATTAGACCGAAGGTGGCATAGTTCTAGGTTTTCTAGGTCTAGAATTTCGAGTCTGGTGGCATAAGGTATTCTACAACGAGTAGAGGAGTGGAGAACTCTTCTTGTGAAATATTTCTGGACTTTCTCAACTGTGCTAATATCAGATAATGTGGGTTCCAGACTGATGAGCTGTATTCGAGTATTGGTCTAGCAAATGTTTTGTACACCCGAGTAAGTAGTGTGATATTACCAGAGAAAAACTACGTAAGATTAGGTTAACAACTCTTAATGCCTTTTTGGCTATGTAGTTACAGTGGGCTCTAGCACTTAGGTCATTAGAGATGAGTACTCCAAGATCCTTGACAGAGTTTGGATCATCAACAAGGTCCCCCTTGTTGATGATCCTCCCAGACCCCTTGGCACACCAGGAAGCCCCTCCTGTCCCCACTAACCTGGTTGATGTCTTCCACGCTGTGGACAGGGAACTCGGTCAAGCCTGGGACGTAAAGCTGCCCGCTGCCATCTGGGCAGAGTCTGATCTCCAGCTTCTCCTGGGGCTCCTTTCCAAGCAGGTCTCTGAAAGGGAGACAGAGAAAGCACCGCAGTCATGCAGAATGCCTCCATCATCCCGGGAGAAAGAAGAGAGAGTTCAAATGGCCCAAATGCAAAGACGGAACCAACTTCCTATTGTTAAGATGCAAAAGGACAGAGAAGAATCAGCTTCTGCTTTAAAGTGTGGAGCCCCAAACCCCACTCAGTGCTCTGGGGAAGCTGCGATTTTGCTGGAAAACCCAGAATTAAGGCTCTCATTTTAGCCCAAAGACTTTACTTTCTAACCCCAATAAAGTCAGACATACCACAACCAAGCATGGCTGCTCTGGCCTGCAGAAGCCGCAGCTTTGTGCAGCGTCCACTTGTGTCCAGAAAGAGAGAGAGACGGAGCTGGGTGCTTGTGGGGGTGGGGGAGGAGCTTTGGAAGGTCATTGAGCGCAACTCCGAAGCCCCCCCTGCAAACAGTGTCTGTTGCTCCAACCAATGCGAGCAGGGGCTGCCCTTCCCCTCTGCCGAAGCCCCTCTTCCCAGCCATGTCCAAGGAGGGCTCGTCTGCTGGAGAGGCTGCTTTCCTGTTGTTACCTGAGAGCCTCGTTGTAGATTTCAGCCACGCTGACAGTGATGCTGTAATTCCAGTCGGAGGCCTTGGACTGAACCTCGGAGAAGAGAAGCTGCAGAGCCCGCTGGTTGATCCCGGGGTTTTCCAGGCTGCCCTGGTGAGAAAGGCAGACATGTGTCGTTGTGTTGATGTTAAAAGCGAAGGAATTCCAAGAGAGAAAAACTGGGAGTGGCCATCCTGGAGATACCCCCAAGGGGTAACCTGAGGGGGACCCTGAAAAAAACGGGCCTTGGCATTCTCATGACCTGCCAACTCCATATTCCTGCTCTTTTCCAAGTCCTAGAGGGGGACAGCACCCCAGGAAAGAAACTCGTGATTCGCCAAAATTGGGGGTCTGGGAAAAGTCAAGCCCCCATCCTTTCATTTTTAAAAATATATGTTTATTTTCTTAAAGAAAAAAATGAATGCAGTTAAAAGTACAAACTAAGAAGAAAAAGACAAGAATCTATCTTATATTTTATACTCTTCAATAGTCACTGGTTTACCAATGAATTTGCTACTGTAAGATGAACAAGGAAAGAAATCATTGCAAGGAATCTTGGAATCTCTGCCATAGTATTGTTCCATTCCTTGATTAGTAAAAAAAATATTGCCCTTCCCAAAACACAGATTACACATTTCAAGAACCATTCCTTGACATTTGGAATTATTCCAATTTCTTAACACAATTCTTCCTGGAAATTGGTTTGAATGCCTTTTGAACTTGGAACAAATCAAAAAAGGCAAACAGTCAGTTGTTTTATATACTTTCCAAAATATGTGTGGTTAATCTTGGTTTAACAGACCTCACTTTTACTTTTATTTTAATGTTTTGTATTGTGTATAATTCTTTTATTTTGGTTTTTTTTTGGTACTGCTTATGTTTTGACTGCAAGCCACCCAAAGTCATGAAAGTGAAGTAAGCAGTGTCCGGCCCTGCCCAAGAATGATGTAACAAAATCCAAAATTAAATTCTTTATTTACTCACACCAATAGATAAGACTCTTGCCAGACTAAACCCTTATTACTCTCACCCCAACAGAGATACCCTGAGAGATTCCAGGGAGTGGCTCTCCTAACGCTCTTCCCCTAATTGCAGCCCTGGTTGTCTCTTGTCTCGCCCCTCCTTGGAATGTGCCCCCTCCTTCCTGGGCATCTGCCACTTTATTCTAGTAGTTCATCACAGGAGTCTATATAGAATGAATGAATGAATGAATGAATGAATGAATGAATTAATTAATTAATTAATTAATGTCAGCTTTGGAAGCCATATTGACACCAGACGCTTCCACACTGCCACATTCTTGAGCCTGGGAAAATAGGAGGGGGGAATTTCTTGGAGTGTATGTGATTATAGACATAATAGCATTCTTTTTCTAAGTCAAGGTCATGTTATTTCTGCACCTGATGGAGAGGACGTCTCAAGTTGGGACGGATGGTTATTGGGGTATGTGACGTGATGATGGGTGCAGGGGTTGGATTTGTAATTTTTACTTATTGCAGGGAAGCTCGGAACTTTCAGATTTGGGATTCACCAGATGTGCCAGCTTACTATCCAATTAAAAGAGAACTTTTGAGAAGATGTTTGTCTCGTAGTTATTGTTTGGAGTGGAGGTTTTCTGGAACACTGACAGAATGAATGAATGAATGAATGAATGAATGAATGAATGAATGAATGAATGAATGAAAAGTCAGTCAATCAATGAATCAATGAATGAATGAATCAATCAATAGTTCTGCCCCATTGCCACTGGAATGGGGAAATATGTCTGGAAATTAACTACTTGTTAGGGTTTGGGAATTAACCCCTAGAAAAGTATTGCAGCAGTAGTCAAGCCAGGCAACCAAAGGAGAGCGGAAGGGCCCCAGAGTATACACACACTGAATACAAACACTGTTTGTAGTTTAAATAGTTTTTAATCCAGTTAGAGTTTAAGCATTGTCATTCAGTCCATTAAGTCATTCACAGTATTTCCATCCAGTAAGACTCACTAGTATAGTCCAAGTTAAGAGTCTTGCAATATCTTTATCAGCCGATAAAGATATCTTCTCCTCCTCCGGTTTCACTCTCCAGAGAAACAAACGCTGGATATTCAGCAAACAGTAGCAAACAAAAACAGTTCAGTCACAGGCACTCACAGTCAGTAATCACAGTTAGTCACAGCAAGACACAGTTACAGCCAGTAAGCTTTCCAGCTTCTAATGCTTCCTTATATTGAAACTTCTAACCGCACCCTTAATCGGCTAATTGCCTGCTGCATTGTGCTTAAAGTGATAAGCACTTAAACCATGATATCTAAGTTTTATATATTTATTCACCCAAACCATATTTGGTATCAATGTTATACCTAACATACTCCCCTTTTGGGTGAAATAAATATATAATACCTTTACAATCTTATCCCATATTTTTCACAACTCTCCTGGTGCTTACTGGCACCTTGGGCTTTAGTAAAATTATCAGCTAAATTGTCCTCCGACATACAGTACTCTAGCTGAATCATCTTACTTCTTACAGATTGTCTCACGTTTAGGTATCTTAGATCTGTATGTTTGCTCCTTGTTTTTACTCCAATATTTGTGGCCATTTGAATTGCTGCCTGATTATCTTCATGTATAATTATAGGATAATCTACAGTTATACCTATATCAATTAACATTTGTTTATACATTATTAATTCTGTACATAACAATGATAAACAGGAGAATTCTGCCTCCATAGTAGACAAACTTATATGCTGTTGTCTTATTGACTTCCAGCCTATTAATGTCTTACCCAGCATTATGGCTGTTCCTGAAGTCGACTTTCTAGTGTCTCTTTCTGATGCAAAGCTAGCATCTGCATAAGCACACAGAATTAAATCACCCTTTGGTTCTAAATACAATGAATAATTCATTGTCTTTTTAAGATATCTTAATATCCTCTTAGCTGCAATCCAGTGTCTTTCACATGGTGCAGAATTGAATCTAGCCAACTGATTCACGCAGTACGAAATATCTGGTCTAGACCAATTACTAATATAACTCAAACTACCAATTAAAGATTGATAAATCACCTTATCAAACTCAGGGCTTTGTTCATCAGTGTTGCTAAACTCCTGACTCATTGGAGTCTTAGCCGGCTTACAAAGCTCCATTTTGTAATCTTTTAGTAATTTGCTTATCTTATCTTCCTGAGATATCTTAAAACCTTTCCTTGTTTTCTTTATATTCAAACCGAGATACTTCTTTATCTCCCTAATTGCTTGATCTTTATTCTCTTTCCTAATGATGCTATTATTTTATTTGCTTCATCATTAGTTTCAGTTATCAATGCAATGTCATCCGTGAATAGTAATAATAATGATACTTTCCCATTTGTCTCCCTCTTAAACAGACATGGATCGGCTAAACCAGCTTTAAATCCTATATTGTCTAGTTCCTTTACAATATACTGGTTCCATTCATAGCCTGATTGTTTAAGACCATAGAGATTTTTCTTTAACAACCAACAATCATTATTATCCTTATTTTCACTTTTAATACCAACAGGTTTTTTCATATAAATAATATGTTTTAATGGGGCGTGCAAGTAAGCAGTTTCCACATCTAGATGGTTAACTATATAGTTTTTACTAGCTGCCCACACTAAAGCTGCTCTCAAGGTTGCTGCCTTAAGACTAGGTGCAAACACCTCATCGTAGTCATTAGCATTCTGCCTAAAACCTTGGGCTACTAACCTTGCCTTATGGATTAAATTACCATCTTTATCTGTTTTTACCTTAAATATCCATTTGCAGCCAATGGATTTCTTTCCTGCAGGTAATTTGGCATTTTCATACACCTTCATATCACTTAATGAATTTAGTTCCTTATTCATTGCTGCATACCATCTTTCTTTTTCCTTAGTAGGATACTTTTTAATTTCTTCAACAGAATTAGGAACTTCATTAATCTGGCACACTGTGTTAGCCTGGTACCTATCAGGCGGTCTAGATATACGTGTAGTTCTTCTGGGAATTACAGGGCTTACAGGAGGACTTTGTTGAACTACTACCTGTTCATCTTCCTCATCCTGTTCAGCTATTGAATCTGTTTCTTCCTTTATGGGCACTATTTCATCCTGTATTTGTCTCTTTACTTTATTTTTAAAATTACAGGGATAACTAATGGGATTTCTATAGGATTCAATAATTACATCTTTATTGGCATCCTGTTCTAATTTCTCCCATCCTTCATGTTCTAGAAATTGGGCACTAGCACTACATAACACTTTAGATGTGCCTTTCTCCCAAAATCTATATGCCCTATGGTTTGCCTGATAACCAACGAAGAAAAATCTTTTAGCACTATGTTGCCCTTTTTTCTGAGTTGTGCAGGAATATGCACCCATGCTGGTGCACCAAATGTGTGCAGGTAACTTAGATCAGGTTTCCTGCCATGCCATCTGGTAAATGGTATTTCACCTGTTGTTGTATTAACAACGTTGTTCAATATGTTATTAGCACACATTGTAGCCTCTCCCCACAAAGAATCAGGTAACCCAGAATCATTTAACATTGTTCTAACCATTGCCTGTAGTGTTTGGCCTCTTCTTTCAATAAAAGCGTTATGTTCTGGCCTGTATGGAGCAGACTTCTTATGCTCTATTCCAGCTACCTTAAGTCTGTTCTGGAATTTGTTATTAATAAATTCCGTACCATTATCTGTCACCAGGGTTATCAGTTGCCGTTTAGACTTTCTTTCAGCAAACCTAAGCCAATTGAAAAAATGTTGATATGTTTCAGTTTTGCTTTTCATTAAATAGCAAAACCCATATCTAGAATAATGGTCCATAATGCTCAGTATATATCTAGCACCCCCATACTGGGTTTCTTTGGACCTATGATGTCTGCAAATACTACTTCTAAAGGTTCTTTTGTTTTGAAACCATTTAGCCTATTTGCAGGCAATACTTTGCTCTTATCTTCACAGCAAACATTACAACGCAAATATTTATCACAAGGTTTTAACCTTATTCCTTCAGATAACTCAACTGTACGTTTTAGCATTTTAAAATTTACATGCCCCAAACGCCTATGCAATAAATGGATACATTCTTCATGAGGCTTTATATTATTAAATACAGTTTGTGCCTCCCTTTCTTACTATTATCTAAGACATATAATGTTCCATTTAAAGCTGCAGTTACCCTTTTGTTATCTTTTTCAATTATGCAATTATTATCCTTAAAAGTAATTACATAACCTAATTTATCTAATACCCTTACTGAAAGCAAATTAAACTTTAGTTGCGGTACATACAACATTTTTATATCCTGGTTTATGTACGGACAACGTGCAAAACCTTGACCTTCGCTTTCAGGTTCCAGCCGTTAGCAAGAGATATATGTTGAGAACTTGTAGACATTTTTATAAATTTTGTCTTATCTCTTGTGATGCAGTGGGATGCGCCACTGTCAACCACCCATAGATTGTTCTTCACATCAGAGTTGCTTAACGTGGCTAGTTCAAATGCTTTCTTTGGCTTTTTACATTCTGGCTTTTTCTCTTTTGCAGAATCTTGCCAAATGTCCTCTGCCTCCACAATTAAAACACTTTTTAATTGTGTATGCTGTTGAAGATAAATTCTCTTCTTCCAGGTGCTGTACTTTGCTTTGCTGGTTTCTTTCAAGCTTTGAAGATAATTTCTCTTCTTTCTTATCTTCTCTCAGCTCGTCACGCTCACGCCTTCTTCTGGCTTCTTCTATTAGCCTGCCTGTAATCTCGGTTAATGAGAGGCTTTCTTTTGGCAATACCTCTAACGAAGTCACATAGTCATCATAGCTTTGATCTAATGAAGATAATATTATGTAGACTTTTTGCAGTTCATTAAATATAAGCTCTTTTTCTTGCAATTCTTGAAAAATGCTCTTCATACAGTTTAAATGAACTAACATATCTCCATTCCTCTGAAGATGCGTTCGAAAAAGCTTCCGTGTAAGATTTATATGTGCTCCTACACTGTCCGAACATAAATCTTCCTGAGGTTCTCCCAGCAGTTTGCAGCATTTTCTTCTCCACGAATATGGACAAGCTGCTGATCACAGAGAGTCAGTCCTATGATGCATAAAGCCTGCTCATTCTTCAGTTTAAAGTCTTGTAACTTTTCGTTATCATCATCATCAGCAGGATCCCAGCTACTCACATCTGGTGGGTTTGCTATAATGTCCCACAAACCTTCTCTGCGTAGAAGTAAACTACATTTCATTGACCATGAAACATAGTTTGTTCCATCCAGCCTGGATATCATGGACAGTTGTGACAAATTTACTTGTGCCATTACTCTTCAGATATTTTGACTATTTTAAACTAATTAAAACAGTTTGTTTTTACAGTAATGTGCAACTCACACCAACTCTCTCTGTTATATCCTGGTTAGTTAGACTATGCTGCTGGGCCCATAACCAATGTTAGGGTTTGGGAATTAACCCCTAGAAAAGTATTGCAGCAGTAGTCAAGCCAGGCAACCAAAGGAGAGCGGAAGGGCCCCAGAGTATACACACTGAATACAAACACTGTTTGTAGTTTAAATAGTTTTTAATCCAGTTAGAGTTTAAGCATTGTCATTCAGTCCATTAAGTCATTCACAGTATTTCCATCCAGTAAGACTCACTAGTATAGTCCAAGTTAAGAGTCCTTGCAATATCTTTATCAGCCGATAAAGATATCTTCTCCTCCTCCAGTTTCACTCTCCAGAGAAACAAACGCTGGATATTCAGCAAACAGTAGCAAACAAAAACAGTTCAGTCACAGGCACTCACAGTCAGTAATCACAGTTAGTCACAGCAAGACACAGTTACAGCCAGTAAGCTTTCCAGCTTCTAATGCTTCCTTATATTGAAACTTCTAACCGCACCCTTAATCGGCTAATTGCCTGCTGCATTGTGCTTAAAGTGATAAGCACTTAAACCATGATATCTAAGTTTTATATATTTATTCACCCAAACCATATTTGGTATCAATGTTATACCTAACACTACTCAGGTCTCCCAGGCCTTAAATGTCATCAGAACACTGATGGTGTTACCTAGTTTGGGTAATGAAATGTCTGCAAGAATGCAATCAAGCTCAGAGAGCCCCAAGGGCATTCTTGTATTTCTCTCTCACCACTGAAATAACTGACCCCGTTAGCTTTTCTGGGTATTATTTTCCCCTTAGTTTTATATGCACGACATGCACTTTTGTGATGTTAATCTATGCCTTCATCAATGTTATCAACTTTTGGGATTTCAGTGGCGCCCTGGACACAGAGCCCTGGGCCATCTGATTGATGAGCCAGAAAACTCCGGGCTAGACCACTTGGCAATTACGTGGAGATGGAGTTGATTTGAACCCTGCGCTCAAGAAGAGCTGCTCAATGGCTTGGAAGAAGGGGCAAGTGGATGACATGATACAAGAGTAGACATTTTTCTACTCTCTATTTTTCATTCACGACTTGGGTGAAGATGAGGAGAGCTTATTTACTGAATTTGCAGGCAACATTGGATGGGACAACTAATATTCTAGAAGACAGAAAACCAAATGAAGTCTACCTTGAGAAGAAGGCTGAATGGGACTGAAATCTAAGAGAAATCTAAGAAAAATGCAAGCTTTTTCACTTAGGGTCCCAAAAATTAAATGTACAGGTACAGGATACGTGGCTTAAAAGTTTGGAAACTGAGGGTCGGTCAAGGGGTTACTGTGATTGCAAACAAAAACACGACATGGAAATTTAGCTTGCATCAACAGAAATGGATTTTCCACATTGTAGGAAGTAAAAGTTCCACCTTATGCAGCATTGGTGAGATCCCATCAATGGTAACATCTCCAATTCTGGATGCAATTTTTAAAAACAGGATTCAGGTGAACTGGAATGTGTTCAGAGGAAGGCAATAAGGGTGATCAGGGAACAGAAATGAAGTCCCAGGAAAGGATCGTTGACGGAACTGGATATTGGTAGGTTTCCAACCTGGCTCTGTTTTTCCTGGCTCTTTGAAACGGGCCCAGCTGGTCTGCAGCAGGCCTGGCAGAACATCAAGGAAAGGAAAGCGGCTCACCTCCATGGTGTACGTCTTGCCAGCCCCGGTTTGTCCATAGGCAAAAATGCAAACATTGTAACCATCGATGCAGGATGTGATCAGCGCCTGAACTTCTCGGAAGACCTTTGGGAAACAAGACATGCTCAGAAATGCCCCACGACTGAAAAGAGGCCCCGGAGGTACACTCTGTCAGAGTATATTCATTAACTGGCAGAGACATGGTTAACAAAGTAAGTGTTCTGACCCAGGCTTTATCAAATGTAATTAAACACAAACTTGTTTTAAAAGCAAAACCTATTTTATTGCAACGCTGGGAATTGCTTTCATTCCCAGCCAGAACTAATCTTAAAACAGTTCCCCAAGATAAGCACCCACCTTTCAGTTCTGTGGAGTGCTGCCAAAAACAGAAGTAGCCAAATAATTATAACAGAAACCAACCGAAGTACCAGAAAAAAACAACCAGAGTACACAGAGCTTCAAGGAGGACTAGGAATCTATTGAACTACTTTGCTTCCTGCAAAGGTTTCGTCATTGATGTCTGACTTTTATCCCTTATGGGAGGGGCAATCACTTCCCAGCCTTACTCCCGAGTCGCCCCTTCTGCTTCAGCTGCTCTTGCCTCCTAGCAGCTCTGTGCACACGCGCACTGGGAACAGGCTCCCCTTGTTCCTCTGCCTCGCTGTTGCCAGACTCTGGAGGCTCTGGAGGCAGCACCCCACTCCCAGATGGTCCTGGCCCCATCTCTGCATCGGACGCAGGACCCTCATCCGAGTCCTCTCCAGACTCCCTGACTGGTCCCCTTTCTTCCTCACTGTCCAATTCAGCTGCTGTCTGCACCGGCTGCTGGTGAACCACAACAGTAAGCATGGCAACAGACCAGCCAATGGGAGCTGACAGCCTGGGTGTGACTTGCCTCTGTGTGCTTAGCTGAGAAGTGAAAGAGAAACTGACTTGCTTGCCATCTAAACTGAAAAGTAATCTGTCCTGAGTCCTCTGAGCTGCTGCCTGTGTTTTTGCTACATTGAAGGAATCTACAAATAGTATTGTAAACTTTACTCATATTAATATGTTTATAAAGAAGTTAATGATCCTGCTGAATCAGTCATCTGTGTGTTTTCTGGACTTGGATTTATGCTGCAAACATTCACATGAACTGTCCTTTTAACCAACAGCTTCTTGAAATGTCAAGTGACACAGAAAGGAGAGAGATTACAGGAATAATCTGTCCGATAACAGGAGCGCATCACCCTGGGAATCCCCCGTTATTTATATTTACTAGATTTCTATCCCACCTTTATTTTTTATAAATGACTCAAGGTGGCAAACATACCTAAATACTCCTTCTGTCTCCTATTTTCCCCTCAACAAGAACCCCGTCCATTGGGTTGAGCTGAAGGAGAGTGCCTGGCCCAAAGTCACCAACCTGGCTTTTGTGCCCAAGGTGGGACGAGGTTGAGCATTTCCTCATTTCTAGCCTGGTGCTTTAACACCACTAGACCAAACTGGCTCTTACAGTTGAGGAACCCTGCAAATGAGAGAGGGCCCCCCCCGATTCTCTAACCCAGTAGATCCTCACTTACATCTTCTTGTGTTGCTTCTGGACAGAAAACTTTGTCCAATTCAAAAGATATCAGCTTCCCTTTGTGCATCAGGTGTAGGATGCTGTCATCCTCAGGGTCAAAGGTCACTGCGTTCACAGCTTCTGGTCCTTCACCATCCTCTGCCTGTACTGGCCTAACACGGCCAAACACTCGGATATTACCTTTAACAGGAAATGAGACTGTTTAACAGTAACAGGGACAATCCAACGCCGTCCCCCAATTATGCTGCTGCAGTGAGTAAAACCTATAATAGTTCATAGAACAATAGGGTTGGAGGGAGCCTTGGAGATCTTCCAGTCCAACCCTCTTGCCCATGGCACTCACAACTTCTGAGGGAAGCCATCCCACGGATTCATTGTTCTCATTGTCAGGAAATTTCTCCCTAATTCTAAGTTGGATTTCTCTTTAATAATGTTTCACCCATTCCTTCTTGTCCTGCCCTCGGGTGCTTTGGAGAATAGCTTGTCTCCCTCTTCTTTGTGGCAGCCCCTGAGATTTTGGAAGAGTGCTATCATGTCCCCCCCTCGTCCTTCACGTCATTAAACTAACCATACCTAGAGCTCTCAATTGTTCATCACCTGGTTTCATCCCTGGACACCTTATCATCTTTGTGGTTCCTCTTTTGCACACTTTCTAGTGTCTCAACATCTTTTTGTATCGTGGTGACCAGAACTGGGTGCAGTATTCCAAGTGTGGTCTAACAGTGGAACAGCGGCACCTGACAGTTGGTACCATCCCTTCCTGTGATCTTGAAACTAGTCCTTTGTTGATGCAACCTAGGACTGCATTAGCCTTTCTGACAATTGTAGCACACTGATGGCTCATACTTAACTGGTTGTCTACTAGGATACCAAGCTCTCTCTCTCTCTAGTAGACAACTAGTAGGTAATTGCTATTGTTGACTTTTCTACTGCATCCTGGCGCATTTGGCTTTTCTTGCCTATAAAGGATGTTACTTTTCTTGTCACTGAACTGCATTTTGTTAGGATAGAGCCCAATGCTCAACTCTGTCAACATTCTTCTGAATCCTGTATCTCTAAGTCAACCTTGGGGAACTTCGAATTCCCGCAAAGCGGTAAGGGAGGAAGTCCCAGGCTTAAAAGTGCCAAGGTTGGCACCCTTTCTAAAGTGTTAGCTACTCGCCCCCAGCATGATGTTGTCTACAAATCTGATGAGTTCCCCTTCTGTCTCCTCATCTAGATCATTTATGAAGAGGTTGAAGAATACTGGGACAAAGACAGAACCTTGAGGTACCCCACTGAATACATGTAGGTGCAGCTCCATTAAGGACTTACACGTTAAGTGTAGTTGGTCAGCCAGCTATGAATCCATTGGGTAGTGATGCTATCTATCCCATGTTTTTCTCTTGCCAAAAAGTAGGTTGTGGTCTACTTTGTCAAATGTCTTATGAAGTCAGGGTAAACTATGCCACAGAATTTTGCTTATCCACTAATTTAATTTATCAAAAATAAGTTTTCTCTGGCCTGATGTGTTTTTTACAAACCCATGCTGGCTTCTATTAATTGTTTTCTTCATTTGGCAACAAGTCATAATTGTGGTCCTTGATTATTTTCTTCTGGATCTTTCCAAGCTGATCGGTCTCTAGTTTATCCACTTTCCCTCCCTTTTTGTAGATTGGAATTGTATCGGCCCTTTTCCAATCCTCTGTTAGTTCCCCAATGCTCCAGGATCTTTGAAAGATGACAGTTCAGTGGTTCCAAGATCATGCCTGCCCGTTTCTTCAAAACCCTGGGATAGAACGCCCCGAGTCCTGGTAATCTGAACTCATCTGGAGTGGACAATCCCAAAGATGTTTTTCCAAGCATCTTTCTTGGTTTTTCTTTGAAAACGTTTTGCTTCTCATCCAAGCGGCTTCTGTTGTTCTAACTCAGACGTTAGAACTGAAGTAGCTTCTTGAGAGGAGCAAAACATTTTCAAGGAAAAAATTAAGAAAGTCCAGTTGCCTTTTGGAAAAGCAACCGGATTTGCTTTTGGCACAACACATCCTAGATCAGGGGTGGGCAAACACGCCCGCGGGCCACATCCGCCCGTTGGTCTGTCCAATGCGGCCCGCCCTGAAAAAAATTGCTGCCATTGGTCTGTCCAATCCGGCCCGCCCCTGAAAAAATCGTTGGGCGTGGCATATTGCCCTGTGCCATGTGGCCCCCAAAGCTGCAAAACAGTGCGGAGCGATCTAGGGGTAGGAAAGAAAAGAAATTTGCAAAGGCCTCGGCTGGGAGTTCGAAATCACCTTCGAGTGCGACCTCTCCAAGGTGAGTCCCCGCCGATCCCCTTTTTTTCCGGGCTTCCAGGCTTAAACTTTGCAAAGGCAAAGCTTGCAAGCTGGAGCGTCTTCCCGCCGAGGAGCGGGAAGGGTTCCACCCGGGCGGGGGGGCGGGCTGCTTGGAGCCACCTAAAGCTAGGCCGCTGCTGGTGGAGCCTTGCCCTGCCTTGGTGCCCCGTTCCCAGCTTGGCGGTCCTGCTTGGGCGGCACTTTAAAAGCCTGCTCCCAGCACCCGAGCAACTTCCCAACGGCTTCGTTTTAACTCGCGGGTGCTCGTGCCTGGCCCTGAGCCGCGCGGCAGAGGAAGCCCGGCGGGCGGGCGGGCGGGCGGGCTGCTTGGAGGAAGGCGACCAGCGGCGCTCCGGGCTTCCCTCCGCCGTGCGGCTCTGGGGCGAGGCGCGAGCACCCGCGAGTTAAAACGAAGCCGAAAGTTGCTGGGAAGTTGCTCGGTTTTCCGGGCTTCCAGGGCTTTGCAAAGGCAAAGTTTGCAGGCTGGGCGTCTTCCCACTGAGGAGCTGGAAGGGTTCCGCCCGGTGGACGGGCGGCTGCTCCCAGGGCGGGCTGCCGTGCGGCTCGGGGTGAGTCGCAGCGCCCGCGAGTTAAAGGAAGCTGAAAGTTGCTGGGAAGTTGCTCGGATTTTCGGGCTTCCAGGCTTAAACTTTGCTCGGGCGGCACTTTAAAGCCTGCTCCCAGCACCCGAGCAACTTCCCCAGCAACTTTCGACTTCCTTTAACTAACTCGCGGGTGCTCGGCCTGGCCCCGAGCCGCGTGGCGGAAGGAAGCCCGGCGGGCGGGCGGGCAGGCTGCTTGGAGGAGGCTCCGGGCTTCCCTCCGCCAGGCGCGAGCACCCGCGAAAGTTAAAAGGAAGCCAAAAGTTGCTGGGAAGTTGCTCGGTTTCCGGGTTTCCAGGGCTTTGCAAAGACAAAGTTTGCAGGCTGGAGCATCTTCCCGCTGAGGACCGGGAAGGGTTCCGCCCGGTGGGTGGGCGGGCTGCTTAAACTTTGCTCGGGCGGCACTTTAAAAGCCTGCTCCCAGCACCCGAGCAACTTCCCAGCAACTTTCGGCTTCCTTTTAACTCGTGGGCGCGCACCTGGCCCCGAGCCGCGTGGCAGAGGGGAAGCCGGCGGGCGGGCGGGCTGCTTGGAGGAGGCTGACCGCGGTGCTCTGGCAGCAGCAACAGGCAGTTTCGCCCAGGCTCCGCTCAGGTGTCCGGCTGGGGCTGTCAGGAGTTGCTATCGCTGGCGCAGCTCCGCACGGGGTTCCAGTCCCGCGTTGCCTTGGGAAGGAAAAGGCAAAACCAGGAGCCGCTGAGCCTGAGCCTCCGGTGCTGCTGCTCCGTTGCAAAGCACCGCGCGGCTCTTCCTTTTTGCCTTTCCCTTCCCAAGGCAACGCGGGACTGGAGCCGCGGAGCCGCGCGGCGGTAGCAACTCCTGACTCAGGGGGCCTCCGAGGGGAGGGGAAGGAGGAGAAGAGGGGGAAGGGTGGGGGGCGATTCCCAAAAATCTTGTGCTGACCCGCCCGTCTGTCAAATTTTAAAAGTCAATGCGGCCCCGAGCAAAAAGTTTGCCCACCCCTGTCCTAGATGGTTGAGAGCCACCTACAGTGGAGAGGGGTTACTGTTTTCTTGCCTATTGGCACTTGCATTCCTAGTCTGTCTCCCACAGAAGAGGACCCGGTCTTTTAGTAGGGTGGACTATTTTTGTTTCTTTGGCATGAAGACAGTGGAAAAGAATGGATCAAGCCGTTCTGTTTCCTCCCTGCTACAACGTCAAAGGTTCGCTGTAAACTTCTTCCAATTCTGGACTCAAAACAGAGTTAAACAAGTGGAAGAGACGCTTCCAGACTCCTGTCCTGAACCCATGAGATCCACCATGTAAGACCCTACTCGCCCTGCCTGGGAAATTCCCACGAGTATCTTTCTTAATGGCTGAGGCTTCTCACCTCTGGAAATTAACTCGGCCAAATCACCAGGTGCCATCAAGTCCTTGGATCCCAAAATGGGCTTCCACTATGTCAGGCAAGTCCCCCACCCCAATTCAGCAACTTTGGCCAACAACTCAAGACCCATTACTAGCAACCCTACGGGGGGCTTTGCACACAACGCACGCAAGGGAGGAGGAGCAAACCTTTCAATCGCACCAGCTCATTGTGACATTTCTTGCGGAGTTGCAGCTCCTTTCGGTATTTTCTCAGCAGCTCCTGGTTGGTGCTGCTCACCTCTTCGATGGCTTGACCAATCTTGGGAGAAAGAGGAGCTGCGTTAGGGGCTTCTATGTCCCTCAGCCTTTCCCAGGCCCCTCTGGCTTCCTAGGGACAGGAGCTGCTCTCCCCGGGGTGGGAGGGAGGACGAGCTCACCTCCGTCCTGGTGCTCTGCAAAGCCTCTTGCAGAAGAAGAGGGAACTCTTTGACTTGGCGCTTCAAGCTGTTGTAGTCACTAGTGAGAGTACGGAGCGCCGGCTGGAGGGTGAGCAGATTGGCCCGCACGCCTGCAAAAAGGAAGACCTGGGAAGCTGGCTTGGGAAGTGCTTGCTTCCCTTCTTCACTAACACCACCATCGGTGGTGACCCGGCAGGTGCTGAAGGAGCCTCTCAGCGGCTGCCCGGAAAGCAAATCCGACCTGGCCAAGGATGGTCCTGCCGGTGCCAGTTACGCACCTGCCAGGTTTTCATGGACCGCTTTCATTTCCAGTTGTGTTCGCGCAAAGGCTTCCTCAATGGCTCGGTTCTTGTCCTCCTCCATGTTCTGCATCTCCTCCAGCATCTGCTCCCGGGACTGCTCCAGCTCCGACTCATACATCGTCACCTGGAGGGGGACGGACCCAGGGGGTTCTGAGCAGTTTTTATGCTACTGATTCTGTGGGTGTGGCTTGGTGGGCGTGACAGGGGAAGGATACTGCAAAATCCCCCTTCCCTCCCCACCCCACTGACCTGCTTTCCAGCTCCCTTCTCCTGCACAGGGCAACCAAAGGAGAGCCAGCCAATCAGCTGGGACTCGATGGGAGGAGGGGAAGAGATGGGGTTGGCGGGGCCAGTCAGAGGCGGGATTGGCCGGTTCTCTGAACTACTCAAAATTTCCGCTCCTGGTTCTCCAGCACCTGCTGAACCCCACCTCTGGTTCTGAGACTTCTCCCCCTCATCTTGCGCTGCATTTGGGCAGCTTCTTCTGCCCCTCAGGAGAAGGGAGGAGGGGCCACTCCAGGCAGGGCTTTTCTTGGGCAGCTGCTCTGCCTCACCAGGCTCTCGAGAGGGGGGGCAGACGAGGCCGCCCCCTCCTGCATCCTCCCTCAACTTGATTCCCCTCTTTGCAGACGGCCATCACCTGCTGATCTTTGTCCAGGAAGAATGCCAGGAGCTGAGCAATGCCATCTTACCTGCAGCCATTTAGACAGCTGCCCCCCTATACTAGTATCCAGGGGAAAAATTGTCCCTACGGGAACTCCTCAACTTACGATGGAAATTGGCACCCATTTTCTTCAGTAAGTGTAATATCTCCTGGTCGCATCACTGAACATCCCGCGGTCCCGGTCGATTGTGACTGGGGAAGCCGGCACAGGGCAGCAGACAGGTAAGTGGCCGCAGCCAGGCGGGGGAGGGAGGGAGGGGGTCTGCAGTGGGGGTCCTGGAGGATATGCAAGTCAGGGAGGGAGCGTGGGAGGGTGCAAAGGGCTGGTGTGGGGCAAGTGTGGGGCAAATGCAGAGGGGTGGAAAGGATCCACAGGTGAGGAGACTTACCCCAATGACTTGTGACTGCTGGCTTCCCCACTGGCTTTTTGGGGAAGCCAGCGGGGAAGATTGCAAATGGCAATCACGTGATGCAAACGGTTATAATTTTGAGCCGGTTGCCAAGTGCCCGACTCCCAATCCCGTGAGAGGAAGGGGAGCTGGGATGACGGGAACTCTGGAGGCCTGGCCCTGACCCCCTTCGTTCAGCACAACTCTGAAGGACACGCTGCGCTTTGGGGCGCACCAGTTTCAGACTTGAGAATGGAAGGAACCACAGGGAGGGGAGCCCTGCTGATTATCAAGTTGCAGCCGCAGAGGAAGTGGAGCCACTCCATTTGGAACCGGGTCCTTCCCCGAGAAAGAAGTGGTGAAAGGAGGAGGCCCCTCCTCCTTCCTCCCCCTCTGCCTCCCACCTTCGTGCCTCTTCCTGGTGTCCTGGAGGGCTTACCTGGGCCCTGAGCTGAGCCACCGCCTTCTGGGAGCTCTGTAGCTGCTGCTCCATCTCCTTCAGCACCTGCCTCTGCATCCCAACCTGGTCCTGCAAGTACTGGTTCCGTGACTGGGCTTCGCTGAGGGCCTGCTTGGTCTTGGAGGATTCAACTTCCATCGTTTTGATGACATACTAAAGGAAGAAGAGCAGACTGAGCCCTCCGCAGAGCTGGGAAAAGGGGAAGAGCTGCCCACGGACCCTGGGCACTGTGCAATGCCATCCTCACCTTGACCTGGTGAGGCTGGGCCTTGAGGCTCGCTATCACTTCCTGGCTGTCCCGCAGTCTCCGGCTCAGCCGCTCCTCCTCCTCGGCTCTCTCTGCCAAGGAGTCCTTCAGCCGCAGTTCTACCTCCGCCAGGCGGTTGGTCTTCTGCTCCACCTCCAGGTCCAGCTCCGAAAGGCGCCCTTTTGCCTCTTCTGCTTCCTGCTTCACTTGTGCCAGTTTCTCCTGCAACTTTACGTTTTCCTGTGGGAGGAAGGCAGAAAGTCCCTGAGGAACAGGCCCATCTACAGGAGGCCCAACTGGGGGAGCAAAGCCTCACCTGGCTGTGTGCGCAGTTGGAGCACCGGACCGAAAGCTTCCTCAGCTCCTGTAACTGGGCCTCACACAGCTTTAACTCCTGCTTTAAGTGCGCGTTTTCTGCAGCCAAGAGGTCCCTATGCTTCTCCAGGTCCGTCCCGTCCTGTGAAGAGTCAGGAAGAGAAGAGAGGTCAGCTTTACTCTTTCAGCGCTAGGGGAAAGTGAACATCTGTAGCTCAGGGTCGACATGAGGGTCCTTGGCGCTCCCTGAGCCGGCTTGCTTTCTTGCAGACGTTTCATGACCCAACCAGGGAACTTCTTCAGCCACAGATGATGTTAACCTAGTTTGGGCCATGAAACGTCTGCAAGAAAACAAGCCGGCTCAGGGAGCGCCAAGGACCCCTCAACTCTTTCAATGGCCAGGCGACCTCCCGGAGAAAAGGCCAGACAGGAAGAGCAGAGGCCCTTCACAAAAATATTGGGGAGATTAAGAGCATATCTCATCTCATCAGTGGTTCCAAGTCCAAGACACAGCACCATTCCTCATCCAACTGAATTTAATTATAAATACCGTGCATGGATGAAGATTAAGACGTAATTCGGTCCAGAGTTCTTTTGCTTATTTGAGTGCAGTATTCATTTCTAATGCATTTACCGGGGGCAAAACATTACAATCTGAAAGTATGGAAAGCTGAATTAAACTATTCCTATAAACCTAAATACGCTGCTTCTCTTTGTGTGCATTTAGACAGCAAATAATGGCAGGAGGAGGCGAGCACAGCCTGTGCCCGGCTAAACAGAAAGGAGGGCCAGAGTACAAGGGAGCTGTCCTCAGACAATCTCTGGAAGACATCAGGAGGCTGAGCAAAGGCCTGCGGAGGGAGGAGGAAAGGCTCCGATGATTCACACTCAAACCGAAGATGGACTCGCTATAAACAAGCCCAGCAAATTAGGCGGAATGCTGTAGCGTCAGACTGCACAACACAACACCTGTTGGTGTCATCCGTTGGGCAGAGAGCCTGCCTAAATGAAGGCAACAGAGTAAACAAACCCCAATTGATCTAGCAATTAAAAGTAGGCATGGGGTGAGGGGGGGTTAATTATTGTTTTTCCTTCAGAACAACACCCTCATAATTTGTACATTGCATTGTACACCACACTGCTTTTATTATCAAGTATTAACCTACACACAGCAGGGAGAGACTTTGGTTTCCTGTACTTATTTTCCCAGGCCGAGTTCCTGGTCTTCAGGTTCAGAGAAGGCAGACCAGCATCCTCCTGGCGGGGGACTTGCCCACGAGAGGCTCAAAGCAAAGCTGGCACCAACTTCTCCCCTCCTGGCCACTCTTCCCCTCTAGCCAAGCCTTTTTAAAAACAAAAACAAAAGTAATCCCCCTCCTCAAATGCTTTCTCCTGACCAATTCATAGCTTCCTCCAACTGGCCCACAATTCCTATCCCTCCCAGCCAACATGCCCAAAGTTCTGCCAGTTGTGGATGATGGAATTTGTAGTCTGGTGCCTCTTGAAGGCTCGAGAAGGGAAAGCTAATTGTCAAAGAAGGGCTGGTGAAGGATCTGGGGGACAGTGAGGCAGGGGAGGAAGGGGGTTTATCTGCCATGGAGCAATGAGCACGGCTGTTCCTCAAAAGACCAGCGCAAGAAGAGAAGGCTGGCACTGATGCAGACGCATCTGCCTAAATTTGAGTAGGATGTGGCTGCTTCAAACCAGGTTATGTGAGTTTCAGAAATAACACAAGGTTAGCAATTCAATGTGCTGCACTTCCCATAAAAGACATCACTCTCTGGAAGCTTTGGCACACAAATGCAATGGTCAGTTGGCCAAGGGCAACTCCTGCGGTTGTCCAACTAAATCAAAAGCCCAACCCTGCAGCGAGTTTCAGAAAACCACTGGACAAACTATCTGGAATTCCTTTCCTTATTTAAGGCTGCATCATACACGTAAGTGAACTTAACTGATGCTGAAGCCCTTGGAAGTCCTGTCTGGACCCAAGCAAGAGGCTCTCCAACTCACCAGTGCAGAAGGAAGCCTATTCATCTCCTGGGCCGCCTTGGGGAGTCTGTCCTTCAGGCTTTCTGTCTGCCAATGCAAAAGAGGGACTGAAACACCACATTCGTTTATACACAAGGAGCACGGAAACGGCAAGTTAAATTCCACCCGTCAACTCCCGCTTTGCAGGTTGTTCCGTTGTTTGAAGTCTGGCTCTGGCCTCTCAGCTCCAGTTCTCTACTTCTACACTTCGCAGTCAACAAAGCTCAGTTTTTAGCTTCTACATTTTTAATTCTGACTGGCAAATCCCAAACCTCAGGCTCATGAACTGAATTCTGTCAGCCTGCCTCTTGCAAAAGTCATCTTAAGCTGCAGCTGTCAATTCCTTGGTGAGCAAAGAGGAAACACAGATGGAAAAAGGATGAATGGAAATGCCCGCCTTGCGCACCCAGCCTGCAAAGGGCGCCGTGCACTATGAGCTCAGCCGGGAGAGCAACTCTTCCAGGGTTTATTAAAAGAACGGGAAGCACAGATGAACACATGGCTGGGTTTCACCAGAGACTGAGTAAAGGGGAATCTTTCCACATCTTTCCATCCGTAGCCGAGTCATAAGATCCTGCACAATAAGGAACCAGCCAAGCCCACGGAGAGTATCCGAGGGCTGGGAAAGTTTCAGGCAAACGGTGAGGCCCAGAGCAGGGGATGACAGACCTTCTTCCCCTGGCCTGGGAAAGATCCTTTCTTGCAACCAAGCCCAGCTGCAGATCCAAAGGGCCATTTCTCTTCAAGCCATGACTGGAGTTGAGCTCCCCTTTCTGGGCCAGAAAGCGACAAGATTCAACATACGTCCAGAGGTTCCTATCTGTCTGGAGCTGCAGATTAACCCAAAGGGACCCAATTATCTGCCATTTAGGCATGCTGGCAAGCTGGATTTGCTTTGGAGAGAGAGGGAGGGAGGGAGAGGGGGAAGAAGAGAGGGAGGAAGAGAGAGGAAGAAAGAAGGAGGAAGAGAGAGAGGGAAAGAGGGGGAAGGGAGGGAGAGACAGTGGAAAAGAGGGGGAGAGAGGGAGGGAAAGAGAGAGGGACAGAGAGGGGAAGAGGGGGAGAGAGAGGAAGGAAGAAGAGAGGGAGAAAGGGAGAGAGAGGAAGAAGGAAGAGAGAGGGAGAAAGAAGAGGAAGAGAGAGGGAAAGAGGAGAAAGGGAGGGAGGGACAGAGAGGAAAAGAGGGGGAGAGGGAGGGAGGGAAAGAGGGAGGGACAGAGAGGGGGAAAGGGGGAGAGAGAGGGAGGGAGGGAGGGAAAGAGAAGGGGGGGAGAGAGAGAGAGACTGATTTAGCACTCTGAATCAGGAAGGAGCATGTAGAAACATGGTGTAGAAGTTCCAGGGTATTTTAAAAGCTCTACGCAAATTTTCACTCCACATTTGGGTGTGACTTTCTTTTAGTCCCACCCCTCCCATTTCTCAGTTGCATTTATTTATTTATTTTATTGACTTATTTATGCACGCACACTGTTTTCATTGTGGTTTTGGATAATATGCCAGGACACACAGACACACCAGCCCATGTTAAAAAGGAAAGAAGCTCGACATTATTACACAAGTGCAGCTGTTTTGCCTCTGGTCACAGGTGATTAAGTGCATCGTACAAACACAGCCTTTGGGTCTTGGCATGAGGCTCACCCAACCCTCCGAGTGATGTGGAGCCACAGAGAAGGAGGAGGAGGAGGAGGAGGAGGAGGAGGAGGAGGAGGAGGAGGAGGAGGAGGAGGAGGAGGAGGAGGAGGAGGAGGAGGAGGAGGAGGAGGGCGGCACAGGAGATACCAGGATGATCCAGCTGGGGTAGAGGGGTGGGTGGCAAGACTCCTCCAATCCTCTCCAGCCACGGGGGAGGCATATGGGGGGAGGGGGGCTGGCCAGGGATGCCAGCATGGGGCACCGAAGTCGTCTGGAGCAGGGGTCTCCAACCTTGGCCACTTTAAGTCTGGAGGACTTCAACTCCCAGAATTCCCCAGGCAGCTTTGCTTAAGGTGAGTCTTAAGGTGGCCAAGGTTGGAGACCCCTGGTCTGGAGAGTGAGCAGCCTCCCTGTTTTCTCCTCTGAATGGAAAAGTACCTTGTTCTGCAGCTGCGCAGCCTGAGGGAGGGGGCTGCTCTCTCGCCCAGCACGTTTCTCCTGCAGGAGCAGCAACTGTTGCTGCAGCTTCTCGTCCTGCAGTTGAGCGCGGGACTCCACCAGCTTCTGCACCACCGGGAGACGATGGGGGCCACCCGGTAAAAGGCTCCGCTTCCCACCAAAGACTCTTCCTCCTGCCAGAGAAAGAGGGAGTTGAGTGCAGCAGCCAGCCTGGTCAGCAGCCGCAGAGCCAGGAGTGAAATCCGGAAAGCGGCCTTCGCTCCAGGAAGGGCCCCAATAGAAGGTCCGGGGGGCAACAACAATAGAGGATAAGGGGGATCTGCTCGCTGCTGCCAGGAGATTTTTTGGGGGAAACAGGTGAGCTGCCCGACCCACCTGAGCCAAGGAGCCCCCAATCCCAGTCCACCAAAAGAAATGGAAGGAACTGAAAAAATATTGCATGCAAATAATAATCATCATCCTCATCCCAATTGTGACTGGAGCCCTCGGAGCAATACCTAAAGGGCTGCCTCGCTATTTGGAAATTCTGAATTTATCAGACTTGAATACCCTGATTCTACAAAAAAAAATCCACCCTGACTTGGAACAGCTTATTATCCTCCGACGCTACCTGAACAGTTCCTAGGTCCTTGGTTAGGACTCGAGCTGTTGAGCTACCAACCAATCCCAAAGGCTGTGAATCTCACTAAAGATAAATCAATAATAATAATAATAATTTATTGTCATTGTACGTATATACACAGTATACACATACAACGAAATTCACGTAATACCCAGAGACCAAACCCAACACGCGTATACACACATGATAATCCCCAAACACCCCACAACCCACCAAAATTCCCTGCCTCCTAAAAACACACAAGCACCCACACAACAGACCAAGCAATACCGTCCAACAGCTCACATTGATGGGGGTCCATATGTGTTTCTCTGAGTTGCTGTTCAAGCTTTTCTGACATTTATATTCTCAAAATCAAACTGGGCTTTTCGCCTCCCTTCCATCCCAGCAGCCCTTGGGGGCGAGTGGGGAGTTTCCACCTGGCAGGAGCAAACGCAATGGGCAGGTAATCATCCTGGCTGTTTCTTCTAGAAGGAGGCTTTCCATGGGAAGAAGCCACAAGGAACCCTTGGCCAAACTGTCTCCCATCAAAGGCCGTGAAGTGGTACATTTTGAGATTGTTCCCTTCCCTGAAATTCCTCTTGCTCTCTTCATCAGATCAATCCATTTAAAAAAAACATAAATAAATTAAATATCGAATTCAAAGTAGAACTAAGAGAATTTGAATCTTATCCTGCGGCCATAATTTAGCAATTGCTGGATCAACGTTTGTCTTTCACCTCACAATCGATGTAGCTACTCCAATTTGTAAGCAGGAGGGTGTTGGAGAGAAACTTGAATAGTTCCATCTGTTATCAAACCACAATTCATTTGCACAAGGAAACAGGGCATCTGATTAATCAAGAGTATAAAAATACAATTTCCAAACACAGCACCGTAATCTGAGAGGGACATAAAATAACACAAAAGACACAGAAAGGAAGCATCACACTGGCTTCTTCAAACTCCCCAACAGAATAACTGCAGAGGGACGCACACAACAACTGCACAAATGGAAGATGGGCCTTTGCTCCTGCCCTCCTAGCCCACAGCACTCTCATTCCTCATTCAAGGGTGTGTGTGTGTGAGAGAGAGAGAGAGAGAGAGAGAAAACGGAACACTAAAGCAGAATTCTGGATTTTAAGACACAAAAGACCCCAGAGTGTCTTAGTGGGAATTTGAGATAAATAAGATGAGAACAGCCGATAGCCAACAAAGGAGGAATTTTCTGACAGGGACAACAATCAACCAATGGAACAGAAGTTTCCTTCGGAAGTTGTGGGAGCTTCATCCCTGGAGGCTTTCAAGAAAGAGACTGGACATGATGAATTGAATAGATTAATTTTTTTCTTTTAAAACTATAAATATTTTGTATGTAATTAAAGGAGAAACTTGCAGACCCTGAATTGAAAGATATATTTGCAATGTAGTAGCTGTTAGAAGAACATTGGTATTAACTTTTTAGGTGATAATTAAAAATTAAATAATTAATGGGATTTAAAGGGGGATTAATTACATGATATGTAAGCTATGGGGTGGCACACTCAAATTGTTAATAGTAGGAGAAACTTTTTTGAAATGTTTGAATTGAGACTGAACTTTTGGAATGATGAATTAAGTTTATGCGAGAACGGAGCTGGAGACGGTATCCTGCAATCCCAAATAAAGAACGATCGATCGGTAGGAAAACGGGGTGGGGGATTTTCCTGCAGACTTTTTGGGGGATTTTCCCAGGATCTCTGGTCCGCAGGATTTAAAATTATGAGTTTGGTGGTCCCCGAGGTCCAAAAGGTTGGCGACCCCTGGACTGGGTACCTCGACTTTGACACGGAGACCGAGGAGGGAGTGGGGAGAAGAAGCCGGGTCCCCTTTCTGCAGGAAGATGCCGGGGTTGACCCAAGGAGCCTCTCGGGAACAAGACCGTCGTTTTTGTCACTGACCCCCAAATGCACTTGTTTAGGGGCAAGTTTGAAACGTTAATGCATTTTAGCTATTTATAATTATAGAATCAGCACCACGTTTATGCTAAACAACAATTCAGTTTATTTTTAGTCTCCAGCTGAGGCTAACGACCACCTGTCTTCCAAAGTTGTATATCTATATCAAGGGTCCCCAAACTTGGCAACTTTAAGACTTGTGGACTTCAACTCCCAGAATTCTCCAGCCTGCTGGCTGGAGAATTCTGGGAGCTGAAGTCCACAAGTCTTAAACTTGCCAAGTTTGGAGATCTCTGATCTGTACCCTGAGACACCATCACAGCCATACAAGCAGAAAAACGGTAAGCAGCAAAATCCACTTGTCCTTCATTGCTTCTCTGCTCCACGCTCCATGCTCCCCAGCCCTCCTCCCGGCTCCCAGCACAGCTGCAGCATCCAGGGAGAACCAGAAAGGCTCTGAGCAGTTCACCGGACCTGGGACTCATTCCACTATCTAAGCAACGTGTAGATCAGGGTGTCCAACCTTGGCAACTTTAAGACTTGTGGACTTCAACTCCCAGAATTCCTCAGCCAGCAAAGCTGGCTGAGGAATTCTGGGAGTTGAAGTCCACAAGTCTTAAAGTTGCCAAGGTTGGACACCTGGTGTAGATCCACAGGTCCTTCTGGGTTCCCACTCTTCCAATTTCTGGCCTAAAATAGCAGCAGGTGGCTTGCTACTGACGGAAAACTTTGAACTCCCTCAGAAGCAAGCTCTCACTGCCGTGTTAAAAACACCCAGAACGTACATCCAGCCCTTCCTCATTCCTCACCGTTTAATTGTGCGCCTTGTTTCCAATTATCCACGTCCTTCTTATAAATGTCACGCCCAGGTGGCTTGACTAGGAGGCAAGGATCCGGGCGCTCACAGCCGCACGGCGTGGCACGTGTCAGGCGGCAATCGGGTGATCCCCTGATCGCTGAAAACCGGATCCCCACCAGCGCCTCAGGCTTTCCGCCCCTTGTTGAGAGGAGCCACCTCGCTATTTCCCACAAACCTTAATGCTGGGGAGGCTTTCCATTTCTCATCTGCTCTCCCCTGCCTGAGGCGGCTGAGGTGGGGGGCCGAAACGAGCCCTCTGACAGCAGGACGGCAGGCGCATCAGCCACAGGGCCACAGCAGGCCCCCTGCGCCAGCCACGGAGCTGCACAGAATCCCACATGCGACGGCTGTATCCCGGGGAGCTTTGAAGTGCTGCCCCCTGTGAATGCCCCGATGAGGCAGGGGCTTCCTCCTCCACCTGCCTCCCTCCCGGCCACCTCTTCCGCCAAGGAGAAAGCCCGCCAGGCCCAGCTGGCTGGAGCGGCTATGGCACTTACAGACCAGGTCCTGTTCCCGCTGCCAGAAGGAGCCGTGGCTCTCCAGGTCTCCCCCAGCCCTTGGATCACTGGAGCTGCTGCTTCCTGCAGAGCCTCCTATTCCCAGCCTGCTTTCAGAAGACGCCTCTGCACACCGAGGGTTTCCTTCCCTGGCTGGCCTGGCTGCAAAGCCCCAGAGTAGGAAAAAAGAGGCTTGTTGAAGCCTGCAAACCAGAACCAACTCGGGACTGCCTCCTCCTCCACCACCCCACCCCCCGATAGGCCTCGACAAGCTCAAGCCAACTCTGAGCAAGAAGCAACCTGCAGACCTCCCTCCTCTGGCTTCTCTCTGAGAAAAAAAGCAAACTAGCAAGAAGACCCCACCGATGCTACCCCCCCCCCAGCCGAGGAGGGTCCAGCCGAGACAGAGGAAACCAGGGCTGAGGGGCGAGGGACCCTCTGGCTGGCATCTCTAGCCAGGAGCCAGAATGGCCGGCACTGCTTTCCCAGGGAGCCCTGGGGAGGCAGGCAGGGGGAAGCCAAAGACGATGCCTGCCTGTGTGGAGTATTAGCCCCATGCTGCTCCTCCAAAGGCTGCTTGCCTGTCTGCCTTCTGGCTGTCCTTCTCGGGCTCCTCAGACTCCAGACCAGAGGTCTCCAAACTTGGCAACTTTAAGATTTGTGGACTTCAACTCCCAGAATTCTCCATCCAGCATAATCTCTCAGAGATTATGTACTTAAAACCCTCAGCCACGACCCCAGGAATCTTTCCTGACTGAGGGGATTGCTTTGCGCTGCTGCCTGTAGCCATCCACCACATAGGAACTGGGATGCGGTGTTTGCACCTGCTGGTTCTGCTTCGGGCTTGAGCTTCACCGGACCAGCGATTCCTTGGCCATCAGGATCCTTCTAGATCAAGGGGTCTCCAAACTTGGCCACTTTAAGACTGGTGGACTTCAACTCCCAGAATTCTATGCTGGCTGGAGAATTCTGGGAGTTGAAGTCCACCCGTCTTAAAGTGGCCAAGTTTGGGGACCCCTGCTTCCAGAGGGAGGTTAAGAAAACCAAACCACACAACCGAAGCACTTCCCCTTTTTCCTAGGTTGGTAACCACATGTTTGCAAGGAGAAAATGAACCCTGTTTATTTCCTTTTTATTTACCAAACGCGGCAGGGTGTGGTAGGCCCATGTGGCTCTCCTCCAGCAGGGGATCTGAAGAATCTCCCTGGGGCCACCCGGTCTTGCCAAGGCAGCTTGAAGGCAACAGTCAGGGAGGGTAATATGGGGACTAACACCTGGAGCTGCAGAATTTGGTGGGAAAAGGCAAGATGGTCAAAGCTGTTAAAAAACAAGCATAGCCACGACGGGTTTTTTTTCCCCGTGGACAGTCTACCTCCGATTTGGCTCTAGGTGGAACAGTGGGAGACAGGAGAGCAAAGAGGGTGTTCCGTGCATTCTGGAAAAGCAGAAAAAGATGCTCAAACCAGCAACAATAAGCCACAAATCGGAGGGCATTGGATCTCAGCAATGTCCTCTTTGAAGGATGCTTCCAACGCATGAAACTTGGGGCAAGAAGTTATTCCCTACACCTACAACCTCTCTGTGCCCAAAGACGCGCCAGTCCTGAGTTGCCCCAAATGCCTCCAATGGTCAAATTAGTCTTAACCCTCTGGAGATGCTGGAGAGCTGCAGGTTCTGTTTCTCCCACCAGAACCTCCAGCAGCAACTTGAAAGGTTCGGGAAGACCCACGAGTCACACCTCAGTACCTGTGTTCTCCATGTTCCTCCTGCCTTCAGCTTTCCACTCTGGGGTGCTGCAGAGACGGGTCCAGTGTTACTGTGGCTGCCAAGGTGCCCCTCAATCTCCGTCTATCAGCTGGTTTGGCGCACCTCTGTGGAGCTGCTGGCAAAACAGAAATCTTCAGCTGAAGGTGGAACCTCTTCTGACTCACTGTGTTGTCACAGCCAAGAGAAGCGCTTTGGAAATGAAGCACTTTTTCCCCTTGGAGCCTTAAGTAGGTCAGGAAGAAGAAGTCCCTGATCCTGGAGAGCAATTCAAGCATTGATCTGTGAGCCTGCGCTTTGATTCACAGACCTCGCAGTGGCTGCCCAAGGCTCTTCCCAGCCAGCCATTCAACATGCAAGCCTTTGAGTTATGGGCAGGGGGCTCTCTTGGCTGCAGGCACCCTGGAGGAGTCTGCCAGGGTGTTTCCTCCCCTGTTCGTTAAGTCTCTCAAGAACAGAATGCTAGAAACACACACACACACACACACACACACACACACACACTGTCAGGGCTCCGGCAGTTACCCCCATTTAAATCATAAGTCCCAAGCCAAACTTCCTAAACTTAACAGATTTATTTATTAGGCATGCTGGCACTGCCTGGGTGTATCATAATTCATATTCTCCAACAGGACACGTCCATAGCCAAGAGTCATCAATCATGCTCTCCAGTTAGAATTTTGCACGGCAGAAACTTTGGTCACCTAGAAACTATCTTTGAAAACATTTATGGAATATAAGTTGCCCACTGCTCCCCCCTCACTTTCTGTTGGCAACTCTAAAAAGACCATAGAAATATTTTTTTGAGTTCACACACACACACACACACACACACCATGGTTTCCTGAAAAGCAACACCTGCAGCAGCCCCCCTTGGCATCCCAGCCAGGGAGAAGGAGGGATCTAAGAGAAGGGAACATCCAGCCAGTCACCGCTGGCCATTCCCTCCTGCCAACGCCAAGAGGGAGCACTAAAAGAGGCATTTTCCTGTCCAGCTGGTTATTTAAGGCCATTTGCTAATATTCGTGGATGTCCAACAGCTCTGACAAACCACAACAGACTGTGTAGCAATAGGAGACTGTAAATCCCAGGAGAGGGGAGACGAGACTAAGGCCAGTTCAGCTGCACTGCAGGTTTCTTCGTCAAAGGAAGTCATTCTGGGCTACAGGGCTGTAGATGCTCATAAACCAAGGAACATCCATCCAGTATTCATCTATCAAGAGGCACTCGATGATGTCTCACCCAGCCCTTCTCCCCGTGGCCTTTCCTCCTTAGAGGCCCTGCTCTGTTAAGCAGAGCTCCCCAGATGCCACTCACAAGGCTCAGAACGCTCTGCAGCCCATGAAGCAATTTGGTTCTTTCATCCAAATTCACCCAACTTTCACACTTCTTCCTGGCTGGCAGGGAAGCTGGCTGAAGGTGGGCCCAGCTGGCTGATGGAGGGTGGCCAACTCAGATGCCCCAACTGTCTGGCATCCATAAAATGGGCTGCTCAGTGGTGCCAGTATCAGCTTTGGCAGGACCCAATTCCTGAACAACCCTGAGAGACACCTTCCTCAATCACTGGAGTTTCCATGTTCTGCCAACAACCTGAAGTCATTCCTATTGTGCTCACACACACACACACACACACACACACACACACACCAGTTTTAAGTTTCTGGGTGTTACCCTAAAAGAGGACCTGACCTGGGGGGCTCACTTTGCAGCCCTGGTCAAAAGGGCCCAGCAGAGATTATACGACCTGAGACTTCTCAGAAAACAGCAAAGGAATGAAAAACTGCTGGTGACCTTCTACCGCTGCACCACAGAGAGTATCTTAACTTCCTGCACCTGTGTAGGGTTTGCCAACTGCACAGGGGCAGATAGGAAAGTGCTCCAGAGGGTTAATGTCATTGCCCAGAGGATCATGGGTTGCCCTCCCCACTCTTTGGAAGAGCTTTAGAGCTCCCGCTGCCTTAAGAAAGTTCAAAACATTCTTAAAGATCCATCTCATCCTGGGCCTCCCTTTTTTTGAACTATTACCATCTGGCAGACGGTACAGGATAATAAAAACAAGGACAAATAGGCTGAGGAACAGCTTCTCTCCCAGGGGGGCAGCTCTTTTGAATTCTGCTGTGTAGTGCAGTGCTGGTGCGGGTCGGGGGTTTCCGGTTCAATGTGTGGAGTGTGAAAGATGTGTGTTCGTGTTTATTTTCATGGTCATGATGTGCACTGAAGATGGTGTTTGATTTCGTTGTACGAGGTGCAATGACAATGAAGTAAACTAAACACACACACACTCCCAAGAACGGCTGTTTGGACAGGTTCACTTATCTGAAAGTACTTTTCAAAGAACAAAGCAAGGTGAAGTTCAACAAAGTTCATTCCCCCCCCCCCCCCGGCTTAAACAACTCCTTGTTAATCAGTGGAAAACATCATCACCTCAATTCACAAGATGTTTTCCTCCCTATCAGTTCCAAGAGAGGTTTGTCAGTTTAGGATCCTTTCAACGGCATCTCGGGGAGCCAAATTCTTGCAGGTACCAAGAGATTAAGTGAAACCACAACAACAGAGGCTCTTACAAGCGCCTTCCCGGATGGAAGAAAGGCCCGGTCTGATCCCGGTGAGGGGAGGTCAGCCGTGCCAGAAAAACCTGAGGAGAAAGGTGCATTCCGGAAGTGGAAAGAGTCGAAAGAGGCCAAACTGCCAGGAAAAGTCTGCAGGGGTTTTGGGCTTGTCAAAAAAGAAAGGGCAGCAAGGATGATTGTAGATGGCAAAAGAGATCAACGGGAAGCCCAAAGCCCTGCAGAATTCCTTTAAATCTGCTTGAAACAGAGAAGCAGTTGGAATGAAGAGGAGCCAAGAGGCCTTCAAGGCAGAGACATTGCAGAAACTGAAGGCACCTGCCTTTACTGGGGGAGGGGAGGGGGGGATGGAGGGACACAGGCAGTTAACTGGGCCTGCAGTGACTTTCTGGGATAGACACCTAAAGAGGCAGCCAGAGAAAAAGATACTCCAGGACATCTTGAGAGGCCACCACACACAAACCAATCACCAGGTCCTGAGGGCCTCCACCTGAGACTTTGTAAAGGATTCCAGAGTGAGATTTTTATTTATCTATTTGTTCTATTTCTAGAACCACCCAACTCATAGCAAAATAGGCCACCTGTTCCTAAAATTGGCATCTTTCCAGAAGAGAAGGCAGACAATCTTTGCACAAGTAGCTTGCCAATATCTTCTTCCTAGGGCTGAGAGAAAGTGACTGGCACCCAGCCAGGTTCCATGCCTAGGAGTGGGCCAGAATTCTGGTTTTCCCACTGCTAGCCTTAAACGTGAGAAGGAAACGAATAAAACCCGAGCATTCCTCCAACCTTGCGTTGAACTAATGAAAGCCAACGAGCAAACTGCAGGGTATTGTGAATATCGGGTTCCAACTGTGTTCTGGAAAACTTTCGTCTCGCTCACAGAATGCCAACTGGCCAGATTCCACCCCCCAAATGACAAGGACCAGGCTGCATTTTTGGAAAGCCCCCTAAGCATTACTGGGAGCAAAGGTCAGGTTTCCAGACCAGACAGGAAACACCACCAGGTGAGCTAACTGATGCTTTATTACAAGGCTACATTAACAGAATCTTGCAGGTCTGAAAGTTCAATTCCCCCACCGTCCCCTTTGCGGCCCAAGGACTTAGGAAGCGTTCCCCTGGAGCCTCTTGGCCGCCCAGCCCCTTCCATGGGCAGCGTCTCTCGGCCCAGATTCTCAAGGTCTTTCTCACAGCGCCTTACAGAAAATGAACCGGCAACCACAGAACTGCAATTTCAGAAGAGACTCTTCAAGTCACGCTCCAGCAAATCCTTGTTCCCTCATTAGCAGCAGTTTAAAATAAAGAACACTCAATGGCTCTGATTAAATCTCATCAAAGATAAATGCTCTGTAACCCAGTGTAGCCATATTACATTTACCATATTAATATTTAAAAGTAGCTTACAGGCTCTTCCGCTTTGGGATTTCCCACAGTCCTAAATCCCTAACCCTTCAGCCTAAAATAGTCAGAGAGAGAAAAACACTGTTTATCACATACTTAGAAGAGCAAAAATAAGTCAAGAGTAGAGCCACTTACTCAAGATGCACTGATTCACTATGAAGTGAGCAATGTTAGGGAAAAAACCCAGTCATAACAACTCACACATTTTCTTTTGTGAGCAGCACCTGAAGAAAGGAGCTGCTGCAGCTCATAAAAACAGGCCTTTTCATAAAATCGGTTAGTCAGCAAAAGCCCTGGATACCCTTTTACTGCAGGCGTCACACCTGCCTGTCTGAGGTGATTTTGGGTTCCAAAATAAGTAAAACAAAATAAGTAATTTTATTTTAGAGCAACAAGCTGAACTCAAGTCCTCTCAATCTGGGATTGCGTTGTGCTGTAATCCTGACAACTACTCAGGAAAACTGTTCTATTTTATTCACTACATTGTTAAAGAGAACTTACATGTGTTAAATTAGAGAACAAAGTACGGAATTCGATATCCTCAAGAGAGTCAAAGAATTGAAATGGAAACGGGCCGGTCACAGAGCAAGAAGAACTGATGGCAGGTGGACCAAGGCAGTCACAAAATGGATCCCGCTTGATAAAAAGCTTCCAAGAAAGAGACCTGAAACAAGATGGATCAACGACATCAGTAAGTATTGCTGGTCCAATTGGCCAAATAAAGCTCAGGACTGAATAGGTTGGACAGACCTTCATCCTGCAGTAGATGGACAATGGCTAGAATGATTATGATGATGATGTATTAAATTTGTTTGCTGCATGGCGGAGATACTACCTGATATCATTGTCTTTTTAAATGTTACAGCCATTTCTTTTTAAATAACATTATCAGCTTTTTATGGTTTTGTTACAAACTTTTAAAAGATTTTGTGTTATGGATGGACATCAGATTTACTAGGCAGGTGTAAAAAAAATTAAGTTCCACTGATCTACACCATGTGGTCATGGGACCTTTCCATAATTTGGAGAAAACAGTTTCTTAATGTAAGATTTATGGGGGAAAAATTTAAATGTTAAAAATGTTAATGTAATGTTGAACTATATACCAAAGCTTTGGAATATGATTCTCAGTAATTATGTTTGTATTGAGCATGGGAGTTGCTAAAAGAAATCAGAGAAGTGACATTATTCCTGATGTCAAGGAATGGTTGTCGGAAATATGTCTTTTAGAAAAGGTAATTATTTTCTTAATAATTAAAGGATAGCAATATATTTATTAGTAAACCAGTGAATACTGATAGGAAAAATGTAAAATAGTTTTTCCCCTCATTTATATTTTAGTTTGTTGAAAGTTGTCTCTTTTCTATTTCTTTAAAGGGTTTTCTTTAGTGTATGTGTAATTGTTTTAGAGAAATTAAATATTTAAAAATGGTAGTTACTCTCTGGAATAATCCAATGTTATCTAAAACATTTATTTGCTTATTTACTTACAGGACTGTTATGGCCACCTACCTCAAAGAAAGACTTCAGGTTGCTCACAACAATCCACAAAACATAGTTAAAAATAGGCCCTGTGCCCCCAGCAGGGGTCAATATTTAAGGGAGGGGGCCTGGGGTACAGCCACCTACCTAACTTAGTAGGATTAGCAGATAGCCTCAGGGAGAGGCAGTCCCACAAGTAACCTGGCCCTATGTATTTTTAATATTCTTTTTTTCTTTCTCCTTAGATCTGCTTGATGATGTTCTTTCAAATTCCTTTGCAAAGGAATTGTTTTGCATTCTTTTTACATTCTACTTTTCCTCTTTACTTCAGGTGGAAATATAAGGACCTGGAAGGAAAAACTATCAGGCCTGAGGATGCTAAGCCTGGAGGGAAGGGGAGGAGAGGAGAGGTCTTCAACTATCCCAAAGCGCTGCTGAGCAACAGACAGTACAGATTTTCTCAGCATTGCTCAGGAAAGCTGAACAAGGAACCAGGAGCTGAAAGTTCAGGAACGGAGATTTCAGAAGGATATCAGGGTTAACAGCTGCCTTGGGAGATGGCAGATTCTCCTTCACACGTATGCAGGCCTTGGTGTGTTCGGGTCTTTTCCCATGTAAGATTGAGAGTACTCTCAATCTTACATACTCTCAATCTTACATGGGAAAAGACCCGAACATGCCAAGACCTGCATATATGTGTGTGTGTGTGTCTGTATTGTGTTCGTCTATGAGTCAGACTTTCACAGCCGTCTTTCACAGCCGTCTGACTCACAGACGAACACAATACAGAAGCCTGATGATGGCAGATGAGATTTTGCCGAAACGTTGCTACAACTTTAAAAGCACAACTATAATGATGTGGGAAAATACCCGAACAAAGCTGAATACCATACATGTAAGTACCCGCAAAAACTTAAGAAAAAAAAAATACACACACACACACACACACGTGGATCTTTGGTTATTCGTGTTCTCTTCCGCGTAAAATTGGAAGTATCTAGGCGACGTTTTGATGAAGTCTCATTCATCATCTTCAGGCTTGTGTCTTCGGTTTTGTGCTTCTCAGAGTAATGTGAGCTTGCAGCTGCTTCTTCCTTTTAACTGCTAGTGGGGGTGTGACTTGATTGGGTGGGGGCTTGGCTGTGTTCTGATTGGGTGGGGGGTGTTCTGATTGGCTGGGGGTGTGTTCTGTTCAGGTGGGGGCTTGGCTGTGCTCAGGTTAGTCTTAGTTGCCGGGGATTTGAGCTGGTGAGCTGTGATCCTGTTGTTTGGCTTCGTGTTCGTGGTTGTGCCACATCTTCATGGTGGGCGTCCATTCGCTTCATGTATGGGTCGGAAGGGTTTGAATCACTACCTGCTTCAAACCCCTCCGACCCAAACAACAGGAACACAGCTCACCAGCTCAAATCCCCCGGCAATTAAGACTAACCTGAGCACAACCAAGCCCCCACCTGAACAGAACACACCCCCAGCCAATCAGAACACAGTCAACCCCCCAACCAATCAGAACATAGCCAAACCCCCAACCAATCAGAACACACCCCCACCCAATCAGAACACAGCCAAGCCCCCACCCAATCAAGTCACATCCCCACTAGCAGTTAAAAGGAAGAAGCAGCTGCAAGCTCACATTACTTCGAGAAGCACAAAGCCGAAGACACAAGCCTGAAGATGACGAATGAGACTTCATCGAAACGTCACCTAGATACCTCCAATTTTACGTGGGAGAAAACCCGAATAACCAAAGATTCACATACAAATACCCGCGAAAATACTCAGAAAACATACATACATACACACACACACACACACACACACACACACACACACACATATATGGATCTTTGGTTATTCGGGTATTTCTCCCGCGTAAGATTGGAAGTATCTAGGCAACGTTTCGATGAAGTCTCATTCATCATCTTCAGGCTTGTGTCTTCAGCTCTGTGCTTCTCAGAGTGAAGAATATATGAATATATATATATATATATATATATATATATATATATATATATATATATATATATATAATATAATATAATATAACATAACATAACATAACATAACATAACATAACATAACATAACATAACATAACATAACATAATATAATATGTATGTATGTATGTATGTATGTTGTGGCTCCGATTCCCGAGCCTGTGCTGCTAGAGGAAGAGGACTTGGAAGATGAGGAGGAGGAACTGGGAATGCCTTCCTCCCCAGGACCTTCTTCTCTGGCAATGCCTTCCTCCCTGATAATGCCTCAGGTTCCATCACACAACCGAGAGGAACAGCCTGAGATTAATCAGGAGGAAGGCATATCGGAGCAGCCCCTGACAGGGAGTCAAGAGAAAGAATGTTGGCTTGATCCTAGGCAACATCGTAGGGAGAAACGTGAGCAGCAACGTAGGAGGCGTGGGAGGGTCAGAGAGTAAGCTGAGTCATTGAGCCACACCCCACAGGGGATAAAAGTGGGTGTGTTGTCGGCTGGAACTTTGAATGGCACAAAGTTTGTTCTTACTTCAGGTTTTCTTTGGGAATGATTTTTGTGGTCTGCCCTGTAATTTTCTGTAAGTAGCTTTTTACTTGTTATCAGTTCAGACTTGGCAGGTAGAGCGTGTTGGAATGCCAAGGACATTATCAGTTCCAAAGAATTAACTCTGTGAAGTCCGAGCCAGCCTGCCTGCCTGTGTTTGTGTGACTTTGTACTCTTTCATCTTTTGGGAAAGAAGAAAGGTGAGACAGAACATACATACATACATACATACATACATACATACATACATACACACACACACACACACACACACACACACAAATATAAAATTTACCTTGCCTTTATTATTTTTACAAGTCAAAGCAGTGAACGTACCTAATACTCCTCCCTCCTATTTTTCTGTAACAACCCAATGAGGTGAGAAGGTCCTTTCTGATTGTTCCATTCTATTATTCTTGCCCCATTTCTCACCTTTGTGCTATCACGTGGTTGGTGTTATGATCGATAGAATACAATCGTTGTACATGGATCTTTTAAGTTAGAGAAATAACCAAAGGGGAGGGGAAAAAAGCCTAAATAATCTGACATATTTGGGTTACCATCTACCATTGTAGTCCAGGCACTGCTGGACTGCATCTAAGGTGAGCTTTGGCAGAAGGCCCCAAAGAGACGCTTTGGAATGGCAGCCTAGTAAGAAAGGCAGAGCTGAGGACGACAGAGACGGAGGAGCCATCCAGGAAGCGTCACCGCGTTGGGCAGACCAAGTCTGTGCAAGACACAGCAAAGCCCAGGAAGGCAGCAAAGGACTGCAGCTCAAGAGAGGCAAACAAACTTTGCATTCTGAAGTTGTGGCACACTTATGGGCAAGAGTTGGGCTGAAGAAAGATCAGAAAAAAGCAGCAGGGTTTTTGTAATGACAAGACAAAATCTGGCAACAGACTGAACCTGAGAGGGCAAAAGAGGACTCAAAAAGTTAATGTCACACCTGAGCAGCAAAGTGTGTGGCTGATGGGTAAGGAGAAGGAAAGGTGTATCTGTGGGACTCATTTAACACTCTGTGCAAGGGACTCCAATCTGTTTACAATGACAATACGATGAATGAAGATTACACTTAGGAGAAGTGATATTACTCAGCGATTCCCAGCACCAATAGCTGTGCCCAAAATTAGCCCTCAAAGGCTCTGCTAAAGACTGGAGACCTCCACGTCTCGGGGGGGGGTGGGGGAGGGGCAGGCTGTTCTAAAGGAGGGTAGGCCCTGAGGAAGCCTCTGCTGGGGTCCTGGAAATAAGGGGGACTTTCAACCGGAGCAGACAGACCCCACCTGGGAAAGTCGATCTGCTGGATCCCACCCAAGGCTTTCTGCAGAATCCTGCACCTTCATCTGTACTCAGAATACGCCACTAGACAATATGCCACTTAGCTGCCGGGAGCCTGGGATGGCAGCCAATCTGCGTCAGCCTGATGCATCTACTTGACTGCCTGGCTAATGGAATTCCCAGCTGTGGGTCCAGCCAGTTATCCTGGCGGAGCTTTTCCTCAAAATGAGGCCACGGATGCTCTGATCGAGACGGTTCTGGGGCTCCTGCAAAGCAGCAATGCTTCAGAGTTGTAGTAAAGAGCTCACCCCTTTTCCCACTGACAACTCTCATGACGTAAAAGCAGGGGCCTTCTTGAGCCCCCTTCACCCCAGCTCTGGCCATTCAACAAAATCTGCCCACGAGGAGAGGTCCTGCCAGGCTCCTTGGCTGCTCTAGGGACCCACCTGGCCCTCAGCTGCAGGGCTGTTTCCATGGCTGGTGGGACCGGCTGAGGAGGAGCACAGAACCCCTGGCTCAAAAGGAAGGGGGCAGGCAAGACAGGGAGCTGTCAGCAAGCCTTGGAAAAGCAATTCAAAGGGATTAAGATTCACTAGAAAGCAGGTGAAGGGCCCTGGGAAGGGGGGAGGGACTTCCTGCTGCTCCCCCCCCCAAGGAGTGGGGTGGTTTTTAAAATGAGCCAAAGCCAATGAACAGGAACCTCCACGCAGAACACTTGGTGAAGGCTTAAAAACAGACAGGCAACACCTGCCGCCTGTGATAAGGGCCCCCTCTGCTGCCCAAAAGCACCTGGCCCTCTGGCCTCCCCCCCCTCCCGGTCCTTAAAGGAGTCCCAGGAAGAGGTGGGGACCACCAAGGGGCAAACCCAAACGGGACAGAGGGAAGGCAGCAGCAGGGCAGCCTGGTAAACACAGCCAGGAAACCTGCTAGGAGCTGCACCAGGAAACCCTGGGCCTGAGGGCGGGTCTGGCGGGGGGAGGGTCCCCTTTCAAAACTTGGGAAGTTCCTGGAGGAGCTGGCTGGACTTGGGAGGAGAAAAGTGGGCCCGAGGAGGGCAAGAGTTAGACCTTGACAGCGGAGGGGGGGAGAGAGGGAAAGGAAGAAAGATGGAAATGGATGGATGGAAGAAAGGAAGGAAGGGCGTCAATCAACAGGGAACTGAAGAGGTAGAGCTACTAGAAGATAAAATCAGGAGTCAATATATGGGCCATCTACCTGGGCACACAGGTTATTTACAGGCTGCAAACAAATGTGGCATTTCTCAGAGGGGGGGAGGATTAGACAGCCCCTTTCCTGGAAGGGAGCTGAATTGCCAGGCAGCCCTGATCCACCCACCTACCCAACGCAGAGGAGACACAACGCAGAGGCATTGCCTGAAATGGTTCCGTTGATCCTTTGCCAAAAGCTTTCTCTCTCTCTCTCTCTCTCGTTACTTGGATTCTGAGCTTTCTGGTATAAAATGTTTGTAACAAACAGATACATCATTAGGAATAAACATGTTTTTGTTTTTTCTCTCAAGGTAGCACAACTACTTTCATCCAGTCTCATTCTCTAAATGCCAACTTGATTTGGGCTACCTGGCAAATAAATCCCGGTAACCAAATTGCTGTGCTTTGAACCAGGGGGAGGCCCTAAACTTCTAGCTCTCCAAGGCAACTCCCAGGTACCCACTGCCCTGAGGTGTGTTTGACCGCAACAGCCTCTCTCCATCACCGAGTGGCCTCTTGTTTTCCTCCTCCTACCAGATTCAGCACCTGGCTCCCTGCCCTGCCAGAGCCTCAGGGGTTACCCAGGCCCTTTGCTCCTCCTCTCCAGGGTGCCTGCCCAGGGGCCATCGCTGTGTCTGCGGAAGGTGTGAGAGTTTATTCACATTTACTGGCAGTCTCAGCAAAAGCAGCTGGCATCAGTAAGTGAAGTATTTTTTGCTGCCTACATTTTATCAGCAAAGAAAGCCTGAATGTTCCAAATAAAATACTCTAATAGGCTCCAAGAACCTGGTCGAAAAAAACCCTTCTCCTTATTCTCCACTGGGCAGAAGGCCAAAAATTCTGCAAGAGAATGAAGGCCACGAGCAGCAACCAAAGAGAAATCTGCCTGGCAGCTGTGCTAGGTTTCTGCCCTCTGAAAGCGGCATCAGCGGCATCAAAGCGAAAGAAAAGAGCCTCAAACAGGGCTGGCAAAGGGCTGGCTGGGTCCTCAACAAGGCCGGTCCGTCGAACCAGATCAATGTCCAGGAGAACTCAGAGAGACAAAGAAGAGCCAACCTCCTGCACTCAAGATCCAACCTGGCCTTGACACTGGAATGTGTATACACACACACACACACAGCAATGGCCACAAGATTGTTGCGTTTGTTGTTCGACTCTCGCATGTTGCCTCTCAGTGCAGCGGAACAAACTTGCAGAATAAAAGAGTTGCAACAAACCTTGAAGGTCTTCTAGTCCAACCCCCTCCTCAAGCAGGAAACCCTATACCATTCCAGACAAATGGGTGTCCAGACTCTTCTTCAAAGCCTCCAGTGATGATGAAGCATCCACAACTTCTGAAGGCAAGCGGTTCCACTGGTTGATTGTCCTGTCAGGAAAGTTCTAGGTTGGTTCTAGATTGGTTCTCTCCTTGATTAGTTTCCAACCATTGCTTCTTGTTCTGCCTTCTGGTAATAAGTCGCCCACCCCCTTCTTGGTGGCAGCCCCTCAAATATTGGAACAGTGCTAACATGTCACCACCACCCCCGGTCCTTCTTTTCACTAGAGTAGACATACCCAATTCCTGCAAATGTTCTTCATACATTTTAGCCTCCAGCCACCTAATAATCTGTTGATCTTCTTTGCACTCTTTCCAGAGTCTCAACATCTTTTTTTGTATCATGGTGACCAAAACAGGATGCCATATTCCAAGTGTGGTTTTACCAAGGCGTTAAGATATCACGTGATCATTTGTCTGCAATGGTTATAGGGCCGTGATGGCGAACCTATGGCACGCAGAGCCACTTCTGCTGGCACGCGAGAGGTCGCCTGGAAGAGCCTCACTGCACATGCACACGCCGTGTGCACAACAGCTGATTGTCGGGTATCTGGTGTGCATGTGTGCGGTTGCGCGGGAGATGTGTGTGCATGCGCACATGCGCAGATACATGGTGTACGGGGGATCAAGTATGCATGTGCAGAGATGCGTGGCGCGCACAAGGGCGTGAGGGGGCAGCGTGCATTGCCTTCTGGGTGCTGGCACGCAAGCGCACATGCAATTTTTGGCATGGGAGCCCATAAAGGTTAGCCACCACTGGTCTAGGGTCTCCTGCTTGAGCAGGGGGTTGGACTAGAAGACCTCCAAGGTCCCTTCCAGCTCTGTTATTCTGTTATTCAACCCAGATCGACGGCCACCCCCAAGGATGCAAAGTCCCACGGGGGAATGGGAGGATGGCCCTTCTTTCACTGAGGACGGAATGGCCTGGAAGCCGACCCGGCACTGCCAGAGAAGAGGCTGCTTTCCCCTGTCCATCTTGCCGGCCTTGGGCGTGACCGGGTCCCCCTCGCTCGCCTTTCCTGCTAAGGAAAAGGCTGGACGCTTTCCTCTCCGCACAGCCCCTCCGGCCGCCACCCTTTCTCCCATCGAGAAACAGCGAGGGACCCTCCAGATGCCCTTCTGGAGACCCAAAGGAGATTCATTACGATGGCACGACTGCCGGGTGGAGAGGAGCGCAGCGGCCTCGGGGCGTGCAGGCCCACCGACCCCACCAGGCTCCCCCGGCTCCTGTCAGCAGCCCAGCCGCCTTAACCACCCGGACAACCGCGAGAGGCGGCCAAGACGCCGAAAGCGGCAACCGGGCAGCGGCCCAGACCCGTCACGACCGCCCGGCTCCCTCCTTCCGTCCCCGTGAAGACGCAGGCGGGGGGCGGCGGCGGCGGCGGCTTCCCGGGGCAGGCAGTTGGCTAGCGGGTGGGCGACGGGAGGCCCCGGCAGGCTCCTCACCGCCGCTTCCCTGGACCCTCCGCCCCCAAGCGGCCCTTCCCTCGCGCCCCCGGGCCTCCCTCCGCCCCGCCTCGCTCGGGGAGCCGCAGAGGTGCCGAGCCCGCCAAGGCTGCGGCTGCCCATCCAGCGCCGGGCCGGCCTGCCGAGAAGCCGCGCGCGAGGGCCGAGCGGCCGCCGCTCCCCTGGAGCCGATCCGGGCGACTCACCGGCAGCGAAGGGCGAGCTGCTGCCAAGGACGCGCCAGGCCACGTGCCTCTCCGCAGCGGCCCCGCCGAGGCCCGCTCGGCCGACCGGGAAGCGGAGCTGGGCTCGGCCGCCGCACCTTTGTCTGCCCGGCCCGAGAGGCTCCGCGGCCGCCCGGCTGGCCCGAAACCGCCGCTCATGCCGGGCGGCCCGCCTGGAACGCCAGCAATGCCGCCGGGCCGGTTGTCGAGCGGGGGCGGGGCGCAGGAGGCGGAGGAGGCGCCGTTCCGGCCCCCAAGGCCGCTCCGCCTGGGCCGGGGCTGCTCCGGAGGGGCTCGCGGGGAGCGGAGGAGGCGGCGGCGGCGGCGGCGCCGAGGGAAGAAGCCCCCTCACTCCAGCTGGGCGAGGCCGCGAGGGCGGCGCGGCGGCTCCAGGGACGGAGCAACGGCTCCCGCCCGCCTGCCCGGCTCACCTGGCCCGCGCGCGCCTGGGGCTCCGCGCCCCGCCCGCGAGCCTCCCCTCCCCGCGGGGCCAGGCCGGCCGGAGGGTGCCCGAGAGGGCTCCGGGGGCCGCCTGGGGCTTCTCCGAGGGCGCCGCGGGACGGGGCGCGACGGCCGCCCGGGGAGTAGCCGGAGTCACGCGCCACCCCAGCCCGACGGCCGTGGCCGAACTGCGCCGCCGTCCCGAGTGGGCCGAGAAGGGGCCAGTTGGGGTCTCCTCGAAGCCCGCGCGGCCTCCACCCGGCTGCCTTTGACGCTGCAGCCCCGGGAGGCCCGGCCGCCCCTTCGGGGAACCCCGCCCCCACTTGCCACCTGCGCAAACCTCCTTGCCGACCGCTGCCTCGCTCTCCCCCGCCTCCCGAACAAGCTCCGGCCCCCGAATCCGAGGAAGGGATCCGACGTGCTGGTGGCCTGAGTCTGTGCAAAGTGAACTGCACATCACTCAGCCCCAAAGCCTGTGCATAGCTCCATTATGATTCAGTCTGTGGCCTGGTTCACACCACACCCTGAACCCCAAACGACTCGGCTTGGATCCAGTTTAGGCTATTGGGCAACTCGCCCATTTTGACGCAAACACACACACACACTCTCTCTCTCTCTCTCTGTCTCTCTGACAAACATGGAGCAGCCACAGATAACATGGGCACAAGCAGTGGGGAAGCCATTTCTCTAGCCCAGGAAAAGGAGTCAGTTGGAAAAGGTGACTCTGACTGGCCCTCTGGAGCCCCCCAGCTGGGCTCTTCCCCAGGTCTCTTGTCTCTCCCCTTTCCTTCTAGGGCGGCTGTCCCCTTCCCAAACACTTGTCTCCAGCCCCCTCTGAAGCCCCCTCTGATCCATTTGGCTGGATCCTGCCCTGCCGGCCATTCTTGGCGCAGTTTGGGTTGCTCAGAACACGGCCGGAAGGGCTCTGGAAGGTTCTTCGAAGTTCTGGAGAAAATGCCTGAAATAAGGAGGTCAGAGGGAAATGAGTCCCATCATGGAGCCGAGAAGATTCACGTCCTTTGCTCTCAAGAACATTCCTTGCTAAACTAGGAGCTTCCTTTCTTGTTTAAGGTATTCAAAGTATGTGCAGGAGGAAAGCAATGCCAGATATTTGACTGGGTTTCGTGGGTTGGAGCCTCAGATGTGACCCTTCTGGTTTGTCAACTGGCCGGTGAAGTAATTCCTTAGCTGCTGCTGGGAAAATGCCAGGCCATCCGAGTTTCACAGTCACATTTGACAACAAAACAAGCCCTTTCCTGGTTACCATTGAAGCACAGACCCGAAACCAACAAGCTTCACACTTTCTATACGCTCAAGTCACAGGAAATCAGGCCAATATTGACTTTCTTGGCCTAGCACGTTGTGTGATTGCTGGCTCCAGACTTGTGTGAATCCAGCCACTGAGTGTATAGAATAAGAGAGTTGGAAGGGACCTTGGAGGTCTTCTAGTCCACCCCACTGCTCAAGCAGGAACCCCTATGATTCTAGACAAAGGGCTGTCTAATCTCTTCTTAAAAACCTCAAGTGTTAAGAGCACCCACAACTTCGGGAGGCAAGCCTGATTAATAGGAAATTTCTCCTTAATTCTGGCTGGATCTCTCCTTGATAGATTTCTATCTGTTACTTCTTGTCCTGCTCTCAGGGGCTCTGGAGAATAGGCTGATCCCCATTTTTTTGTGGCAGCCCCTTAACTATTGGACAACTGCTATCATGTCACCCCTAGTCCTTCTATTGTTAAACATGCCCAGTTCCCACAACCTTTCATTGTACATTTTAGCCTCCATCCCCTAAATATCGTTTTTGCTCTTCTGTGCAGTCTTTCTTGTATCGTGACCAGAACTGGATGCAGTGACACCATAACAGAACAATCAAGTTGGATGGGACCTTGGAGGTCTTCTGCACCAGCAGGAGATCCTAAATTATTCCGGACAAATGGCTGTCCAATCTCTTCTTAAAAACTTCCAGTGATGAAGCACCCCCACAACTTCTGAAGGCAAGCCATTCCAGTGGTTGGTAATTGTTCTCACTGTCAGGAAAGTTCTAGGTTGTTTCTCTCCTTGATTAGTTTCCATCCATTGCTTCATTCCTGCCTTCTGGTGCTTTGGGAAATAGCTTGACCCCGTCTTCTTTGGGGCAGCCCCTCAAATATTGGAACATTGCCATGTTACCCCTAGTTCTTCTTTCCACTAGTCTAGACATACCCAATTCCAGCAACTGTTCTTACGTTTTAGCCTCCAGTCTCCTAATCAGCTTTGTTGCTTTTCTCTGCACTGTTTGCAGAGTCTCTACATTTTTTTAATAATACGATGACCAAAACTGGATGCAATATCCCAAGTGTGGTCTTACCAAGGCATTATAAAGCAGTACTAACATTTCATATGATCTTCTCTTAAGGCAGCCCAAGATTGTATCGGCATTTTTGGTGGCTGCAGCACATTGCTGGCTCATATTTAAGTGAATGTCCACTGGGACTTCAAGATCCCTCCCGCAATTACTGCTATTGAGCAAGTTACACCTAATCTGTACCTGTACATTCAGTTTTTCTTGCCTAAATGTAAAACCTTACTTTTCTCACCATTGAATTCCATTTTGTTGGATAGGGCCCAGTGTTCAGGCCTGTCAAGATCCATCTGGATCTTGAGCCTATCTTCTGAGGTGTTGGCTATTCCTGCCAGCTTGGTGTTGTCTGTTAATTTGATGAGTTCCCCTTCTATTCTTTCATCCAAATTGTTTATGAAATTGAAGAATAATGGGCCTCAGACAGAACCTTGAAGTACCCCACTACTTACTTCCCTCCGTGTAGATGTAGTTCCATTGAGGACTACACACTGAGTGTGGTTTGTCAGCCAGTTACAATTCCATCTTGTGGCGATGCTGTTTATCCCCTATTTTTCTAGCTTGCCAAGAAGTAGGTTGTGGTCCACTTTGTCAAATCTCTTACTGAAATCGAAGTATACATGCATGAGGAAAGGGGGGAAGGTGCAACCGGCTCAAGTAATGGAGAGGAACCTCTCTATGCCGAAGCTGTGCCCAGTTGAAGTGAAACAATTGTGCTGGAGACGACTCTGTACCTCCCTGGTATCTTCTCCCTCTTTTATCCGTCATCTGCCATTTCTAACTGTCTTCTAATGTTATGTGCTAGTGGAAATGAGAATTCTCATGTTCAGTTATTTCAGTTTTTTTACTCTTATGATGGGATGGAATGTAATAAGGAGGTGGATTCCCCAGGAGGGAGGGGTGCATTTCCGAGGAATAAGAGCAACTCGGTAGGGATGTTACATGTGAGGGAAAGAGGTTGACGTCCGCCCCTCCCTGGTAGTTCCCAGATCATACAGTGGATACAAGTAGTAGACTGCTCACCTGGCAAAATTTTATCGATAGGCATGAATAAAGAATTCAGCTTGGAAAACTCACCATGGATCCTTCTTGGTTTTGGACCTGAAATATTTCCATCTAGCAATCTGTCTCTGATTATTATGTTGTTGCTGCCTCTTCTTCCCATAATCTGAGAAATAAATCCCTTTCTTGGTCTGGCTGGCCCTCCTCAGCCGGGGATCCACAAAAGTTCCACCGATGGAGCTTGCTAAAAAGACACATTAATTGTCCTCACCCCAAAGGACAGCTGGTCGTTCCCTCGGCGACCCTGAGGACTTGGCTTATTCAAATCCCTGTCAGAGCTTGTATCATGTCTCAAAAGTTTTGTTTCTGAAGGAGGAGGGTGGTTTTAAAATTCAGGAAAGCCAGTTAATAAACGCCACGCTTGAAGACTCGCAGTTCAAGCTCTTTAATACGCAGCTTCTGAGTGTTTGGCTCTGTGGAAAGTAGAGCATGGAAGACCTAGGTCACCGTTTGCTGTTATGATTGTGAAGAAGGTTCAGGAAGGCAAAGCTTTTAGAGCAGCTAAGTAAATTCTGCCTCTTTGTTCTTTTCGTTCTTGGCCTCGAAGGACAAGGGTGTTTTTCTCCATTGGCCTTGGGAGTACCTGTCTCAGGTAGGCCCCTCCCCTTCAGTAGGAGCCCACCTGCAGGCCTGTCCACTTGCTCAGGTTGCCCAAGCCACAAGAAGGAGATACGAGGAGCAGCTCCTCCCATAACGCTAAGCACTCACCCCAAAGGACACCTTTGAGGAAACTCTGCTGAAGCAGCAGCTACTTTCCCAGCCTGACGCAGATCCAAGGGACATAAGCAGCTGGGTCATTAATCTCAGAGATGTTGAGCTGCAGAGCAGCCGTCTCTGGATGCAGGGCAAGCCTCAAAGCCCTCAGAATGGGGGGTGGGGTGAGCTTTGACAAAGGCCATTCAGCTCAATCAAGGGCATCCAGTTCAGAGTCACAATAGGACTTACCCTGGTCTTCTGGATAGCTGAACCCAGGGGTGGGATACGACAGGGTTAACTACCGGTTCGGGATTTACGAGCTTCCCTGCACGCTGAGAGCCGCGTACCTGTAAATCATCATCAGCACGCTGCGTGCAGAGAAGCAGCCTTTAAAACAGCCCTCTTTTCCTGCTTTTTTAACTGCAGCTGTGCCTCGTTTGGCAGCTGAAGTTGAAAAATCGGGAAATAAAGCTCAGGTAAGAGCCCGGGTAGGCGGGTGGGCAAAAACATCAGCAGACATAGAACCGGTTCTATGTCTGCTGCTCTTCAGAGCTACTGGTTCTACAGAGGTGGACAGAACCGGTAGAAACCCACCCCTGGCTGAACTCTTTTCCACTGTTCTGACCAAGGTTTCCCAAGATCGTAATCAAGCACACGCTTAGCTAAAACAACTCTTGTTTTATTTCAGCGCTGGGAATTATGTTCATTCCCAGCCCGTAATGAGTCCCAAAACAGGCCCTCTAGATAAGCACCCACCTTTCTCTCCTTTGAAGTGCTGCCAACAACTAAAGTGCCAAATGAACTATAAAAACAACAACCAACAAAGTCCACTCAGAGCTTCAAGGTTTAATCCGAACAGAACGAATGACTTTGCTTCCTGCAAAGGTTTTTCTACCTTTGCACCTCCTTTATGCCTTAGGGGAGGGGCAATCACCTCCAAGCGTTACTCCCAAGTCGGCCCTTTTGTCTCAGCTGCTCGCCTTCTAGCCGCTCTGCGCACAAACACACTGGGAACAGGCTCCCCTGGGTCCTCTGCCTCGCTGCTGCCAGACTCTGGAGGCTCCAGAGTCAGCACCCCACTCCCAGATGGTCCTGGCCCCATCTCTGCATTGGACGCAGGACCCTTGTCCGAGTCCTCCCCAGACTTCCGGACTGGTCCCCGTTCTTCCCCACTGTCCGATTCCGCTGCCGTCTGCACAGGCTGCCGACGAGCCACAACACCCACAGCCACCCAGGCAGTTCCTTCTATCCCAGAACCATTTTGCTGTCTTGCACGGCCATCTCCTTCCAGTCAAGGTCAACCGTTTATGGACACATCCCTGCTTGTATTTTTCTTGGAAATAAGGCAGAAGTGGTTTGCCTTTGCATGAGGGGTTGGTTTTTTTTGATCTTTGTTTGGCTTCTTAGACTAACCTCTAATCTCAGTATTTTATCCTATCCAACCAAGCAGGCCTGAGGCTGTTGACTTTTTCCAGATCAGCCAAGGCCAACCTTCTGTTGCCATCTAGCTGGGCAAAAAGGCCAATGGAAATAAAGGAAGATGTTTGCTGAGTAAACACAGAGCATAGAATGACAGGGTTAGAAGGGGCCTCTTTCTCCATGGAGTTGTGAGGGGCCATTTCCACCTGGTGGGCCTCCCCCAAAGTAGCATCGCTCAGAAATGGTGCTTTACCATTCTTTTATGCATGAGTTGATCGATGCTGCCAAGATCTCTTTCTTCCCATTGTGTTAACATCAAGCAAATTTACAAACAAGCCCCAGCTGGGATTAATGTTTGTACTCTCCTGTTGTCACCCGTCGGGAGTCCGGCTGATGGTGGTGCTTTCAGCAGTTCAAGAGCCAGGGTGGCAAGGAGGGTCGTAGCCAACTTAAAATTAGCCCGAGGGCCCCGGGGGGCAGACATTTGAAGCAACAACTACCCAGGCTCACATTTGCAAATAGCTGCAGGTGTCATCAGGGTTTGATCCAAGGAGCTGATAGGAGGAATAATTATTCCGCTTTAGAGGCACTCTTGAGACATCTCATTAGTGCCATCACTCAACATACCTCTAGAGCAGCGGTTCCCAACCTTCTTGGCACCAGGGACTGGTTTCGTGGAAGACTATTTTTCCATGGACCTGGGTGGGGCTCACCTCCAGCTGTGCAGCCCACAGATGGGGGCTCTTGAGCCAGTGCCAGGCTGTAGCCTGTTGGGAACTGGGCTGTGGAAGTGATGTGTCTGGGTGCAAAGCTGCGTTTGTGAAAGGGGCAGGTATATGCAAGCGAAACCATCCCCTCTTCCACCACCACCAGCACCACCACTGCTGCCTCCGAGGATTAACTGAGCCAGAAAGGTTGGGGACCACTGATCTAGAGCAGGGGTCTCCAACCTTAGCAACGTTAAGCCTGGAGGACTTCAACTCCCAGAATTCCCCAGCCAGCTTTGCTGGCTGGGGAATTCTGGGAGTTGAAGTCCTCCAGTCTTAACGTTACCAATTTAATGGGTTCGGATGGTTAATTTTGATGTACCTCATTGTTAATCGGACTCTTTCAAATTCCTGCCTGTGCATTCACTAGAGATCCATGGAATTAAAAAGGTGGATTAAAAGTATACCTATGCAAGTAATTTAATGACTGAATCCTGAATAGAACATAGTTGCCTGGGGCATAGGTGCATGGGAGTGACAAAATGTGTGTTGCAATGCAGAAACCATGATGTATTTGTGTCTGGTAGTGTCACCTTCTCACCTTCATCCACTTTAGGTGCTGCAGAGACTCACACCCCTCCCCCTCCCTCTTCAAAATGAGCTTTCTGCCAATCCCAGTCCACCTGTCCGTCTGTCTATCCTACTGAACCAGAGGTCTCCAAACTTACCAACTTTAAGACTTGTGGACTTCCAACACGAGTTGAGATACGAAAACAGGCAAAAGATGAGGGATAAATGCAGAATATTGTTTAATACAGAAGCTATACCGTCAAGAATTAGTAGTAAGATAGAAATTAGAAACGGAGAAAAGATCACCTTTTTGATTCGGGAACTATTCTATAGTAGAAATAATGGCAGAAGTTAGAAATCTGGATATGTAAACAGAATAGAATAGAATTAGAATAGAATAGAATAGAATAGAATAGAATAGAATAGAATAGAATAGAATAGAATAATAGAATAGAATAATAGAATAGAATAGAATAGAATTCTTTATTGGCTAAGTGTGATTGGACACACAAGGAATTTGTCTTGGTGCATATGCTTTCAGTATACATAAAAGAAAATATACAATACATTCATCAAGAGTCAAGAATCATCAGGTACAACACTTAATAATAGTCACAGGGTACAATAAGCAATCAAATCATACTAGGAAACAGTCAATATAAATCATAAGGACAAGCAACAAAGTTATTTGCCTAATGAATAGAGAATAACTAAGATAAGTAAACTTTAGGATTATTCAACAATTAATTGGCTATAACTGTGATGTCAACTTGATGTTTATAGTTGGTTTGATAGTATTAATGGGCTATAGATAAAAATGAATAGAGGGCCTAAACATACAGTGTGAAATTCATAACAAGGATAAGTGAAGATGAAGATGAATAGATATTGAGAATAATAGTTGTAACTATTTTATGTAACTATTATTGGTAATAGTTCTTAATATGTAATTAAGAATGTAGAGATTGCACTCAAGACGGTATACTGTTACTGTGAATAATGAAATCCTATACATAACAAAGAAAATTGTACAATAGAAAGTATGAATATGTGATGTATAACAAAGGAAAAATACAATACAAATATTTGGAAAAAAAAAAAGACTTGTGGACTTTAACTCCCAGAATTCCTCAGCCAGCTCTGCTGGCTAAGAAATTCTGGGAGTTGAAGTTCACAAGTCTTCAAGTTGCCAAGTTTGGGGCCCCCTGTGCTAAACCCAGAGAGAGAAGAAGAGGGTTGGAAGGGACCCTGCGCAAGCAGGAGGCCCTACCGCATTCTGGACAATGGCTGTCCAGGCAGGTCCCGCCTGAGGCAGGACCACATTCCTGGTCGTTCTTTGTTACCTGACGTTCTCAACCGCCAGTGAGGAAGTCAGGAAAACGGGGAAAAGAATAGATGGCATGCATAAGCACACCAACGTGACTACCATCCCTGTCCTATTGTTTCTTTTATTTTTCTTATAAGTACCCATTTCATGTATTCATAACTATGTATATACTTATACCTATTATCTTGTAAGCAATTTTACAAATCAAAATAAATAAATAAAAACACCTTCACTGCCAAGTGCTTGCTTGGAACCAGCTGACTCCCTTTGATCTTTTGGCCTCTCTTGACTCAGACTGACTGGTTTGACTGACCTGACCGGCTGTGATGTGAATTCCCTGTCCTGACTGAGTTTCACCTTCCTTGCTCAACAACATCGTCACACACTTCTGACATCCTCCCCCAAATCTTAAATGCTGCCAGGTGGGGGAGAACCAGGCTAGAAACAGAAGCCGACACGTCTTCACACAAAAAGAAATGCAAGCCCGCTTACCAAAAACAGATCCATAAATGACAGGTTAAGAATGAAAATTGAAATAAGCCAAAATAAGGTTGTCAGCTCTAGACAGATTCAAATCACTGGGGCCTGACAGATTACATCCCACGTTCTGAAGAGCACCAGGAAACCACCTGAGGCTGGGGGGAGCTGTCGTGGTTCCCATCTTGAAAGAAAAGGGAAAATAATCCGATCCAGGATATTACAGACCAATCAGCCTGACATCAATACTTGGGAAGATCTTGCAAAAGATAATCAAGCAACAAGTTTGTGAACACTTAGAAGCAAAGTTATAACAAGTAGCCAACATGGATTCATCAAAAACGGACCATACCAAACAAAAGGGGGGGGGATATGTGTCAAACTATTTTCCAAAGCGCTAAAAGGCAAGACAAGAAACAATGGATGAAAACTAAACGAGGAGAGAAACAACCCAGAACTAAGGAGAAAATTCCTAATGGATTCCTAATGGATAACAATTAACTGGTGGAATGTCTTCCCTCCAGAAGTTGGAGGCTTTTAAGAGGAGACTGGACACCCATATGCCTGGAATGGTATAAGGTCTCCTGCTTGAGCAAGGGGTTGGACTAGAAGACCTCCAAGGTCCCTTCCCACTCTGTTATTCTATATCCTGGTATGTTCTATCTTTTGCTTACCAGCCCAAATACTGTAATTAGCCAGTGAAGGAAGAGAGAGGAGAGGCTTCATAAAGCAGGAAAAGGCTTCTCCGAGACCAACCAGCGTGGATCACCTGGGCAGGAAACTGGCTTAAGAAATCCTGGTCCAGATTTCAGCCCCTTCATTCTCTTTTGGGGGGGCAGAGGGAGAGGTGTCTATTCTGCCCATGATCTGTGGGATCCCGGCTGCTTTACTCTCCCATCCATCCCTTTCACTTGAAGGGCCCGGCTGAGGGATGTTCTGAAAAACTTAATGTCACTTAAAACTTGAGACACCCAGCTTCATTCAGATGCAGGTATAGCAACCACCTTTAGAATAAAAGCTCTTTATTTTTCCAGATTCTGCCATCCGGTTTCTGCTCTGGGTTTTCCTCCAAGGCTTCCTCCAGGAGCAGAGTGGTTGCATTGATTTCAGGCGCGAAAGGTCCCCGGTTCGAAACTGGGCAGAGACGTTTATTTTCCTGAAACGTTTTTCCGTCTTCCGAAATCGGCGTCCCGGGTCAGTTAAAGATGAAATGAGGGTCCTGGGAATTCAGCCCCTTGAAGAGGTTGGAAGGATTTGGGGGGGGGTTGAATCAGATTAATCATTAAATGGTTGCGGCTCCCCATGGCCGCCAGAGGGCGCTCCCGTCCACCCATCCCAGCAGAGGCGTTTGTCCACGCTTCGGCCAGAAGGGGGCGCGGGAAAACACGCGTGGAGGCCGCGGTTGCTGCCAGCCGGGCCCGCCCGCCTTCTCCGGGTGGCTGAGTCTTGCAAGGGCACAAGCAGGACTGCAGCTCCGCCCCCGGCCTATAAACGCGCCTTTTCTCCCTTCCGGATGACGGGCTGCGTTGCAAAGGACGCCCGCGGCTGAAAGAGCTGCAGCTGTGCGGCAGACGCAGCGCGTGGGGATCGCCCGTGCAGATCCGCGGATCCCGGCTTTCCTGCCCTCGCTGCGCTCCGAGGGAGCCGGGAAGGGAGCGCCAGGAAGACCCCGGCCGCGCTGCGCCCTCCTCCCCGAGGCGGCCCCGCCGGGACCGCTGCCCCGAGAGCGGAGGGGCGGCGTCTCCGTCCGGCCCGGCACCCGCTCCCTGTTCTGCGGACCCGCTGCCGAGCCCTCGGCCCGGGAGAAGCGCCCGCGAACCGGCCCCTGCGCTCTTGGCCCCCGAATGGGGCGGGCCAGCCCTCTCCGTGGGGAAACCCGGGGCGAGGCGGCGGCCCCGAGGCCGGACTCGAAACTTGCCGGCCTTTGGGGGAAAGCGGAGCTCCCGCTGCTCCTTGGAGGGCTCGGGCGCCGAGCGACGGCGGCTCCCTGCCTCAGTGACGCGGGGAGTTGTTTGCGCCGGAAGGGCCTTCGGGGAGGTTTCGGCACGTCAGCCGGAGAAAGAACAGGAAAACCTGCTAATAAAGGGAGCCGCTGGGCTGCTACTACGGACATTCAGGGCTTGGGATGCATCCCTTGAGAGTCTTTCTAAGTCATGCTTCTGCAGCTGCAATTTTGGCTTCATTTTTATCTTCATGTCAATAAGCAAATGCCACAAAGAGTCACTGTTAACAGATTAATAGATAATCAGAGTTGGAAGGGACCTTATAGGTCATCTAGTCCAACCCCCCCCAAAGCGGGAGACCCTACACCATTTCTGACCGATGGCGGTCCAATCTCTTCCTGAAGGTCTCAAGTGATGGCGCTCCCACAACTTCCGAGGGCAACTTCTGTTCCATCGGTGGATTGTTCTCACCGAAGGGAAAACAGGTCCCTATTACGAACCTTTTCCTTCTACTATGTGTTAGCTGGCGGTGGAAACGACTTGATAGCCTGTAATTAATCTTGACTTCTACATGGCCTGCATCTTCTACTTTGTGTAGGTCAGGGCTTTCCAAACTTGGCCACTTTAAGACTGGTGGACTTCAACTCCCAGAATTCTCCAGCCAGCATAGCCCTGGTGTAGATGTCCTTATCAATGCTGTTTTCAAAACTCTTTCTTTTTTTGTAAATTTTACTTGAGTTTTCCAAAGAGAAAAAAAATACAAATAAAACATCTTTTTTGAAAGCAGTGTAATCCCGGGTTACATTTCTTCGTACAGACACAAATTCAGGTTCATGCTCATTTTTATATTCTATTCCATATCTTATTACTATTTTACATTTTCTGCATAGCTTCTCCCCTCTTTTAATTTTCTCAATTTTATTTTAATTATCTTAATTCAAATCATTGTATTTATATTTTTTGTCTGTCCTGTTTCAATTATCTATTATCTTTTCTCATTAAACAAAATTTCTCCTGTAGTTACTGATTGGAGTATGACGCCTTTATATCTTTTCCCTAAAGTTGTAACATTCAATATAATACATAACTTCCATTCGGATTCTGCTTGGTACATTCTTAAAATACACACTGTATTCTTAAAAAAAGAAAAATAAATAAATGTATATAATTAAAACAACATTCCATTCCAAGTCAATTCTATCATTAATATTAATATTCATAAAAGTCTTAACATCTTTAACATTACTTTTCAATTAAATATCATACTTCTATGGGAACAATTATAAGCTTTCCATAATTAATCCCCCCCCTTTCACTTATATTTTATAAAACATTAACTAATTAAAATGTTCCTGTTCCTTCCTAATTCAATTTTCTCATTTATTTTATTTCACTTATTTTATTCACAAACATTTCACTAAATTACACTATTTTATCCCTCATTTTAATCATACGTTGTTTCCAATTTTCTAAAGTTATTTCTATTACTAATATAACAATACAATCTTATGTACTTTTACAGAATCCCCTTTTCAGTTAGATTTTCACCCATTATCTCTAAATAGGTCCTGTTTCTCTATATCTTGCTCCGGTCCTTTGTAACTTCTTTTCCTTTCCTTCTTCCCTCTCTTCTTCTCTCTCCCCCCTTTTCCCCCTTGTCTATTTCTCTCTTCTGTATTCCCCTTTTCTGTTGCTTTCCAGTATTATACTTGTTTTTTGAATTATTTTTCTTTTCTTTGGTTGTTTTTTTAAGTCTTAAATTCTCCATTCTCTTTCCCCCCTTTCCTTTTTCTTCCCCACATAAAATTACTTGTTCATTAAAGATGGCTTCTTCTTTGTCCCAGTCTTCTTGTTTTGTAGTCTTTTCTTGTTGTTTCTCATAGTTCCAAATCTCCATTTCTAAGAATTGAAAAACGAAGCCAAAAGAACCCTTCCCTTCTTGTGCATCTTCTTTGTACTTTTAAAGTTCCATTTTCAATTCATCCAGAAGTGGTGCCATTGTATAAATTTTTAAACAACCACTCGATTGATTTTAGTCATTCAAATATCCAAAGATCACCAAATAATCCAAATACACGCAAGCTGTTCCTTTTTTGCTCTTTTTTTTTTTCACTTTCTCTTCCTGGGGTTACTATTTAGTTGCAAAGTTTCAGTTAAAATGTATCTTTTAGAAGTCTTGTTGAAGTTTTACTTTAGATTCTTTTTAATTCCAGGCAGTCTCCTCCCTCTTCCAGATCCTGCCCTTATTCTTTTTCTCTCCCTTCCTGCTTATGAAAAAGAACGTTTTTAATGTCCAGAAATCTTTATTATCCCTTTGTTTTATTTTCAACTTAATTGCCTATTGATGTCAAAGCGGATTTTTCTGATTTCTTATTTAAGTCTCTTAGTTGTCAGTATAGGGAAGGGAGAGAAGAAGAAAAAAAAGCCAAACCTTTCCCTTTTCACTTTCCTTTGCTGCTTCCGACTCTTCTTTGGGAGCGATGTTATTTTTTGTAAGTATAAATTCCAGGGTACCTTGGTTGTTGCTTTTACAATTTAACCCGGTCAGCCAAAACTTTCACTTCTTATCTTCCTCCTGCACGTTCTTTTCCGGTTGAGTTCTTCTTTGTGGTGGCCATTTCTGACCACCGCTGCAACCGCCTTCGGGAAAGGGAGTAATGGCCAGCTGAGGAGGAGAGATGCGGCTCTCCTCGACCCTGCTGGTGGTCTCCCCCCTCTTCACCACCTCTACAGGGTGGCTTAGCCCCGAAACCAGCCGGCTCGGGGCGCTCCAGCGGTGAGCCCAGACAGAAACCGCACACGATCACGGATTTCTGTCTGTTGCCGAAGCCCTTCAAACCGGAAGTCCCGCTGTTTTCAAAACTCTTTCTAACTCACACTTTTTTCTCTGCATTTTTGTGCTGTGCACTACATTAAAAGACCACACAACAGAAGGGAGTTTTAAGCAAATCAAATATATTTATGTAGGTTTAGAACCTGTAAAAAGCCAATATTGCTTAATAGAGATTTCACTTGCTAATTTCTCTTGGATTTTTGCTGAAATTCTTCTAAAGGTAGTTAAATAGCCCAGTGTGTAAAAAAAGTTCCCCTCCCTTCCGTTCAATCATGTCCAATTCTCACACCCTAACTGGACAAGTCCCTGCCGTTTTCTTGGCAAGGTTTTTCAGGAGTGGTTTGCCATTACCTTCTTCCGAGGGCTTGAGAGAGTGACTGGCCCAGGGTCACCCAACTGGCTTTGTGCCTAAAGGGAGACTAGAACTCACAATCTCCTGGTTTCTAGCCTGGTGCCTCAACCCTGACACCAAACTGGCTCTCTAAATAAAGTGTAAAAAAATTATAGAGGTCTCCAATCACCAAGTCTCCATCTCAGCCCACTTTGTACTTAATAGCACAATATTAGAGATTATTTTTGAATGGCTGGACAATCCATGCAAACGGGACCAGCAATGGAGGCTCATCGGGTTCTTCTATTTAGGCTCCTCTTTTTCTAAGACTTCCACCGAGAGAACCTCTTCATCCCCGGTAGGGGTCGCACTCACGGAAATCCGAACAGGATGGGCAGGACTCTTGGAGATCTTCATCTCAGCTCCGCAATTGTTGGGTTTGGGGGAACCAGATGGTGAAGCATGGCTAGCTGACGGCTTGGGGCCAGATGAGGTGGAACTGGCAGCCTGAAAGAAAAGTAGATCCGATTGGGAATCGTATGAAAGGCCTTGTTAGGAAAAAGATGCTCGCCTTAAAACGGGGGACTAGAGCCCATTCCTCCAGAGGGGGCCCCAGAGCAATGTCTGTGAGCATTGAAGGTAGAGATATTTCACCCCCTTGGCTCCCTGTTTTGTGAAAGCACCTGACATGCACTCCCAATATACATATGCGCCCACCACCTCCGAATGGTGGGAACTTCCTTCTCATCTCACTTATGAAACTACCCATTCAGGGTTCAGCTCTGATTTCTTCTAGAATGCCGCCAGCCATCCTGGTGTTTCCCAGGGGTTTACTGTAGAAGCTGCAGTTTTCTGGGTTCGTATAATGCTTGAGCCACGGTTTATAAATGTTTGGCTTGCTTGAGCCATAAGCATGATTTAGAGCGGGGTCCCGAACTTTGTACCAAGCAGAATGCAAGGACCGGGGCGGGGAGGGGGGGGGGGGGGGGGGGGGGGGGGCTCCTCGCCGCTCCACCCTCTAGGAAGAAACTGCCAAAGAAGCGGGGTTTCCGTGCCCTTCCCCCCCCGCCACTCAGGGCGTCACCCACAGCGGCGGTCGCCTGCCGCCGCCTGTCGGTGTGGGGGCTCTGAGCTTGCCTCTTTCTCAGTGGAGCTGTCCAACCTACGAAGGCGGCAGGCAGGGGGGGGGCTGTGGGGGGGGGGGGGGGGGGGGGGGGGGGTGGGGAGGAGGGGGCTTAGCTGCGGGCAGCCTTCTGAAGCAGTTCGTCTGTGGAGGGGGGAGCGAGGGGGGGGGAGGGGGGGGCAGGGGCTGGGCTTCCCCTCCCTTCTTTCTGTGTCCTGTCCCCAATCCCAGCAATCACCAAGGAAAGAAAGCCGCCATTTTTTAAAAATAATTCATGTTTAGAAGTTGTAGCAATTATTAGACCCATTAGTGGACCAAGCCAAAGATGAAGAAGGCTACCTGGCTCCAGCCCAGCCCACCTGGCCTTCCTGGGCAAATATTCCACAACGCTTCCCCCTCTCCAGGTTGCCGGGAGGGTTTCAAACACACCTGCATTGCCTTCAGTTCCTTCAGTTTCCAGCGGAGTTGAGCCAGCCTGTCCTTGCCCCCCATTCTCCCGGCAGCCGCCAGGGCAGCTTGGAAGAGCCTGGGGGTCCCAGCCCTGTGAGGGATGATGGGCAGCCCCTTCTCCTCTTTGGGCTTGGCGTTGTTTTTCAGCATTCGCCTGGAACAGAACAAAAGCACGGAATTGGACATCAGCCAGGTCTGTGAGAATAAACTGCTTGTGTGAATGCAACAGAACGAGGGAGGGAATATCATGGCCCTTCTATGATCTTCCTTCAGAGGCCCCTCTTCTAAAAGTCATGTTTCTGCTGCTTTGGAGTTTCCTTTTAAAAGAGAGCTCTCCAAAACAGAGCTATGCTGGCTGAAGAATTCTGCAGTTGAAGCAGAGGTGGGATTCAGTTTTTTTAACAACCGGTTCTGGGGGTGTGGCTTAGTTGGTGGGCGTGGCTTGGTGGTCATGTGACTGGATGGGCGTGGCTTGGTGGTCATGTTATTGGCTGGGCGTGGCCAACTCAACATCACTCACATCGAGGCACGCATCTCCTCGCCTGGCCTCTCATGACTGTGAGGATGCTGCAACAGTCGTAAGTGTGAAAAACGGTCATAAGTCACTTTTTTCAGTGCCATTGTAACTTTGAATGGTCACTCCACACAAGCAAAGGACCAGCAAAGGAGGGGGAAAAAACTCCAGAGAGGTTCCTGAGACAGGAAATCTAGTCCTGCCAAGAATGTAAAAAGGGTTAACGGAGAGGCAGTTTCTGTAAGCAATACCAGAATGTTTCCTTCCTGCCTTCCTTACAGGATTAGGCCAGTAATTTCTTCTAACAACCGGCTCTCCAAACTGCTTAGAATGTTAACAACCGGTTCTAGCGAATAGGTGCGAACTGGTAGAATCCCACCCAAGTTGAAATCCACAAGTCTTAAAGTTGCCAAGTTTGGAGACCTCTGTTTTAAAGTGACGAATGGGAGGCCCTTCCGGATGATTAGTGCCCCATGTGAGTCACCAAAATCACTTTGGATAGTGAGAAATTTGGCACATTTAATTAATTCTTTAATTAATGAAAAGCAATGTGCAGTGTCTGCAGTGAGAAAACAGGAAGATTGCAAACAGAAGAAACATCTGTTTCTCACTTAAAACTCTCCAGGCAAAGAGCTGTACAGTTAAACCTCATATAAAAGCTGTGGGAGTCCATGGAATTGTGCCATTCAAGAGCAGCCTACCTGTCGTTTCCATAAAATGGGGGAAATCATCCAAGGTGTCAAAAACACGGATAATTGAAGAAAATAATTTAAGCAGCACCAGAAGTGAATTGTAGCCTCTGGTAGCGCTGTCAATCTCTTAAATGTGACTCCTTCACTGACATTCATATATTGAATCCCTTCCCCGTCTTCACCTGTTAGTCCTTTCCCTGACCAGTAGAGAACCCCATACCCAAATTTGTCTTGTTTCATGGCAGGCATGGGGGGCAAAATAAAACCTGAATGCCCAGGAAGACAAGGGCGTTCTCATGACAGATTTCCAGGGACAAACTCAACCCAACACAGAGGGGAGGAGGGGAGGAGGGGAGGACTGGAGAAGAGATCAGGCCACACAAAGCCAGACCAGATCAGGCCAGGCAGGAGAGGGCATATTTCACCACCAACTGATCTTAGCAGCAAACATGGCCCCCATTGCACATCAGCTAGCATGAGCCTCTCAGAATTGGACTGATTGACATGCCGTAGAAGGGAGAGCAAACTGATTAATCAATTAAAATAAACCCTCGATCATCCTACATCTCACCTCGCTTTCTTCCGCAGCAGTTTTTGGGACTCCGGGTAGTGCACCAGAATTTCATTCAAATCCTTCTTATCCAGAATGAAAAGGTTAGTAAATCCATGTGCCACCACATTAGCAGTACGTCGATTTCCACCTCTCACAGCCAGTAAACTAATAGAAACGGCAAAAATACAAATTCAGCAGCCAAATTCTCCTATTCTACAGAAAGGGGCAGCAACTTCATTCTACCTGCCTCCCCCGTATCTTCCAAGACAGTCAGTAACAACTAAACAAATGTAAAATCCAGTAATCCAAGCATTTCTTCAATCCGACAGTACAAAACCACTGGGCCAGGCTGCAGTGCCCAGGCAGCCTCAAGGTAACCTGAGCAGGAGGTTGAAATACCGGTTCAGCGAGCCAGAGGCAAATTTAACATCCGGTTCGCCCGAACCAGTCGAATCCCACCCCTGGAAGTGGAAGGGGAGATTCAGAGGATGGCTGCCCTCCCTCCCCACGCTGGGCCCGTCACCTCACAGGCTCGTTGCTGTGAAATGCCCTGATGAGCCTCAGAGGAAAGGCAGAAAAGAAATGCAGCGGAGGAGAGAAAAGGAACCCCTCGTGAAGTTGGCCTGACCTTATTTCTCCAAACACAGAGCCGGCTTTCAGTGTCACAAGCACGGTTTTCCCATCTGGTCCCCCAATCACTTGGACTTGTCCCACCTGGATGATGTACATCTCACGGCCGATCTCCCCCTAAGGAGAAATCAGGGGGGAAACGGATCTGAGCAGTTCTGCCCCCTTGGCCCCCTTTTGTTCTTCAGAGTTGAGGGTTCGTGGCCTGGACTTCGTTAAGGTTCCCCTCAAAAGGGATTCAAAGGGAGGAATAATTAGGACAACTTTTTCTTTTAAAAATCTCACACAAATTATTATTATTATTATTGTTCTTTGCACAGTCAGCCAGATGTTCAGACTGGATTTGGCAGTTTTATCCCCCTATCCAGTCCTACCCAAAGACCTGGGATAGGCGGATGTGGATATTTGCTGGTGTTATAGATATCATTGCAGGATGTAAGCTGTTCTAAGTAAAGCCGCCTTTTGCAATTAACGGTGAATAACCCAACAGGACAGACACACAGACTTCGGAGGATAATTAGGACTGCAGAAAAAACAATTACTACCCACCTGCCTTCAATCGAGGACCTGTATACTGCACGAGTCAAAAAGCGGGCTGTGAAAATATTTACAGACCCCTCACATTCTGGACATAAACTGTTTCAACTCCTTCTCTCAAAACGACTCTATAGAGCCCTGCACACCAGGACAACTAGACACAAGGACAGGTTTTCCCGAACGCCATCACTCTGCTAAACAAATAATTCCCTCAACACTGTTCAACTATTACAAAATCTGCACTACTATTACTGTTAATCTTCTCATCGTTCCTTATCACCCATCCCCTCCCACTTGTGACTGTATGGCTGTAATTTTGTCACTTATATCCTTACAATTTATATTGACTGTTTCCTAGTATGATTTGAGTGCTGATTGTACCCTATGACTATCATTAAGTGTTGTACGTTATGATTCTTGATTCTTAATGAATGTTATCTTTTCTTTTATGTATACTGAGACCATTTGCACCAAGACAAATTCCTTGTGTGTCCAATCACACCTGGCCAATATTCTATTCTATTCTATTCTATTCTATTCTATTCTATTCTATTCTATTCTATTCTATGTTATGCTATGCTATGCTATTTTATGCTTCTATTCTATTCTATTCTATTCTATTCTATTCTATTCTATTCTTATTCTGTTCTGTTCTGTTCTGTTCTGTTCTGTTCTATTCTATTCTATTCTAGTGGTGTTCAAGTAATGGTCCAATTGTTTTGGGATTGCAGGCAGCTATGAGTATTGGTGCTACCTTTGCCTGCTGTTCTCACCCATCTCGTGATTCAAGGTGATTTTGAGCCGAATTGCCTTGAAATTACAACTTGTGCATTCTAGAAAGTTCTATCTGCAGTTGCAAAGTGAAAATGCAGTATTTCTGTGGGATGGGGTAGAGGTTTTAATAAGGGAGGTGTTATCAGAGCAACTTAAGGCTTAAAGAGGCTTAAAGAGATGGCACTGTCTTAAAGGGAAAGGGCTGAGCTCCCATCCTTCCCAATGTGGGCCCTGGAGAGGTCATCCTAACTGGTCCGAGAGGAATTTCTGGGTTGAATATTGTCTGGCACCAAGTTTTAGACAGGAAAGGAGCTAATTTGCAATCTCTTCATTCTTGTGAATTTAGGATCAGCAACTAACTGGCAAACAATTACCAGGAAAATGAATAATACCCGATATTTGTATATTTGCAGATAATCCACCATTGGATGTGTTTTGTCCTATTTTCATTCGTGACTTCTGATTTTCAGAGGAAAAGGAAAAAACGAATTCCCTTTTAAAGAAACCAAGCTCTTCCTCCAAAACCTGCGTGTGTGTTTTTTAGCTCTGCTGCTTCTGCTTTGCCGTTATTTCAGCTACTGGCTTGAATGATGCTTTCCCTGGCATCTAATAATTAGGAATCATGGAACGGCTGTGATGATGGCCAACTGGATTTGGCTACCACAACCAAGCAGATCGAGTTCCACTGACATTCCCGGAAAGCCCTCTTGGTATCGGCTTCAGTAGCATCAGCCCAAAACAGCATAATGCGGGGAGCCTGTGATGAAGAACATCCTGGAACCTCCCTTACCAGCGTGACAGAATTGTGCTGCAGCATTGCTCACGGGTTACCTTTTTGCACACGTAGTCGTTAGGTAAGTACACCACGGATCGCAGCCTCTTCAGCATGTCAAAAATCATTTGCCGATCACAGCCCTGCCCCAAAGGAAGGAAAGAAGGCTTGGACTCTCTGCTCTTCTGGCCAGGTAAGGAAGAGGAGCCCCAGGTCGGCCGGCAGTACCTGGAAGAGCGGCACTTTGCTCACAATCCTGTAGTTCACATCGATGGCAATGTCCAGCTTCATCTTTTCGGGCAGCTGCGTGAGCAGCTCTGATTCATCTGCAGTGAGGGAGAGAACAGCTTGTCTTCTGGCCTCGTGGGGCAACGGAAGAGAACTGGGCCGATGAGCCCCACCCCTGGACTCCCCCTCCTGAGCAGCCTTGGATTTGCTCCCGTGATCAGAAGCTTCTCCAGGGTTGGTGGGTCTTTTGGCCTCCAGAAGACCCCGCCCTGGGAGGAGGTCAGCCATGGGCTGGGGTGTGAGTTCAGCCAATTCCCAGGTGATGGGCAGAGAACAAGATTACAGTCCCGACTGGATAGAGGGAGATAAGGGCTGGATATCCTCCCCCCACGCCCCCCCTGCTCAAAATGCTCCCTCCGTTTAGGGAGCCGGGGAGGCCAAGCAAGGCCTGTCTCTAAAGCCATCTTGTGTTATTGCCTTGAATTATTATTTTAAATAATATTTTCACCCCATGAAGAATTGATACTCCTCTCTGTTTCTTAGTCAAAGAGCCAGCACTGGCCAAAGACAACGGCCATGGTCATGTAGCCAGCATGACTATAGCCAGAGGTCTCCAAACTTGGCAACTTTAAGACTTGTGGACTTCCACTCTGGACTTCCAAGTTTGGAGATCTCTGCTATACGCCAAAGGCGCACGATACACTGTTACTTTCCCATGGTACCTGTTACTCTATTCGCATTTGCAGGCTTTCGAGCTGCTTGATGTGCAGGAGCTGGGGCTAGTAACGGGAGCTCACCCCTTTACATGGCTCTCAGGTCTCAAACCCAGGCTGTCAGTTTTCCAGCTGACAAGCTCAGCATCTTTAACCACCGAGCCATTACACACACACACACACACACACACAAAAAAAAAAACAAGATTAAAAAAGGGAATGCCAGGAGGCACAGGAAGTATTTTCCCCCAGCTTTTGCAAATAAAATGTTTTCAGCTGTGCCCCAAAGGGTCTCTGTGACTCTTCTCAGCAATGGGCAACAGCGACTCTTTCATAGATGACAGATGGAAACGAGGAACAAATTCTCAGAGGATCCTTTGGGCTCTGAGCCTACAGCCTTCACGTGTGAATATTAAAGACAAGGGCCCGGCTGTTTGTCTCAAGGGCACAATTTAGAAAATGGACTAGAATTCTGCCTTGCTGGAACTTCTGTGCCACTATGGAGGGTGGCCTCCCATCACAGGGATCCTGCCAGGTATTGCAAGAATCACTGCAGTGAACTGACACCCCCCCACCCCCCACCCTGTAGCTTGAAAAGAGGGCCAGTCACTTTCCTAACCTACGCAGCTTCCTCAAGATCTTGTGACACTGGTGGGCCTAGCCGTACAGAGGAAGAAGCAATCTCCAGAACAGGCAGGGGGGGGGGGATGTGTTTTTTAAAAAACGGGGATCGGGGAGTGCAGGTTCTCAGGACACGATTCTCACCCCTTCAGGTCCGCTGGTGGGTGGGAGACCCTCTCTGCCCTCCCCCAGCAGGGGCTCCCTTCCTCCAGCTGACAGTTGGAGCAGCTGGGAAGCCGGTTGGGCAAGCCAGCTGGGGAGGCTGCTTCCCTTCCCGTTCCGGCTCTCAGGCTTTGCTTAAATGTGCAGAATTGAGGTTCAAATGCATTTCATGCTAAATCTGGCCTGCAGCAAGGAGTGCTTGCCAGGGAGGATCCAAAAGGCAAGATGGCAGCAACATTATGAGGCACATAGAAGACGGGGTTGCCATGACAGCCGCCATCTTGACTTTATACCTCCACTTGTAACCACCAATAATTGTAATTGCCCAACAGAGAAAGACGAAAGAAATCCTTTTGTCTCTGAAAGTACTTACCCAGCATGCCTTGGGAATGCCAAGTATATTCATACCAAGTTTTGATTCTGTTTTGAACTGAACGGGGAATTCTGTACAAAGCCATATATTTTACGGTATTGTCCATGCAGCTCCGATAGTACGATTGTCCTGCTGTGGCAGCACCAACAACATCCCTCATCTGCGTAGGAGTTGAAGACAAGAGCAAACGGAAGGACATTATTTCACGGTGCCAACAGTCACGACTCACCTGATGGAGTTCCCTGGGTTCGGGCAGGTGATTCCGATGTCCAAAAGGCCTCCGATGCTGAGATGGAATCCATTAGTCACACCTGAAAAGCTAAACCTGACAGGCTGAGAATCTGGCTTGTTTTTGTTAGGCTGGGACACAATATCTGAAGGACCACTCTTCATTTAATGGGAGTTCAAAGTTATAATGGCCTCAAAAAAAATTTTTTGATTTATGACTTGTACTTGCACTTAAGACTGCTGCATCACACACACACACACACACACACACACACACACAGAGAGAGAGCGAGCAGGGGATTGCAATTGAGGCACCTGACAATTCCCTTCATTTATGACCGTTTGCTGGCTCCTGCAGACACGCGATTGCAAGTTGCAACCATTTTTGCCAATTTCTGGCAAAAAGAAAATACCTCACTGGAGAATATGGATTTGCTCAACACCCACACTGATGCGCTGAACATCTGCCATAAAAATTGTCAAAAAATGAGGTCCAACTCAACTCACAACACCCAACAATGGAAATTGGCACTTCCATAAAAAACATGGTGTGCAGCAGCAAATGAGACAAGAAGCATGCAACAATTTTTCGTAAGCCAGAGTAGGTGTGAAGTGACAGCTCACCTGGCCGATCATCACCGAGAAAGCAAAGACGCCTGTGAAGTAATTGAGAAGCTGAAAAATGATCTCAAAGAGGTCGTGGGGCTCCGGCAGCCCCCCAATGGTGATGAGGGTCTTGACAGCCCAGTAATAGCAGCGGACGTAACTGCCAAAGATGAAACACAGGAGATCCACAGAGGTCGTGCGCGTCTTCCTCCTGGCCCCTTCTGCAGAGACAGCCACTTGGCTGCCCCCGGTGCCTACCTGTTTCCTCTGCCGTCGTAGACCCAGGGGGTGGAGCCGATGCCCTGGAAGGAGGAGGCCCAGTAGTACAAGCAGGAGTTCAGGTGCAGGCTGAAGAGCAGGTAGGCTGTGATCCTTACGACTCTGCCAAAACGATAACCCTGCTCAGGATGGGCTGCTAAAGTCCCTGCAGAACCCGAGACTGCCTGTGCCCTGCTCTTCTGCTGCTGCTAACGCTGCTGTTTCCCCGTCCCGTCCCGTCCCCCCCGCCCCCCCACCCAGGAAGGCATTGCTTGCTCTGCGTTGCTCCCAGAGGGAATGCAAGAATCAGGGACCTCGGAGGGAGCCCTAGGAATCAGGAATGCATAAGGAGGGCATAAGGAGCGCACCAAGCGTGCCGACCGTCCCTGTCCTGTTGTTTCTTTTTTATTTTTCTTATAAGTATCTATCCCATGTATTCAAAACTATGTTTATTCTTATACCTGTAAGCGACTGACAAATCAAATAAATACCAAGATACTAAATGGATGGAGGGGAGCAGCCCAGCTCTTCCCAGCCAGCCAGGAGAGTGAGATTGTCTGCAAAGGGCCAAGATGCACACACACACACACACACACACACACCGGGACAACGCATTCAAAGCTCTGCCTGGCTGCTATGTAAATGGTGCAACATGCGCACGCACAAAACACAGGCGCTGCTTCACTGCCTATCAGAGCTGCCATCTTGACTTTCTTGACTTTGCTCTGCAGGCAGATCTGTGGGGGGAGGGGGGCTGTTTTGAGTCTGGAAGTTGCTTCTGAGGGTTCAGCGTCCTTTTCCTCTTGCTGGGCTTAGGGGGTTCCTCCTCCTCCCCCCTCCCCCGGTTAGAGTGGCAGGCCGTGACCCTTTCCTTCCATAGTTATTGTGCATACAGTCACTCACAGGGGGTTATGGGTGGTGCGTTTCAAACATTTTTACCCCCAGGTCAGTGGGCATGGCTTGGTGGATTTACGTGCATGCACACACTTTGCACGTGCACACGTGCCAAACGTGCACTTTGCACAGGCGCAGAGGCTTTCCGACTTGCCTCCTGCAAGCCTGCATTCTCCCGGTGGCTCTTCTGTGCCGCGCAAAGCAGCTGCGCTTCAAAAGCAGAGGATCAAGGTGAGTCTGGGAGCCCAGGTGGGCAGGTGGGCCCAAAGGCACAGCGGTGGAGAGAACCTCTTCGATCTCCACTGCTTATTGGCGCTACCAGCTCGGCAGAATCGGTAGAATACCACCAATGGCGGTACTGCTCAGAAAGGGGTGCAGGAAAGCCAGCGAGCTCCTTCTTTTGTTTCCCCTTGCACAACCTTCTCAGTCAGTGCATCCCGCCCCACAGCAGGGAGAAGGCCTCCGAGGCAGAGGCTAAGGGCCAGGGAGGCTCAGACACACACTGCATACATGTTCAGGCTTTAAAACTGGCCGGGAGTTCATGCTCAAGCAGGTCACAGGCGGTACAATCATTTATGGATCAGCACATCCACCTCCCAGCAGCTCTCCCAGCCTCCATGACAGCCCGGCTTCCCAAGCCGTTTCTAGAGGTGGCCCTGCACAAACTGCCTTATTTGTTCTGTCTGGGGAGTTCTGCTTTAGGTCCAGTTAACCCCAGTATGCCATACTATATTAATAAGAATGCTGGACTTTAAAGTAGAAATCTCTGCGCTTTGGCTGCCATGTGGTTTGCAAAATTGGAAATAAAGTGGACGTACATTTCGATTCTACAAAATCATTTGTTGTTGTTGCTATTTCCTTTAGAAAGGTTGCATGTCAGTCAGACATGTGAGAGACGGGCCTGCAGAAGCTGCTGAACTGCACCCTGCCCAGAAAGACAGAACCTCACCTGTAAACATAGGCCTGGCTCAAAATAGCTTCAAGACGGTTGTTAAACTCAAAGAAGGCCAGATACTGTGAAAAAGAAATAGAAGTCCCATTGAGCTCCAGAGAAGATTCTGCCCGCATAGTTGGGGAGAGGAAAGGGAAAAGAAGGAAAGAAGAGAAAGAAAGAAAGGAAAAAAGAGGAAAGTAGAGGAGAGGAAAGAGGGGAGGAGAAAGAAAGAAAGGAAAGGAGAGGAAAGGAAAGGAAAGAAAGAAGGAAAGAGAGGAGAGAAAAGAAAGAGGAAGGAGGAAGGAAAGGAAAGGAAAGGGAAAAGGAAAGAAAAAGAAGGAGGGGAGAGGAAAGGAAAGGAAAGGAAAGGGAAGGAAAGAAAGAAAGGAAAGGAAAGGAAAGGAAAGGAAAGGAAGGAAAGAAGGAAAGAAGGAAAGTAGAGGAGAGGAAGAAAGGGAGGAAAGGAAAGAAAGAAAGGAAGGAAGAAAGGAAAGAAAGAAAGGAAAGAAAAGAAGAAGAGAGAGGAGAGGAAAGGAAAGGGGAGGAAAGAAAGAAAGGAAAGGAGAGCAAAGGAAAGGAAAGGAAAGGAAAGGAAAAAGGAAAGGAAAGAAAAGAAGGAGAGGAGAGGAGAGGAAAGGGAAGGAAAGAAAGAAAGGAAAGGAAAGGAAAGGAAAGGAAAGGAAAGGAAAGGAAAGGAAAGGAAAGGAAAGGAAAGGAAAAGGAAAGGAAAGAAAAGAAGGAAAGTAGAGGAGAGGAAAGAAAGGGGGAGGAAAGGAAAGAAAGAAAGGAAAGGAGGAAAGGAAAAATATTCCCCGAGGAAGCGATGGATGAAGTTTTTTGGGGGACCGTGGAGAGGGACCGATCCCTTGGGATCTGCTCTGTGTTGACCTTCAGGGTGAAGCCAGCACCCCCTTTTCCAGCCCTTCCCTAAAGATGCGGAATCAGGATGGAGGAGGATTCACCTTTAGGCAGCGAGGCAAGCGCAGGAGAGGATGCACGCCAACCTTGAAGTAGAAGAAATCCAGAGGGAGGAGGCTGAGGGCATCCATCTGAAAGAGAAAGGAGGCAGGAAGCTCTTGGCTCTCTGGAATCCCACAACGGAGGCATTCCACCCGGGTCATTCATTTGTAAAGGTTAAACAAAATTGCAAACAAAAATGTATATATCTGAGGAAATATGCACAATAACATAAATATTTTTGAGCAAACTTTTCAAGTGCAATTAATCAAATTTTACCATTTTTCAAACAAAGAGAGCAATTAACAGAAACTAATTTTGAAAAAGATAGGCTCACCCATCTCCCCATCACTCAAAAGGTATCAGTGACCTGATGTTCCCAAATTATGTGTGTATATTATATACAATTTTACTCCATATAACGAGAAAGATGTTAAATGTTCCTTTCTATGCCATTGTTACAATAGCCACCCAAGCAGATAATTACTATGACAAATAATTCAGTGTCCAGAATATTATTTTAAGGATCATATGATGGAGAACGCTGTTTCATTCAGATGATTTGGTGGTCATTTTAATTAGGAATAAATTAAACAAAACGCTACAAACCTTAAAGCGATGGGACTTCAGGTAATTCTTCCTCATGGCTCTCTTATCAGTCTAGAAGAAGAAAGAGAATGCAAAAGGGTACCATCCGAAACTCAGAAGGGAAACTGAGGCACAGCCAGCAGAATTGACGTGTCTTGGCCTGGCATGGAAACAGGCCCCGCGTCAAAATCTGCTGCACAGGAATTTCTGCTTTTCTGAGGCTTCTTCAGCCTTGCAGATAGTTTGCCCTTGGGGAGGTTACCTGCCTTTTACAGATAGATACCTTATGTTATACACCTAAGATAAATGTCCTGGCTGCATCCCTGGAAAGGCTTCGTGATCGCTGATGTTTTTGCAGCCCTGATCTGCTTATTCATGGATGAAGGGCATAACTGGTTCAGGTATCAAGCTCTCAAACCAAGAGTCAGAACCCAGACATGTGTGATGACTCAAAGGGCATGGCACAAAAGCAACCGTCACAAAAGTAGGTAAAGTCCCTTTAATACCTCCAACTTGGCCCCCAATGTCCAGTTATCATCAGTTGGAGAAAACACTCTCCCAAGAACAGTCTTTAAAGAGAATAAATTCAGTCCGAACCCAAAGTAAATATAGATTATAAATAAAAACCAACACAAACCATGCTGCAGCAATTAACGAGACAGGGCAGGATAAGGAATTGCAGACTTCCAAATGATAACGAGGACGCCAAACAGAGATAATGCACACTTTGCTTCCAGCAACTTTGCTGTGCATAGTTTGCCTTTTTAAACAGTTTTCCCAGCTGCAGCTAATGAAGGGGATCAGGGCCCTTTCCTCCCCCGTAAACCACGTTACTCATGTTGTTCCCTTCTCCGTTCCTCCCTGCATGCCCTAGGATGAAGAAGGATGGCCCTGGGTCTTCCTCTGAATGCCCAGCCGAACTGCGCCCTTCCCCAGTTTCTTCCACAGCCACCGGAGCCACATTCCCACTCCCCGTCAGCTACTCAACTTCCCCCTCAGAATCAGATTCCAACAGGAGCATGACAACATGGCTAGGCTCTCTGTGTGCCACTTACAATAACATCTCCTTGATGGACAAACTGCAGGCGGACTTGAAAGATGACAATGTCCAGCAGGTAGATGAAATCACAGAGGTAGTCCATAGCCATCCAGTAATAGACATTCTCAGGCGATTGATACGGGAAAGCCCAGCGGACCGGAATCAGCCAACAGTTCCAGTTCCACGCCAGGACCACAAGTAAGAGCCACAACACGTACATCAGATCTGGAAGAGGAGGGAAGCCCAGGAGATGCTCAGGAGAACTCTTGTGGAGCTTTCCTCAAATCCCCCTTCCAAACTCCTCAGTGGGAGAGCTGGCCCGGGCCTCTGCTTGCCCATGGAGCAAGAGGGAAGAGGATCAGGCAGCAGTTGTCATCCAGTGGGCCACCCAGCCTGTGAAGCAAGTAGACTAAGAGGTGGAACTAGTCCTCTCAAAGTCAGTTCAGCATGAACCTGTCCCAGGCATCTTTCTCAGCTTCAGAAAGTGATCAAGATGGAGATGGTCATCTTGGCTGCCCCGTCCAGTATGGGACCCAAGATAAAATCAGAGGACCAGAAGGAACCTCAGAGGTCTTCTAGTCCAAGTCCCTGCTCAAGGCAGGAGAACCTATACCATCTCAGACAAGTGACTGTCCAGCCTGTTCTGGAAAATCTCCAGTGATGGAGCAGCCACAACGCCGGAGGCAAGCCCTTCCATTGATCCATTGTTCTCACTGTCGGAACATTTCTCCTTACTTCTAGGTCGGATCTCTCCTTAACAAGCTTCCATTCAATACGTTTTGTCCTGACCTCTGATGCTTTAGAGAATAAGTCAACCCTCTCATCTCTGTGACTGCCCCTCAAGGATGGAAGACAGTTATCATACACCCCCCCTCCCCAATCCTTCTCTTCGGTAGGCTAGATATACCTAGCTCCCTCAACCATTCATGATACGATTTAACCTCCAGACCCCTTATGAGGTTTGTTGGTCTCCTCTGCACACTTTCTAGCATCTCAGCATCATTTTTCTATCACGGGGACCAGATGCGATTTGCATGCAGTACACAGTATCCCTAGTTATGCTGCAGTCACTAGTACAAAGCGGTACAATCACTCCTTGTTGCCTTGATGCCATCCCTCTGTTGATGCAATCCAGGACTGCATTGGGTTTTTTGGCAGCTGCATCAAGTTTCTGGCTCATATGGTGGCCCACTAGGACTCCTAGATCCCTCTCACAGTCACCACTTTTGAGCTAGGGACTGCCTAGTCTATACCGCTGCATTTGGTACATCCTGCCTAAGTGCAGGACTAACTTTTCTCACCAATGAACTGCATTTTTGGGGGGGATAGGGCCCAATATTGACGTCTGTCAAAAACCTTCTGAATCTTGGCTCTGTGGTCTAAAGTGTTACTATTCCCAGCTCACACTTGATGTCATCTGCAAATTTGATGAGTTCCCCTTCTATCCCCTGATCTAGATAATTTATGAAGATGTTGAAGAGTACTGAACCGAAGAAAAACCTTGGAGTATCCCATGCATGCTTCCTTCCATGTAGATGTAGTTCCATTAAGAACTACATCAGTGGTGATATTCAATTTTTTTACTACTGGTTCTGTGGGCGTGGCTTTGTGGGAGTGGCATGGCTTGGTGGGAGTGGTGTGGCTTAGTGGGTGTGGCAGGGGAAGGATACTGTAAAATCCCCCTTCCCTCCCCACCCCACTGACCTGCTTTCCAGCTCCATTCTCCTGTGCAGGGCAACCAAAGGAGAGCCAGCCGATCAGCTGGGACTCAATGGGAGGCAGAGAAGAAATGGGGGCGGGGCTAGTCAGATGCAGGATTTGCTGGTTCTCCAAACTACTCAACATTTCCGCTACCGGTTCTCCAGAACTGGTCAGAACCTGCTGAATCCCACCTCTGAACTACATGTTGAGTGTAATTTACTTATTTATTTGGTCACTTTCAATGGCCGCCCACCTGTCAATAATTTTGTTTACAATTCAGTCAGCCAATTGTGATTAATTGATGTCCCCTCATCTGGTGGTGATACTCTCTATCCCAAACATGTCTTTCTATTTTGTCAAACGCCTTACTGAACGGTGCAGCTCTCAGGAGGAGCCCTCAACAATCCCTGCCATTTGCTTCCAACTTCCTTCCGGAAAGTGTGTTTGGAGCTCAAGAGAGGCTTACGGATGGTTGTCTGCAATCAGTTTGCAGCTTCATTTATTTAACCTACATTGCAAGAATACTATTGTGGGTTATGAATATCTCTTTCCCACTTTTTGGACTGTATTTGCAATAATTGAAAACGTCACTTGTGAAAGGCCTGAAGTGCCTTTTGCTGTATTGGAGAGTCCATACAAATTATTTGGCATTTCAAGGGATAAGGATTAGCTAATTTAGGCTTGGGTGGGCCGTCAAGTTTCCTGGGGATTTCCAGCAGGCCTGCATTCCTCACAGGAAGGAAAGACCATGAAGTTCCCAATTCAACTGGTTTATTGCTCATGCCTGCGCACAGGAATCTACTCAACTAGTGGTTAGCACTACTTTGGTCCTAGATACAGGCTGATGGGATTCAAGGAGAGTTGGTCTCTAGGTGGCTACGTAGAGACTCTAGAGCAGGGTGTCCAACCTTGGCAACTTTAAGACTTGTGGACTTCAACTCCCAGAGTTCCTCAGCCAGCTTTGCTGGCTGAGGAACTCTGGGAGTTGAAGTCCACAAGTCTTAAAGTTGCCAAGGTTGGACACCCTGCTCTAGACTAATTTCTCTTTTCCAGGTTCTGCCATTCTTTCTCCCGCAATTCCCTTCGCAAAGTCCCTCCTGCTCCTCCTTCCCTTCTCTCTTGGGATGCAGCTGCCTTTTCAGTCCAAAGCCCCCCCGTCACTTACTGGACGAAGGGTCAATACTGCTGGGGAACTGGACTTTCCTCGTGTGGCAGAGGAAGGGGTGATACTTAAACTTGCAGCAAAGGATTTCGTGGAAAGGCCCCTCTCCTTCTTCCTCGGCTTCTTCGCCTTTCTCCTCTGAGGTCTTCTTCTCTTTGGAAGGAGCTGAGAGAATAAATCAAATGGATGAAATCAAAACAAAATGTTTCGCCCATTATTTGGGGCCAAATGGAGAAAAAGTTCAGAAACATTCTCTCAAGTAAGAATGTTCTCTCAAGTAAGAACAACCCACATTGCAGCTTGCACCTGGCCCAAAATCCTAATTGGCAACCTCCCCCCAAATCAACCAGGATTGCTTTTTTCCCTGGTTAGGGCTGGAATATCTTGTGTGTAAGAGTTCAGGGGTGGTGGAATCTCAAGGACGCTGAAGGTGTTCTGAAACACGTTTGCTTCATTACTAAAATAATATTATCTCCCCTTAAAAACAACAACAAACAGAATGTAAAATGATTGTCTCCCCCTTGGAGATTGGACTGCCGTTTGTCAGAAATGGTGTAGGGTCTCCTGCTTGGGCAGGGGGTTGGACTAGATGATCTGTAAGGTCCCTTCCAACTCTGATTATCTGTTATCTGGAAGGAAGATTCAGACCCAGAAGGTCTGAGAGGGCAGGAGGCAGCCTGGCTGCTGAGCTCATGCATCCCATATCACAGCATAAAATAATGGTCTAGTTAACAGGGGTCTCCAACTTTGGCAACTTTAAGACTTGTGGACTTCAACTCCCAGAATTCCTCTGCCAGCAAAGCTGGCTTAGGAATTCTAGGAGTTGAAGTCCACAGGTCTTAAAGTTGCCAAGGTTGGAGCCCCTTGGTCTTGTATGTCAACATGCTAGGGCCTGTGAGCTGAACGTTCCCCCTGCAAGCCCCAGCTGGGAGGCCGAGGCTCTCTCACCGACCCCTCGGGACACGAGACCCCGGTCCTTGCTGCCCAGATTCACTCACAGGCTGTGGGGGTCTCATCGTCAGAGGAGGCATCGGGGTCCGTCAGCTTCTCCTTGACTTTCTCGGTTCGGTCCTTGAAGAGCCGCACCAGCTCCTGCAGCCGTTCGTTGATGATGGCGCTACTCTGGCTGGCGGCTGAGCTGCCCCGCCTGGGTGAGCTGTGGAGCAACCAAGAGGAGGAATCAGGTCCTGCCTTCCCAGGGACTCTGAAGGGCTCCCCGTTCTCTACTCCGGTGGTGGGATTCATATTTTTTTTTGACTACCAGTTCTGTGGGCGAGGCTTGGTGGGCGTGACAAGGGAAAGATATACTGCAAAGTCTCCATTCCCAGCCCACTCCAGGGGGAGGAGACTATAAAACCCCCATTCCCTCCCCACCCCACTAACCTACTTTCCAGCTCCTTTCTCCTGTGCAGGGCAACAAAAGAAGACCCAGCCGATCAGCTGGCACTTGCAAGGCAGAGAAGAGGTGGGATTGGTGGGGCTAGTCAGAGGTGATACTTGCCAGTTCTCTGAACTACACAAAATTTCCGCTACCGGCTCTCCAGGACTGCTCAGAACTGGCTGAATCCCACCTCTGCTCTGCTCTCAAGATTTATTCAGTGGGTCAGAGAGCAGCTGGTCCCTTTTTGACCCACAGAAATCTGGGCAGGTTGAAAGGGCTGCCTAGAAAAGGAACCAAAATAAGGTTTCTGGTTGCGTGCATTGTGAGACCCTTCCCTGATTGGCTGGTAGAAGAAATGGGGCAAGGGGGTGATTTCTCCTGGTAAAGCTGCCCCCTCTGGCCTTGGCGGGCAGAGGGGAGAGAAGCAATTTTACAGGTCACCTTGACTTTGAATCGGCTGCTGCACCTGCAAAGCTAGGAGGTTCTACCCAGTTAAAGCAATATCTGGTCCATGTGTGTGTGTGTGTGTTTTACCTGCTGCACTGCCTCCTTTTGAGGCACAACCATTCATTCATCAGTTGGCCCCTCAGAACTGCCCCATGGATGCCTTTGACTGAGCAGCAGTGAGAGAAGGCGACACTTATCAAGTGACAAAAATAAAAGTGGGTCAGACTACACCCAGTCTTCCCATCCTCTGGTCATCCCTGGATGGGCCCCAGAATATTGACCTCTGACACCTTCCGTCAGTTTTGGTCAGGTTGGGCTTTCTGCAACACTTTCTGTAAGGTAGGAAAGATCAGTCCAGAGTAGTAGTTATGCCTTGTGCAGCATTGGCTCCACCTGAAGGGCCTTCTCTCTGCCGGTCTGCTGTTGGGCCCACCTGCCCACCTGGGCTCCCAGACTCACCTTTATTCCTTGCTTTTGAAGTGCAGCTGCTTTGCGCGGCATAGCCGAGTGGCACACGGCAGCTGCTGAAGCGACCGGGAGAGTGCAGGATTGCAGGAGGTGAGTTGGAATGCCTCTGTGCCTGCACAAAGTGCGTGTTTGGCGCATGTGCACACAAAAATGTGTGCACGCGCACAAAGCGCGCCCACCAAGCCACGCCCACCGAACCGGTGGTGAAACTTTTTGAATCCCACCACTGACGAAAATGCAGATTTACCCCGGTTAGTCCGTGCACTTCTCTACAAACTAGGCTCTCTTTCCTGGAAACTATCTAGGCCAACATATGGTTGGACATTTTGCACCCAGGAGGGACTCCATGCAATGTACCAAGAGGTTGACTATCTACAGCAGCCTTTAGTTTTCTGTGTCCATCATTGCGTAGCAACATCCTTATCTACGATGGAGGGTTTGGGGCCTTCAAGGAGATATTTTTCTGAGATTTCTGCATACTTTCCCATAGGCAGTACGAAAGTATGGTCTGTGCAGTATCAGAGTGTACCAAGGTATTCTAGATTTTGTAGATTTTCTTTTTTTCAAAAACATTATTTTTCTCCATAATTAAATAGGCTTCGGTTTTTCTGTTTCCTCTGTCAGGCCGCCTTGGCTATGAGAGTGGGGTGCTGTCCTGGCAAAAGGTTGAAGTCTGACCCAACTCCCAGCCCAGTCCTGTGTGGGCCATTGTGACGGGCCATTCATGCAGCCTCAATCAAATCTTGCAGCAATGACCTGGGAGAATTCTCCAGTCTGCCGAGGTGGGATGCTTTGGGATTATACCTGGTGGGCTCTTCCTGCGGACTGGACTGGTCTGGCCAGGCATTGACTGGGGACAGGATCAGCTCTTCCACATCTACTTCTTGGGAAGGGGATTTCCTCCTGAGGTAGGGAAAGAATTTGGAAAAACAAAGCCTCAGCACAGTACAGTCATTGTTATATAGTGTCTGTGTATTCAAAGGAATAAGATTAAAATAACCACCCAATAAATGGTGCTTTGATAGGCCAACTGGAGAAAGGTCCTCTCAATTACTCTTTCAGACTGCTGTTCCTATCCATTAATTGCATTAACCAACTAACATTGAGATCTGATGAAGTAATGAAAAAAACACATCAACAACCCAACTATGCAGAAAGAAGAAAGGAAACTTGGGGGGGATATAGTTGATTTTAGAGACAAGGTGCAGGACCCAATTTAAGTCAGTCACTGGGACCAGTTTGTTCTTGCAAGCTTTTAGACTCATGCTGGAGCCCATCTTCAGGGAACTGCTCTCTCTCTCTCTCTCTCTCTCTCTCTCTCTCTCTCTCTCTCTCACACACACACACACACACACACACACAGAAGTTGACGGCTGGCTATTAAGTCTTTGGCAGTTGTTTCCTTGTGCTGCTGTGCCCTCGGCTCCTAAGTACCTGGTAAATTAGGGATAAATCAGCACTTTGTGAGTCCACAGGAGGGATGATTTACCACCAGGCTACCAAATATTTAGAAACCGAGGGTGAAGCAGCACAAGGAAACAACAATCAGTGATTTAATAGGCAGCCATCAATACCCCAATCAACAGCGAAAAGCCACACGCAACCAAGCACCACATCAATGCCACAAATAGAACAGCCCAGTGCACACATCTTGGATATCTAAGAAGTTCCAACCTGTGGCACGAGCCTGAAAGCTCCGGTCCTGGTGATCAACTCAGATTGGATCCTGCAACATTATCCTGGGACACATATATTTGCCTTCATTTGTTAGAGACTAATGGACAAATTCAGGGCTGTGAATGAAGGAGAACTAAGAATAATTTTGCAAGAGGCATCAAAGTCTATCTTTGCCAGGACAGACAGGATGGTTGTGTAACAGTTCCAAGGCTGAAAAGCACAAGGTAAAGGGACTGCTTATACCAAGGGAAAGGCGGGGGGCGGGGGGGGGGCAGAATAATTAAACTTCTCTGGGTTCAAGAACTCATTCTATGGGGGCAGAGAAGATTTCTATATGTAAAAGCTGAGCCTGCCTGCCAAGGTCAGAAGGGCCGGGGCCTGTGGATCAGGGAGAGAAGAAACAAATGAAACATGTTAAGAAAACATGTATTAGCCGCCCATGATCATCCAGGGCTCAGCCAAGCATTTGTTGAGTTGGAGGAAGCCAAGAGTCTCAACCTCTAAACATGATTCTGTTGTCTTTGCAATGCAGTGGACAATCAGGGGTTGAGTATAATGCTGCATTCTGCTCTGTTGTCATGTCTGAAACATTTCTACTAGTCTCATCTACAGCAGAATTAAGGGTTAATTATCTGGAGACTCCTGTTTGCTGAGTCTCATTTGGAAGCCTGACATTGTCAAGCTTTACCATGGCAAGGATCCAGGTAGTTCTGCCAAGTTTAGCTGGGATCTGCTAGTTCCAAGGAAATTCTAGTCCCTGAATTTGCTGAATTGGTTCCAGAAACTCCTGACAGGAGTTGATGACTTATACAATCCGGTGAGGTTCTGGTGGGGTGGTAGAACTAGAGCACTTCTGGTTACAGAAGTGTAATTCAGGCTGAGATCCAGGTTCCAACAAAATACCAAACTCTGTATAGACACAGGCTTCATACCTCTTGGGAGCCTTTGGCGTAGGTGGCACAGCGAGGGTGTGCAAGCTCTTGGGGGCTGATGGCTGCACTTGAGAGGCGGGTATTGGCAGCCTGGAAGAGCCAGAATCCACCTTTGGAAACTTCACCATAGGGTATTTGCCTGTTGGTTGGCCTTGGGCAAGAAAGAAAAGTGAGTTATGACTATATAGGTTCTTGACCTCAAACAAATTCCAAAATGCTCAAAAACGTGGCTGTAAGTTACAATCAAAAATCTCTGGCAGCTGCCTCAGCTTTGCTCAGTTTAGTTGTTGCCCTTGTTTCTAGATTATTTTCTGAAGAAAATTCAAGTCATCTTTTGAAGGCATCAGAATTTTTATAAAATACCTACGTAACTCAACATCTATGGCAGCCAGAAAATGGAAAGAGTTGGGTTAAGAAACGTAGTGAAATCAGATGTTGCTATGATTTTCATAAGCAAGATATCCCATATGCCATTAGAAGATGCTTCTCTAGAATCTTTGGCCATGTATTTATGATTCAGTATTGCTAACTTATTATTGTTAGTTGTTATACTAGTATCACAAATTCTTATTGAAGTTCTTTCTTATTAGTTTCATTAGTTGGCCACCAATTTGAGGGCTTTTAACCACATTTTGCGAACCCCCTTGGTGGCCTGAAAATATTTTATTTCCAGATAATAGTAAAATGACTATTAAAGGCAAATAACATCTGAATCTTTACATAGATTTAATCTAGGGTTGGAGTCCCTTTCTGAAATTGATGCAATGTTTAGGTTGGTTTATTTTATTTAGGAGAAACTTCTAAATAAGGTTAAGTAAGGACACTTAACCAATGAACACCTTTCCTTCAGAAATCGTGGGTGCTCCATCATTGGATGCTGTTAAGAAGAGACCGGACAGTCACTTGTCTGGAATGGTGTAGGTTCTCCTGTTTGAGCAGGGGGCTGGACTATTCTATTTTCTATTCCATTCCATTTCTATTCCTATTCCTATTCTATTCCTTATTCTATTCTATTCTATTTTCTATTCCATTCTATTTTCCATTCCATTCCTATTCCTATTCCTATTCTATTCTATTCTATTCTATTCTATTCTATTCTATTCTATTCTATTCTATTCTATTCTATTCTATTCTATTATATTCCTATTCTATTCTGTTCTATTCCTTATTCTATTCTATTCTATTTTCTATTCCATTTCTTTCTCTATTCTATTCCTGTTCTATTCTGTTCTATTCCTTATTCTATTCTATTCTATTCTATTCTATTCTATTCTATTCTATTCTATTCTATTCATTTCTTATTTTATTCTATTCTATTTTCTATTCCATTCCATTTCTATTCCTATTCCTATTCCTATTCTATTCTATTCTATTCTATTCTATTCTATTCTATTCTATTCTATTCCTTATTCTATTCCTATTCTATTCTGTTCTATTCTGTTCTATTCCTTATTCTGTTCTATTCCTTATTCTATTCTATTCTATTCTATTCTATTCTATTCTATTCTATTCTATTCTATTCTATTCCTTATTCTATTCTATTTTCTATTCCATTCCATTCTATTCTATTTTCTATTCCATTCTATTCTCTATTCCTATTCTATTCCTATTCCTATTCCTATCCTATTCCTATTCTATTCTGTTCTGTTCTGTTCTATTCTATTCCATTCCATTCCATTCCATTCTATTTTCCATTCCATTTCTCACCAGTCTTTCCCATTGCCCACTCTCCATTTTCAGGAGTCCTGAGGGATGGATTAATCTCTTCTCATTCCTGTATCACCTTTCATGAATGCCTGACCCCAAAATTGTGTGTGTTTCTCCTACGTTTTGGAGGCGACGTATGTTGCTCCCTCTGGAAATAACGCCCTATTTGGAACTAAACCCCAAAGTGCAGGAAGGTCAGCTAGGAAAGCCGCAAGCACTAAAATCTTGGCAGGTGCTACGTTACCCCCGATGCCCAAGCGGGAAGCTTCTTCCTTCCGAAAACTGGGGTTGCTCAGGCCAGCCTTCGGTTTCCTAGGGACGAGGACGGGGATGTGGGAGGGAGGAGCGGAGCTGTGGTAGCTGGGGACATTGGGCAGCTCTTCCACGCCGGCTGAGCAGGAAAGGGAGGCATGCAGATGATGGCGCGGCTTCTTGGGCACCAGGCGAACCAGCTCCACAGCGCAGGTTGGCAGGGACATGGCGGCACTAGGGAGCCGGATGCTTCAGGGCGAGGCTGTGGGGCTGGGAACTGCAAGAAGAAACACACAACCGCCCAGTGAGGAGGAGGGGCCACATACTCCACCCCCCGGGAGGCCCTTCCCTGGGCAAGAGGGGAAGGCGGCTTCCCCTGGGAGCCAAAGGAGGCCCAGCCGATGGGGACTCTCCCCGGAGAGTGGGGCCTTGATGCCCGTACCAGTGGTGGTATTCTACCAGTTCAGCCCGGTTCTGCCAAGCCAGTAGCAGTGATAAGCAGCAGAGACCAAACCGATTCTCTGCTGTTGGGCCCACCTGCCAGGGGTGGGATTCAATTTTTTTAACAACTGGTTCTGTGGGCGTGGCTTAGTTGGTGGGTGTGGCTTGGTGGTCATGTGACTGGGTGGACGTGGCTTGGTGGTCATGTTATTGGCTGGGCATGGCCAACTCAACATTACATTGAGGCACGCATCTTCTCGCCTGGCCTCTCATGACTGTGGGGATGCTGCAATAGTCATAAGTGTGAAAATGGGTCATAAGTCACTTTTTCAGTGCCATTGTAACTTTGAATGATCACTCCACACAAGCAAAGTACCAGCAAAGGAGGGGAAAAAACTCCAGAGAAGTTCCAGAGATAGGAAGTCTAGTCCTGCCAAGAAGGTGATAAGGGTTAACGGAGAGGCAGTTTCTGTAAGCAACACCAGAATGTTTCCTTCCTGCCTTCCTTACAGGATTAGGCCAGTAAAATCTTCTAACAACCGGCTCTCCAAACTGCTTAGAATGTTAACAACTGGTTCTAGCGAATAGGTGCGAACTGGTAGAAGCCCACCCCTGCCGCCTGGGCTCCCAGACTCACCTTTATCCTCCAAATTTGAAGCGCAGCTGCTTTGCGCAGCACAGAAGAGTGCCACATGGCAGCTGCTGAAGCGACCGGGATCGTCCAGGCTTGCAGGAGGCAAGTTAGAATGCCTCTGCGCCTGTGCAAACGTCTCTGCGCCTGCCCTAAGTGCGTGTTTGATGTGGACGTGCGAAAAGCATGCCCACCAAGCCACGCCCACCGAACCGGTGGTAAAAATATTTGAATCCCACCACTGGCCCACAGGTAACTCTGGTCTGGGGCACTTCCCAAATGGAGGAGTTTAAATTCAGCACCAAAACAGCCTTTTCAGAACAGTATCTGCCATTAAAACCAGCACATGACTCTTTACATGCATCTTTGACCCCCCCCTCCAAACCACCACCACTCTCAGTGCAAAAGAAAACAAGAAAGGGGCTGAAGGCTGAACTTTGGCCAGTGCAATCTCTCAGGGTGTCACTGGTTTATGACAGCCCCTGTAGTCCTCAGAGACCAAATAATTGGGGAGGGTGGGTGGGAATATGATTGGGTTAAAAACATTGCCATGGAACAGTCTTGATTTGTAAGCAAATCCAAAATATCTGGGAATAACCATTCATTGTTATAGTTGCTTAATCATCCTTTCCAGGCCTCTCCATAGGCTGTGATCAAAAAAGCCAAGATGGCAGCCCCACACCCCACTTGCTTGTTATGTGCACCAATTGCACTGGCAGAGGGCATGGCATTTTTGACCAACCCCTGCAGGCACCCTGTCGGCTTCTGTGCACCAAATGCTGCCCTTGCACTCCCTGGAGGAGAACCCAGGTAGCCCACCTGCTGGAATCGTGGGCCTGCAAGGCCGCCCTGCAAAGACAGGGGGCAGACTGTCCTGGGAGAGATGCACGGAACCTGCAGGTGGCACCAAGGTGGCAGTAGCCGCCGCCGCTTCCTTTATCTGAAAACAAACAAACAAACAAACATTGTTCTAGAGCAGGGGTCTCCAACCTTGGCAACTTTAAGCCTGGAGGATTTCAATTCTGGGAGTTGAAGTCCTCCAGGTTTAAAGTTGCCAAGGTTGGAGGCCCCTGCTCTAGAGAACATTAACATGGAAAAGCATCCCATCACCCCAAAAGAGTAGGAGGGCTGATTTTTTTAACATATACTATAAAGATTACGGAATTAAATTTTATTCCATTGAATTATTTATCAATGTATAAAACACAATTTGCCCATCAATCAATTAAATCAATTGGCACATCAATCAATCAAATATGTGCATCTACCACTGGATCTCTACACAGCTTTTTAAAACAATAATAGAATTCTTAACAACATATTTAATTGGCTAATTATTGCATTACACTAAACAAGAATGTGGTTTGTCTAGCTTAGCCTTAGCCTGTCTTACAAATTTATCTCTCTCCCTTGGCTATAAACCATGGCTTGTGACTTACCTCTGTACCAATTCAACAAATCAGACTTAATGTGATGTTATGACCCTTATATCCAATTGGCTGTAAGACTTGAGCTAAATATGGTTTTGTGGAGATCCTTCTGTTTGAACAAAACAAAGTTAGCAGAAGATCCTCCCAGGTCTCAGTGCTAGAAAGGCATCAACCTTTCCCAAAGCCAAACAGTCTGAAGCCAAAGACTCTGAAGACCATGGACAAAATGTTCTTCAACAATGATTTGGAGTATTAATAGTAGTAGTAGTTCCTATAATATTTCCTATCATTTCAATTATAGGAAAGCTTGTTTCAGTTGAGAGTTAAGAAATATTTCCTAACAATAGCAGCAGTTTTATTATTGTGAAATAATGAGAGGATAAATAAATGAATAAACATAGAAATACATAAACAGACACCAACCTGAATTAAGGGATTTGCAATGTCTCCCCTTGCCTCAACTTTTGCTGGAGTCCGTTGTCCCAACATGCCACCATTTGACGCTTCCCTGGGACAAAAACCGAATCATCAGGATCGGATGGAAAGTCACAACGGAATCCTACAAGCCGAGGTCCTTTGGAGCTGCCTGCAGCATTCACACAGCATTCATGTTAGCCAAGACCTGCAAAGGGAGGGCACCGCAAGCCAGAACTAGGCCTGCTCCTGGCACTGCCATGAAGGTTATTTGCCTGGCTTATTAAGCTTGCAGAAGTTGCCAACCTAGCAGCCATTCAGGTGAGTTCCCTGCTCGGCACAGCATAAAGACACGGTATAAATCAAACAGATGAATCAACCAGGGTGGGGGAGACACGTTTTGCAGTTGCACATGGGAAGTTGGAGTGTGCACCAAATGCTCCCCAACCTCCTGGGTTACTTCCCAACGTAACGAAGAAGCAAGATGGGACGAGAGGAGGAGGAGGAGGAGGAGAGTCCCGAGGTCTCCTCTCTCCTCTGGGTCCCAGCAGGTGCCTTGCCTATCCGAGTGAAAGCTCAGGGATGTGGAAGGAGATTCCTTCGGGAGATCTCGAGGCCAAGACCTTCAACAAGACCTTCAACAGCTCTGTGTAGCAGCCCTTCTCACCAGGCATGTAAATTGTGCTTCCCCATCCCAGGTAGGAAGAATTCATTCATCGGAAAGGTCGGTGTAACAGAGCGAAAGGTGTGTTGTTCGTAAGAATTTTTTTTTTAAAAAAAGGCCTCCTCTTCCCCCCTTCGCTCCTTTTCCAGAATCTGGACTTAGGCAAGTACCTTTGACTCGTGAGCCTGACATCAAATGAACCCAGTTGAATTTATATCGGGAAGCATCACAGGAGAAAAAAAATAAGGCCAGAACAAGGAAGCAGCAGCTGAAGACGCACCTACTCACCTCTTTGGATCACATTCCTGCAAGGGCAGCCCCCTTCATCTCGCCCTTCCATCCACCCTCGGGATTCACTCCGTCCTTCCAAAAGGCTCCCCTGCCTGATGGCGCTACAATAATCCGCAACAGCTTCAGAGCCAGAATTTTGCCACTGTTGGCTTAACTGCCTGCCCCTCTTCCTCCTTACGGGGGATGTGTGTATGTGTGTGTGCGTGTTGCTGTGTGGGACCTGGCCTGCAGCCCAGCAGTGCTTGGGGACCGAAAGACCTGCTGTCTCCAGGAGAGCAGGGCAGTTGCTAGGAAGGAAAATGGGTTACCAGGAGGCTCCGATGGTTACTAAGCACCGTGCATCACTGCAAGCCCTCGGAAACGCCAACAGAGGCCCTTTCAGAGCGCTGCCTTTGATGTGGTGCTTTGACGACTTCCAAAACAAACGCAGGAGCAGTGCAAGGGGAGGCCTCTGGCACCTCTGCTTTTCAGCCACAATGCAACCTTCTGCTCTTTTCTTGGAAATCAAAAGGTTTAGAAAATATTTAATTTCTACGACTGCAACAAATGCCTAAAGCTGTTCTTTTAGAAGCATGATTCGTTTGAGCTCCTGGGAGGCACCGTTATTGCTTGAAGCCAAGGAATCTCTTTTCCACATCTGTTTGAGGAAGGGCGATGTGACCTCCAGAAGAAGGGCTGGTCTTCTAACTCTGAAGCAAAGCTCACTGGCACTCGGACAAACTCTCCAGGGAGAGGCCAATAAAAACAAACTTCCAGGAAATGCAGGATCGGCTACTCTGCCAGGGCCAAAACCTTCAGTCTTTGCATCACAGGCTATTTATTTATTTCATTTCTATCCCCTTTGTCTACAGGAGCTGAAGAGGGCACACATAATGCCCCTGCCCTTATTTGACCCCATGGCAGCTCTCGGGGGAAGGCGCTTGGGCTGAGAGGGCCAAAGGAAGAGCCAGATCCTGGATTGGAACAACTCAGTTCCACCCTGGGCTGAGAGGGAGGCCCGCCCCAAAGTCGCCCAACTTTAAGACTTGTGGACTTCAACTCCCAGAGTTCCTCAGCCAGCAAAGCTGTTGAAGTTGAAGTTGAAGAGTTGAAGTCCACAAGTCTTAAAAGTTGCCAAGGTTGGAGAGCCCTGGCCCAGGGAGGTTATTTGCCTGAGGGCAGCCTGGAACCTGGCTCTCCCACAGGGGTTCAGGACTCCCTCAACGTCCCCAGGAAAGGTCCATGGATGCGGGGTGGGGGGAACAGAACCCAAGTCTCCCTGATCTGACTTCAACCCCTTCATCATCCTCCTGCTCTGGCTCTCCAACTGAGCAAAGGCTGGCCTTTCAAGGTGGGCCAGACGCGGAAACACACACACACACACACACACACACACACACACACTTTATCTCTGTGGGAGAAGTGGGGACAGTCCTGCCTGCGGTGCTTTCTCAGTTGCATGTCTGCCACAGATTCCTTTGATCTGACCATTGCCCTGGCAGTGGTTCTTCCCTCTGCCCAAAGTCCCTGGGGAGGAGGACTAGGGCCTGGCTCTCCCTGCTCCTAGCCCAGCACCTTCCGCACTTAACTGCAGGGGTTTCCCAGCTTGGCCCCTTGCTGTTTGGGCCCTTCCTTGAAGGGACTCTGCTTGTGGCAGCTCAGGAAAAATGGAAAATCTAGGATCCCGTCCAGCCTCTGCTAGGCAGGCACTGTCCAGGCCCCCATCCCTGCTCCCCACCACACGGGGCCTTGGCTTCCGTGGCCACAGCTCTCCCATCACCTCCCACCTGCCTGGAAGGACCGTTCCTCAGCGCCTACCTCCTTCTTTCCCGGGCCTCCTCCCTGGGCTGGGGGGAGAGCCCAGATGACACTCGGGGAGGTAGGACCAACGCCTCACTTCCACCTGGATCTCACCATCATCTTCTGTGTCCCTCTCCGTGGAAAAGGTACGGGCTGAAAAAGAGAAAGCAAGGCCAAGAGGTGAAGCTGGGGAGAAATGGCTTCTCAAATAGCTTTAGCAAAGAAAGAGGCATCAGTGTCTGCAGATGGGAACATGGGATATTTGTGGCTCCAGACTGCATAGCCTGCCTGATTCAGACTCTTCTCTTGATCATTAAACAACCTAGATAAGGGGTCTCCAACCTTGGCAACTTTAAGACTTGTGGACTTCAACTCCCAGAGTTCCTCAGCCAGCAAAGCTGGTCCTCCTGACTGTAAATGTTGGATAATTCTTCCAAACAAGTTGTGTTAGCTTGCTGGCTGAGGAACTCTGGGAGTTGAAGTCCACAGGTCTTAAAGTTGCCAAGGTTGGAGACCCCTGTTTTATAACAGAACTTGGTTGGAAGAATTATCCAACAATTACAGTCAGGAGGACCAGCTTTGCTGGCTGAGGAACTCTGGGAGTTGAAGTCCACAGGTCTTAAAGTTGCCAAGGTTGGAGACCCCTGACCTAGATGGCATCTGGACTCACAAGACTCCAAAGTCACCTGAACGGCTGCATGTCTTTCTCTCGGTTGCCATCCTGGCAATTGGCAGGAGACTCTGGCACAAAGGACCTTCACTTCAGGTCCCAGTTACAGGAATGGTCCTGGTCTGTTCCAGCTGGCTCTCTTTCCTTGGGAAGAAATCTCTTGCCTGCCTTAAAACGCAGCTTCTTCCAGAGACAACAGCAGCTTCCAGTTTTCATCATAAATCTTCCTGGGGAATCAAGGCTCCATCTTGACCTATTTTGGGGCCTGGATTGTGTTGTTGTAAGAATAGGATGTCAGTGGGTCTCCACCGGTGGGACAGTTGCCTCAGGTGAGACTCAGTAAAGTGCTCTGACAGAGATAATAACATCCGTATGTTTGTAAATCGAAACATTATCCTGGGAGAAAGTGGCCTTTTTGTTTCAATCATGAGGTCCTTCAATAGAGTGGCAGGATGTAAGATGCAAGGTTGAGAACATCAGTGTAGTTGTGTGCCCCAGTGGTGGGCTGTATGTACAATACACTAAATAGAAAACTAGGACCAATTTGAACAACTGAGGTTCAGAATCTGAGATCCAGGCAATGCATGACCTGTGGAAGCCTCCTTTGACTAGGCTTTTCATTAAAAAGGAGAAATTATTGGGAAGATAACATTCTGGAGAGCATAGCACCATCTTTTCATCCCTGGGCTCCACAGGTTCTTTTTGGAGATCTTCTGACTACAGGTGAAACTCGAAAAATTAGAATATTGTGCAAAAGTTCATTTATTTCAGTAATGCAACTTAAAAGGTGAACCTAATATATGAGATAGACTCATTACATGCAAAGCAAGATAGTTCAAGCCGTGATGTGTCATAATTGAGATGATTATGGCTTACAGCTCATGAAAACCCCAAATCCACAATCTCAGAAAATTAGAATATGGTGAAAAGGTTCAATATTCTAGGCTCAAAGTGTCCAACTCTAATCAGCTAATTAAGCCATAACACCTGCAAAGGGTTCCTGAGCCTTTAAATGGTCTCTCAGTCTGGTTCAGTAGGAATCACAATCATGCTGACCTGACAGTTGTGCAGAAAACCATCATTGATACACTCCCTAAGGAGGGAAAGCCTCAAAAGGTAATTGCAAAAGAAGTTGGATGTTCCCAAAGTGCTGTATCAAAGCACATTAATAAAAAGTTACGTGGAATGGAAAAGTGTGGAAGAAAAATGTGCACAAGCAGCAGGGATGATCGTAGCCTGGAGAGGATTGTCAGGAAAAGGCCATTCAAAAGTGTTGGGGACTTTCACAAGGAGTGGACCGAGGCTGGAGTCAGTGCATCAAGAGACACTACACACAGATGGATCCTGGACATGGGCTTCAAATGTCGTATTCTTCTTGTCAAGCCGCTCCTGAACAACAAACAACATCAGAAGCGTCTTACCTGGGCTAAAGAAAAACAGACCTGGTCTGTTGCTCAGTGGTCCAAAGTCCTCTTTTCTGATGAGAGCAACTTTTGCATCTCATTTGGAAACCAAGGACCCAGAGTCTGGAGGAAGAATGGAGAGGCACACCCTGCAAGATGCTTGAAGTCCAGTGTGAAGTTTCCACAGACTGTGTTGATTTGGGGAGCCATGTCATCTGCTGGTGTTGGTCCACTGTGCTTCATTAAGTCCAGGGTCAATGCAGCCGTCTACCAGGAGATTTTGGAGCACTTCATGCTTCCTTCCGCAGATGAGCTTTATGGGGATGCTGACTTCATTTTCCAGCAGGACTTGGCACCTGCCCACACAGCCAAAAGCACCAAAACCTGGTTCAATGACTGTGGGATTACTGTGCTTGATTGGCCAGCAAACTTGCCTGACCTGAACCCCATAGACAATCTATGGGGCATTGCCAAGAGAAAGATGAGAGACATGAGACCAAACAATGCAGAACAGCTGAAGGCCACTATTGAAGCATCCTGGTCTTCTATAACACCTCAGCAGTGCCACAGGCTGATAGCTTCCATGCCACGCCACATTGAGGCAGTAATTGTTGCAAAAGGGGCCCACACCAAGTACTGAGTACATATGCATGCTTATACTTTTCAGAGGTCTGATATTGTTCTATGTACAATCCTTGTTTTACTGATTGCGTGTAATATTCTGATTTTCTGAGATTGTGGATTTGGGGTTTTCATGAGCTGTAAGCCATAATCATCGCAATTATGACAAATCACAGCTTGACCTATCTTGCTTTGCATGTAACGAGTCTATCTCATATATTAGTTTCACCTTTTAAGTTGAATTACTGAAATAAATGAACTTTTGCACGATATTCTAATTTTTCGAGTTTCACCTGTATTTACAGAACCTAAACATGTTGAGTGAGGATGAGAGCTTGCTTGAAAAGCTGTTCACGGTCTAGGAAAAAGAAAGAAGTCAAAGTAAGCTGAGGTAATTCAGGCCATCTGGTATCCAGAAAGTTGCTGGGAAGCTTGATTTCCAGAACGTACATTCTGTGGCCTGGACATGCCCACTGAAGAGGGAGCTGTCTCTTGCGTGGGTAGTGCTCCTCCATCCAGAGAAGCATCAACAAAGAGCCCAGATGTTCAAACAGCAACTCCATCTTAGTATTTTCATCACCGTAAATAAGCCTGCTGAGCCAAAAGGAAGATATTGTTGCAGGCTCCTATTGTTCCTCCTCGGTGGGGCACATTCCGGACTCTCAAAAGCCTGGCCAGAACTGCAGATGCTCCTGCAAGGCCCAGCAAGAATCCTGGGAAGCAGTTCGGTTGGAGTTGATTTCACAGGAACACAAGTAGCCAAAGTTGGTGCCAAAGATCACAAACGGTTCTCTCGGGTTGCTCCAGGACTGTCCTTTTCCAGGGCCATCATTGGCTGTAGTTGTTTTGGCACTCAGACCGCCTGCTCCGCTGGGTCATCTTAGGATGCAGCATGTGATGCAGACAGCACAAAGGGCACCGGGCTAAAAGCACGGATTAGCCCCAATCTGCAGTTAGAAGCCCAAGGTGACTCAGGCTGCCTTGTTTACTGAGAAACCAGACCTGATCTATTGGCAGGAAGTAACCACGCCCCAAATGGTTGGTCAGCTCTCCAGGAAAAATGGATGGAGCCACACAAGGCTATCAGAATAACAGAGTTGGAAGTCTGCACAAGCAGGAGACCCTATACCACTCCAGTCAAATGGCTGTCCAGTCTCTTCTTAAAAGCCTCCTGTGATGGAGCACCCACAATTTCTGGTGGCAAGCAGTTCCACTGGTTAATTGTTCTTATTGTCAGGAAGTTTCTCCTTAATTCCAGGTTGCTTCTTTCCTTGATGAGTTTCCATTCATTGTTTCTTGGTTTGGCTTCTGATGCTTTGGAAAATAGCTGAGCCCTTCATCTCTGTAGGAGCCCCTCAAATATTGAAACACTGCTATTAGGTCACCCCGAGTCTTTCTTTTCATTAAACTAGACCTATCCAATTCCTGCAACCATTCTTTGTACATTTTAGCCTCCAGTCCCCTAATCATCTTTGTTGCTCTTCTCTGTACTTTTTCCAGAGTCTCAACATCTTTTTTACATTGTGGTGACCAAAACTGGATGGAGCATTCCAACTGTGGCCTTACCGGGGCCTTATAAAGCAGCACCAACACTTTGTGTCATCTTGTTCTGGCACTCACTGCTAAAGCCTGCCAGCAGGTGAAAGGCTCTTGACCAGGTGAGCACAATGATCTGATGCCACAAGAGGGAAGTTTGATGGGCTTTGGACTGGCCGTGTTTGGAGGGACG